>NW_020940360.1:11109000-11185368 GCF_900497805.2 Vombatus ursinus | reverse complement strand
CACACACACACACACACACACACACACACACACACACACACACACACTGTACCCTGGAAGCTGCTGTGTTTCAGAAAAACCACAACTTCCCTATCTTTTTGCCCATAATGGTCATAACAAACAAGTGGAAAGTCCCAGAATCCTGTTGCCTACTCACTGACTAAACACTTATGATTGATAACATGTAGAAAGCTTGATGACTAAATTTTGGTGATTAATGGGCATCTCCCTTGACCAAATGGAGTTCCATTTCCTCCCCTTGACCAATTATATGGATTAACCCCTTCTGGAATTGACCAATTTGAGAGTTGTATCATCTCAGTCTATTTTTGACATCCCCTCAATTACTATCAAAAAAAAAAAAAAAGCCCAGCCTCATGGTGGAGGGCTTGATGACTGCAGAGGTGAGTTTTTTTTTTTGTTTGTTTGTTTTTTGTTTTAGTTTTTAGGCAATTGGAATTAAGTGACTTGCCCAGGGTCACACAACTAGTAAATGTCAAGTGTTTGGTCTGAGGCCAGATTTGAACTCAGGTCCTCCTGACTTCAGGGCCGGTACTCTATCCAATACACCACCTAGCTGCCCCCAGAGGTGAGTTTTGGATTCAGTTTCTTAGGGACCACCGGTTTTCCTAATAAATTGAAAATGATTGGAGTGCCTTAGTGTCTTTTTTTTGCACATTGAATTGGAATTTTTGAAGTCACAGACCCTGAGCAAAACACTTAATTTTTCAGGGCCTCAGTTAACTAAGATTGTAAGTTACGGAAGGAACACCAATCTGCACTCTCATGGAGTGATTTTCCTCTCTGGAAGTTCCCTACCTCCATGAAATCACAAGTCTGATCCGAGGGGTTTAGAGGATCAGAGAAACTAGAACTAGAAGAGACCTCATCCAATACTGGGTAGTCTAGGGGTGCATGCCCCTCCCATGCAAGCCTTGGTGTTGTTGTTCAGTCATGTCTGACTCTTCATGACCTCATTTGGGGTTTTCTTGACAAAGATATTAGAGTGATTTGCCATTTCCTTCTCCAGTTCATTTTACGGATGAGAAAACTGAGGCAAACAAAGTTACATGACTTGCCCAAGGTCGCACAGCTAGTAAGTGTCTGAGGCTAGATTTGCACTCAGGAAGATGACTCTTCTGACTCCAGGCTCAGCACTCTATCTACTGTGTCACTTAACTGCCCGTGTAAACTAACCCAGATTTAAGACATACATGTGTAGGGGTCAGTATCCACACAAAACTGTGTTTCATGAGCTTCCACCCATGTTTACAGTTACCAACCAAAGAGCAAATTAATTTAAAACAAAATATATTTTAATCAAACAGCATAACAAAAGAGTGCTAAGATTCCCCCCTACCCTACCCATCACCTCTATGCACACATAAGTGGTACTCACAGGTTACCACATCATAAGTGGGAAAAAGCTCACAAGTTATGAGTATATACATCAAGATTCTGTGTGCTAAGGCATACAAGTGGCCTGGACAACCTGCACTTCTGATGTTTCAGAACTACTGATGTCATCTTATTATGGTATTGCTATGGTGTCTGCTGGTGTCACATCTCTGCCCCTGCACATCCTATTTCTACTGTGCATTATTTCTGTAGGCATCTCCACTGGTCTCATAGTAACCAAGTTGCATTGTACTGCTATCTGCTGAGCTTCAGTTCTCTTTGGGGCAATTTTTTTTAGCTCTCTGCTCCTATCTATTGAAGTTGTGGTTCAGTAATTTCAATCATGTCTGACTCTTCATGACTCCATTTGGGATTTTCTTAGCAAAGATATTGGAGTGGTTTGCCATTTCCTTCTCCAGTCCATTCTACAGAAGAGAAAACTGAGGCAACAGGATTAAGTGACTTGTCCAGGGTCACATAACTAGTAAGTGTCTGAGGTCAGATTTAAACTCAGGTCTTCCTGACTCCAGGCCTGGTGTTCTATCCACTGTGCCATGTAGTTTCCCTATCTATTGAAGTACAGAGGCTAAAAAGCATCTCTCTGACAAGGACAGATTGGTGCTCTTTAACTACATAACTGAGCCTATAATTCACCATAGTCAGACAGGCAGCTAATAGAAACCAGAAGACTTTTCCTAGGCTATGATCAAATCTATTCTTTGTACTGCCTTTGCCTGACTAGAGTCAAGGCCCGTGGTCCCTGCCAGAAACTGGAAATAGGGTCAGAGAATTACATGGAACTACCTTGGTTTTGACTTTTAAAAATTACAAAACCTATTTTGGATAATCTTTGAAGACAGACCTCTCAAGAGTTCTGCGTGGAGCCTCAAGCAATGAGGTAAGCCTCAGGCCAGGTCTCAAGTACCCTTTTGATTGCTTTTCAAAGGAAACTAGGGTCCAAAACAGAAGTCAGAGTAAGAAGGTAAGTTGATCTCCTCCACTACTTTTGCTCCATGTTCCTATCCTTATTATGAATATGTGTATGTGTGTGTGTGTATATATATATACATATGTGTGTGTGTGTGTATATATCTATATCTATATCTATATACATATAGATATAGATATATATATATCAACAATAAAACCTTCTTTAGTTTTTCTATGGTAACTCTTTCCACTAACATCTTCAATGATGTCTAACTCTGATGCTTCATCTTGGTGTAGTCAATAACCCCAGGAATCAGGGATGTAGTTCAGTCTTAAAGATTTTGCCAGTAAAGCACAAACTCTGACAAGCTGGTGATGGACTATGTATCTATTGTACAAGGTTTGATTAAGCCAAACACAAAGACTCTCAAGCAGGTTGACTGAGGGAGGTTGTAAGAGGAGGGGGGAGGGCAGAGGTTGTGGGATAAGGGGAAGTTTTTTCAGTTACATTAATTCTCAAAGATCATCTACTATGTCATAAAGAAGTTAGGATATGACTCAGGGGAGGGAATACCCAGACCAGTGAAATCACTGATTCTGCAAATGTTAGTATCATCCCTCTACTGATAATTAATACCGCAAGAAGAAGGGTCATATCTTAAACTTTGAACATCCCCTAATGCTTGGGATAGTATTTTTGTATCTTGTATATATCTCTTTTGTACATAGCTATTTGTTCGGTATCAATCTCCCTGTTGACTATGAGATCCTTGAGGGCAGGAATGTCTTTTGCCTTTGTTAGTTTCCCTACCACCTAGAACAATGCCTGACACATAGTAAATGCATATACATACTCACTGATTGCATAATAAATGTATGCTGAATAATGGAAGGAAAAGCTCATTCTCTATATAGTATGGATAGGGACTAAATCTGTGATTTCACTATCATAGGGAAATCCAAGAGGAAGAAAATCACTGCAGGTCAGCACCTTCTTGCAACTTATAGAAGTTGTTTAGAGTAACTAGAGGTTAAGTGACTTGCCAAGAGTAATCTAACCCATTATCTTTTAGAGGTGGGAATTGAACCCAGGTCTTCATGGTTCTAAACCCAGTTGTCTATCCACTTACCCATGGTACCTTTAAGAGTGTCATGGAAATGGTAATTTCTTAATTTTGTTTTAATTTTAAGTAAAGTTTCTTAAAATTTTAAAACCTTATTTGCCTTAAATGCAACAATAGTTCAATCATATAAAAATTAAAAAAAACTTCTAGATATTTAAATATATTAATAGTTCACAAAATCAAGTTTTAAAATATAGACTTATCAGGTTGTTTCTGAAAGGCTGCCAATCTCTCTCTTGTTAGATAGCAGTATAAAATATTAATACTATCCTTAAGCTATCCTTACTATAAAAGTAAGTAAAATAACTTCAGAAGAAATTTCAGAACATTTTAGAAATGGTCTAGTCAGTTATTGAACAAGTATTTATTAAGCACTTACTGTGTACCAGGCATTGTGATAGGTGCTGGTGACAAAAACAAAGGCACAAACACTGTCTCTGCCTCAAGAAGCTCACTTTCTAATGGAAGGGAATAGGAAAATATATAAAACAATTATTTGTGTTTTATATATATATATATATATATATATATATATATATATATATATATACACACATATATATAAAATGTGTGTATACATAGATATGTATACAAACACTATATTTATGTGCATACACATGTACATACACCCACAAGTTATATTCAGAATAGATGCAAAGTAATCTCAGAGGGGAATCATTATCAGTGAGAAGACCAGGAAAGGCCTCCTGCGGACAGCTGAGTTTAAAATTGGTCTTAAAAGTGGCCAAATAAGCTAAGACGTGGGAATAAAGAAGGAGAGTGTACCTAGCATGGGACACAATCAGTGCAAAAACCTGGAACTCTGAGTTGAGACTCTCTGAATGAGAGGGATTACCTGTAGACCACTGTAGCTAGTTCATCAGGCGTGTGGAGGTGAGTAAAGTGTAAACATGCTGGAAACCTAGAAAGGAGCCAAGTGGTCAAGGGCTTTAAAACAGAGGTCTTTATATTTTTTCTTGGAATTAATAAGGAGTCCGTTAAGTGGGGGCTTTGGGGGTTGGGGTAGAGCCATCGTCAGATCTCTGCTTAAGGAAAATCACTTTGGTTTCTGTCAATGATGAATTGGAATGGGTAGAGAATTGAGACAAAGTAAGCAATTAGAAGAGTGTTGCAATAGCTCAGTTGAGAGATGATGAGGGCTTGTACCAGGGTGAGGGCTGAGTGAGTAAAGAGGAGGCAAGCAAAGTAAAAATGACAAGATTTGATAAAGTTGAACATCTAGGTTGACATTGAATTTGTTATTCCTTCTATCAAAATCTTTCATTATCTTCCTATTGTCTACAGAATGGAGTCCAAACTCTATCTGGGCATTCAAGGCCATCACCTCATCTTCCCAGTCACATTTCATTAATTTTTGCTCTAGTCAAATTGGATTATTTAAAATTCCCCGTAAAGGTTCCATGCTTTCCTACCTCTTTAACTCCATTTGCTCATCCCATTCTCTATGCCTTTAAGACCACTCCCTTCAATTTTTTCCTATTGAAATGCTTCAAAGACCAGGTCTTACACCAAAACTTTCTTGATAACCCCTCCCTCAGAAATAACCTTTCATTCCCTAGACTTCACATTGATTTGATTTAAGTCTCATACGTAGATGATTTGAAAACAAAATGTTGTAGATCATAGACTGTTAGACTTTAAAATTATGTAATGCAACTCCTTCATTTATAAGTGAGGAAGATAAGTCCCCAAAGAAATTAAGTGACTTGCCCAATGTTAAATCAAAAATTAGTGGTAGAGCCATGGCAGTTTGGTGGCACAGTGGGTAGAGTGACAGGCCTGGAGTCAGGAAGACCTGAGTTTAAATACAGTCTCAGACTTACTGTGTGACCTTGGTCAAGTCACTTAACCTTAGTTGCCTCAGTTTTCTCATCTGTAAAATGAGCTGGAGAAGGAAATGGCAAACCAGTCTAGCATCTTTGCCAAGAAAACTCCAAATAGGGTCACCAAGAGTTGGACACAACTGAAAAATGACTGAACAGGAGTAGAATATGAGTTGATTGGCAACTAACCTTGGGTGCTTCCACTGAACCTTCTTGGTTCCCTCTAGGTCATAGAATCAAAAATCTAGAGGTGAAAAGGTCCTCAGAAACCATTTCCTGACCAACCCCCTTGCTTTAAAGGTGAGAAAACTGAGGTACAGGAAAATGAAGTAGCTTGTTCAAGGCTGCACAAGTAATAAGTAGAACCTAGATCCTCTGTTTCCAGGGAGGCTATAGAATGTGGCATAGTAGAAAGAGTGTTCTACTTTTAGTCAGAAAACCAATAGAAAGTCACTTAAACTCTTGGAACCTCAGTTTTCCCATCCGTAAAATGGAAATAATAAAAACTCTTTCTACCTCACAGGGTTGCTGTGAGTAAAGTGCTTTGTAAGTTTCACATAGATGCAAATTGTTATTAGGTTAATCCAGAAGTCAGCTATGGCAGGAAGAACTGGAAGAACTGAAAAGGTCTCAAAGGTCTTCTGCTATTGGCTGACAGATAGATGGATAGATAGATAGATAGATAGATAGATAGATAGATAGATAGATAGATAGATAGATAGATTAGATAAAATATAGATGATAGATAAATAATCAGTAGTTGGATGAATGAATGAACAGATAAATATGTGCATATATCTATAGGTATACATATACATATAAAAGTATATGTATACCTATAGGTACATGTATATGTGTATATTTCAGTATAATTTGTCTCCTTTTGCAAAACAAGTTGACATGTACCAGCACCAGGTAGTGGAGGGCTCATCCCTGAAGCAATGGCCAAATTTTATTCTAACTGTGATAGGGTAGTAATAGAGCCTGCTAGCTCCTTAGGCTGGTCCTCTCAATGCAGTTTCCACTTTGTGCAGTCACCACAGGCTCTTACGGTCCTTAGGACCATACGGTCCTTATGAATCTTATGGTCCTTAGCTTTATATATTTAGAAATTCAAATTTTGTCATTTTACCCAGGACTGATTTCTATCATCTCTATCTATCTATCTATATATACATACATATATATACACATATTTATGTATATATATATACAGATAGAGAGATAGAAATAGATATATGTAGATATCTATATATCTATATTTATCTGTTTATCTATACACACACACACATACACACACACATACACACACACACACATATGTGTGTGTGTGTATGTGTGTGTGTGTATTTAAACTGCTAGAACACTCATAACACCTGGTAGGTGCATCCTCTTCCCATATGAAAGTCTAGAAAACACATTCAGGAAAATAAGCTGCTTGATGAACACAGAGTAAACAGGAGTTAGATCATATTAATAAACAGTATCATCAGGTCATGATAAACTGATGTCTCCAGCCTCACTCTAAGCATATTCATACCAAACATCAATAAATTAAGTCACTGTCTCTCTGAGACAGTGCTGGAAACACACTGGAAAATCTTTATTCTTTGGTGCCCCTTATCTAAATTCCATGCAGACATATACCCTGTTCTTATGACAATGTTCACTCATTCAATATGTAGTAAGCACTGCTATGCACAAAGATGTATTATGGTTACCAAGGGGGATACAAAGGTAAACAATCCCCCTCCTGCATTATTAAGTACCTTTTTTAAAGCTTATCAAAACCTCAAGGTACTTTTTATGGCTCAGACAGTGGTTGCTAGGATCATAGTGGGAGTAGAAAGGAATCAACTAACCCTAACCCAGCTAAGGGTTTAGGCTCTGGTACCTTTCAATAGGGATAGATAGTGAGTCATAGAAAAGATGTTGACAGCCACCTAAGTGTTAGCCAGTTGTGGTAGCCCTAGGTAACAAAATAGATGAAAGTGTAGTGATTAGTGCTGTTTACCTTGCCCCCACCTACCACCAAGTTGGCCAAGGGCAGTCTCACAAAAGAGCTAGAACCCTGCACATGACAGCCCAGCAGCTCATTAGAAAAGCAACTGACGACAGCTCCTTCAGGCATTTCTTGTGGTCCTCAAACTCTGAGAGAACGATTTTCTGAGACCACTCTTGAAAAGATTAAGAGTCAAGGTAAATTGTGTGCATTGCCCTGTGGCACATACCACATACCACATTCCATTCTTTTCCTCCATGGCTTCTTCTCCACTAAAACTTCAAGGTAGCACTTACAAGTATTGGAGGCAGAGGAATGATGGAGATCTCAGTTTTTTACATTCTTGTTTCTACAGTAAAGAACTCTCCTTTACAGTTACATATTGATTTCCTTAATGAAATTTGTTAGGTAGCCATTAGTAAACCATCTTTTGAGCTGGCTTATTCCTTCAGTTGGCTAATTTGAATGCCATATGGAAATTCTTATTAGTTTCAATTTAAGAGAGACATGCTACTCTTATCTCTAAATTCTTGGACTACATTATTTGGAATCCACAGCTTCCTTTACACTATCTTCAAGAGGCTTCCTTATGAATCAGTCTTACCCAAGATGGACGTGCTTTGGGTAGACTTGTAGGATAGGTGGGGAAAGTATAGTCAGGCTGATAAGAAGAAATATGTATAGTAGAGCACAAGCTGGAGTTTTTCAAAAGTTCTATTTTAATTAATTTCTAAAGCTAAAGCTCGGTCATACTGCCTATGCCTCTGGGGGAGCGATGTATAGAGAGCTGGGCCTGGAATCAAGATGGCTAAATTCAAAGCTGACCTCAGAAACTTGTTAGATATGTGACCCCTGGCAAATCACTTAACTTGTTTGCCTCAGTTTCTTCAATTGTAAGGTGGAGATAAAAAGAGCTCCCACATAACAGGGTTGTCCTAAGTATCAACTGGAATAAAATCACTTAGCACAGTACCTGCAACATAGTAGGCACTTTATAAAGGATTATTATCTTCCCTCCACCTCCAAGGTCCCTATCATGTAGTCTGGGCTAGCTTTTCCTAAGGCCCTACTGTATACAGGTAAGGCTAGTTCTTTATCTAAAGAGGTATTTAAAACTTTTATTGAAACTTGATTGGTTCAGGAAACTGACTGTAGTTGTTGAATGGATTCCCATTCCTCTGACTACAAAAGACCAAGAGGAACTCTGGTCATGGACCAATATGATGGCCAACACCATGAATCTATTCACCAACTACCTTGGTGTCCTAAGTTAGTATCCCTGTTGAATGTCTTCATTTTGCTTTAGATGAGAAAGCTTCCTTTTGTTAACCACCGAATGATCTACAATTATTTCATTTTTTCCCCCAGTATCAGACCCAAACCACCAGGGAATTAGCCTGAGTCAGGCCTATCCCACAACACAGTGTAAGCTAGGTGTTAAATTTGAGCTAAGCAAATTGGGTTGGGGAATGGGGAAGAGGAATGCGTGAGTTTGTGAAGACCAAAAGGAATATTAGGAACTAGAATCAGGAGGGTAAGGAAAGGCTTAACTTTTCACCAAAGCTGGAAAACTAAGCTGGGTTGGGATGTCATACGTTTTGGTGTGAATTTAAGTTCTAGCTTCTCTGTTCCATCCACCAGCCTCCCCAGTGGTGGGATGCTTTAGCCTTTCTTGGAAAGCTTTGCCCCAAGAAATATAATAAGATGCGGAATGTATATAAGGTTAAGGGAATATATTCCAGTTCTCTCTGTACTCCCAGTGTTACTCATCTGGAGAAGAGAGAATGTCTCCTAATGAAAATGTGAGGAGGGGTAGAGAAAAATTTCTTCAGCAAGAGTGGGAGAAATTCCCACCCAAGAACACATATTAAAGGAGAGTTCCTATTAGACACTTAAGAGAATTAAGATATCTTTGACTTGTTCGTGGATAAACTTTCTAAATCTCTAATGTTTAAGTTACAATTAGATCTTTTAGAGCTGAACTGACCTTTAGACATAATTTAATACACTCTCTTTCTCCCTCCCTCATCCCTCTATCCACATAATATGTCAAGGATTACAACTTCTGATTTTAAGAGTCCCCTGACACAGGATTACCCAGGAAAATAGAGAAGATTTTCAACATTATTGCAAAAGATATTGCTATCACTAACCTTGTGACATGGAGTTATTGTTACCAGTCCCCAATCCCCTTGCTCATGTTTCACCTATCCACCAAAAACTCTCCCTTACTCTATCCATTCTGATTAGCTATTTTCCTGTATTTCTCCTCCCCTTCTTAGCTAAACTCTTAGAAAAAGTTTTCTACAATCAGCATCTCCACTTCCTTTTTCAGTCTTTTATCTCTCTGCAGACTGGCTTCTGATTCCATCAACTAAAGCTGCTTTCTACAAAGTTACCAGTGATGTCTTATCATATGGCTTTTTCTCAATCTCTGTAGCCTTTGACACCTTCTTCTGCTTAATCTGTATGTTTTCGTGGCTGGCTAGATTTCTTTCTCAAAGACCAAGCCTTAAACCCAATTCACTCTGGAGCTCAAGGATTGGACAACAATAGGTCCCACCCCAAGCACCATTTCATGGTTATTTTTTGGGCCCTCCTTGCTCAGAGTGAATGTAAGTACTAACTGTTTCTCTTTTGGCCAGCAACCTTGGGAGTCTTCCCTTCCTGGTTTGAATTTTTTTTTTTTTAATTAAAGGGGCCATCCCTTGACTCACTTCTTAAAGAGGCCTATTCCCCTGAATGGACATTAACTCACTCAAGGTGAGAACCTGAAAAGACCTTAGCTTAAAAGGGTCAGGGTCTCCCATTGCATCCTGGGCCATTTCTAGTCCTCCTGATGAAAATCTGGCCACTGGACCCAAATGACTCTGGAGGAGAAAGTGAGGCTAGTGACCTTGCACAGCCTTCCCTCACTCAAATCAAAGTCAATCGCAAGTCACGTCATTTCCCTGAAGTCATGGTCCCCTCGGAAAATGAAGGACAAACACAAAAGGCTTTCATGGCACTATCCTCTCTTGATTCTCCCGTAACCTATCTAACCACTCCTTTCCAGTCTTTCTTGATAGACCTTTATCCAGGTCACGTTCATTAACCTTGGGTGTTCCCCAAGGCTCTTTCCTGGACTCTCCCCTTCTCCTTCTATTCTATTTTGTTTGGTGATCTTATCAACACTCATGTATTCAATTGTCACTGCTGATGATTCTCAGATCTACATAGTCTATGAGTAAGGTAGTACTAGTATGTTCATTCCTGTTTTACAGTGAAGGAAAAGGAAACTGAAATTTGGAGTGTTAAGTGATTTATATATTAGTGTCATACAGCTGTAAAACCCCTTAACCTCTATGAGCCTGAGTTTCTTCATCTGTAAAATAAGACCATATGCCTAATAAGTATGATAGTAGAGGGCACAATTCCAGATCTCCTGACTCACAGTGGAGTGTTCTTTTCATTATACCACACATAGGGGCAGCTAGGTGGCGCAGTGGATAGAGCACCAGCCCTGAAGTCAGAAGGACCTGAGTTCAAATCCGGCCTCAGATTAAACATTTCACACACTAGCTGTGTGACCTTGGGCAAGTCACTTAACCCCAATTGCCTCACTAAAAAAAAAAAACAAACAAAAAAACAAAAACATTATACCCACACATTTCTAAAAGAAGTTTGAATTAAATTGGTGCCATTCATTCAAACATTTATTAAGCTCCTACCACTTGCAAGGCATGGCATTCTGCAGACTTTAGGATGTATTCATTTCAAATAAGCTTGTAAAAAATTATTGTTACCTGGGGTGTGTTGCTTCCCTTTCAATCACTAATTAGCTATTGTTTCTATTTAGCACAGGTTCTTAATCTGGGATCCATTAAGGTTTTTTCTTTAAAAAAGGCGTTTTGATAATTATATTCATTAGAATTGGTTTCCTTTGTAATCCTTTATTTTATGCATTTGAAAACATTATTCTGAGAAAGGGTCGTTAGGCTTCACCAGACTGCCGGAGTGGGTCATGACTCAAAAAAAAAAAAAAAAGGTTAAGAACCTCTGATCTAAAGGGATGTGATGTGACAGTCCTGTCAGAAGAAGGAAAGAGGAGTGGGTGCAGTGAGGAAAAAAGTAAGTGCACTCAGGAGTGAGGGGGCGTTAAGGCAAGAGGAGATGAAAGGGTGATTAACATCTAATTAGTGAGTTGTTGATTTGAGCCCATCTAGGTTATGTAAGTCATCATTAATTAGCTCCTTGCCTGCTCCAGCACTGAAGACAGTGATCATATCTCGAGTTTGGCTTGGCTTCTTCCAGTGGTCATGTCAGAGTTGTTTTTGGTAATTGTGCAATGAAAGGAAGGATGAACCCATAGCTTTTGAGAAGGGATGCCTAGACAAAGGATTCATGTGAAAAAGATTGAGGAATTTTTGTGCACTGAAAACTCAATATGAGTCAATATTGGCAGGGGGGCTGGGGCTGCGAAGCCAATAAGATTTCAGTCAGTCAACAAGTATTAAAGGCTTATATAGGCACTGGACTAGGTACTAGGTGCACAAAAAACCTCATCCTTCCATTCAAGGAGCTCTCATTCAAATGGGTGAGACAACATACAAATAGCTAGGTATACATCCACATATATGATATCATATAGAATATAATTTTATATGTTATATGGACTGTATAATTATATATTATATCATATATGCTATGATACATGGAATAATGTATCATATAGAAAATACTTTTATTTGTGATATAATATATAATTATACAATACATATAACATAAAATTATATTCCATATGATATATAATGATGTATCTATCTATATCTATGCCTAGTCATTTGCATATGTCTCCTCCATTTAAACACACACATATTATATATATATATATATATATATATATAGCTGTTGTTGTTGAGTTTGTCCTTCGTTCTCAAAGAGGTGACATCACGGAGATGATGACGTGACTTGCAATTGATTTTGATTTGAGTGAGGAAGGGCTATGCAAAGTCGCCAGCCTCACTTTCTCCTCTAGAGGAGTCAAACTAGAGGATCCAGAGGCCAGATATTGATCAGGACGACTGGAGATGGCCCAGGATGTAATGGGAGACCCTGGCCCTTTTAAGCTAAGGCCTTTTCAGGTATAAACACACACACACACACACACACACACACACACACACACGCACACACACACACACATACATACATATATATATGAAAGAGAGAGGGAGAGAGAGAGAAAGAGACAGACAGAGACAGAAAGGAGACAGAGAGAGGGTAAATAGAAAGTAGCCTCAGATGGATGTTACTAAATGTTGGACAAAACCCAGATAGGCCTCTTGCAGAAGGCAGGGTTTGAGCTAAGTCTTGAAAGAGGCCAAGGAAGCCAGGAGTCAGAAGAGAGGAGGGAGAGCTTTCTAGACATGGAGGAGAGCAGCACAAAGATGAGGAGGTGGGAGATGAAACACTGTGTGACAAACAGCATGGCCAATGTGTCTGAATCAAAGGGGATGTGGAGGGGGAAAGAGTTCAGCCTGAATTGGGAGATAATTCAGAGCAAGGGGATAATCCCACCATGGATTTTTGGAGTCAAACCACAATTATATTATTGTGTTCCATTCTGGGTACCATATTTTAAGAAGGACAGAAAGTTAGACAGCCTCTAATGGAGGATGACCAGGATGGTAAAAGATGATATTAGGGGAAGGCAGCAGAAGGGAGTACATAGAGGAGAGGGCCAGTATAAAGAGAACTCACTTAAGTTATGAATGAAGTCAGAATACCCCTAGGGTAGTACTAGGGTAGGGGTAGGGGCTCAATACAGCAGGGAAAGGAAGAATGTTAAAAGGAGGGATGGAGGAGAAGCCTAGGCTCAGACCCAGGTCCAAGACCTGGGAACCCCTACTTACCTTTGACTCCATAGGATGAAAATTTTGACTTATAATTTACCAAAATCAATGTTGAAGCTGTGGTCCATATTTTTACATGTCTTACCCTTCCCACCCCACTATCGTAGGAATAATTTGAGGGGTGCTACTGTTTTTGGTGAGGCCTCAGTCAGACTGCTCTGGTAGCTCAGGTTCAAAGCGGGAATGAAATGAACTGCTTGTAGTCCATCTAACAGATGACAAAGGGTGATTCACTTAGCCATAACATGGAAAGTATATTCTGTAAGGATATAGCACTGGTAGATGTGACTCCATACAGAAAAGTTAACACTCAGGTGAGGAGAATGTGATGCTCAATGTGCAATGATTCAAATGGCTTTGGGACATTTAAAAAGTCTGGAGGGAACTGACTGTGCTTCTTTTATACCCTTAAGCAACAGGGAAGCTCCATCAGGGGCTGAAGCCTTATAATCTTTTGACAACTAAGTAAGTCTCCAGAACAATTTTAATGCCTTTCAAGGAAAAACCATCCTAGCCTGTATGGGTAGGGCAACAGAAAAAGTTAGCCCAGCCTATGGAGCAGTGCCCTAAGATATATTGTTCTTACCATGACCATATTGTTTTTCATCTTTAAAAAAAAATCTCTTCCACTTACCATAGTGTACTACACATAATAAGCATTTAATCAATTTGTTGCACCAGAGCACATGAAGTCACAGAGTTTGTCAGATTGAAGCCTAGGGTAGGGACTGATAAAGACTCAGAGCCCTCTCTTAATAGATCATTAACCTATAGTAGCTGTCAAATGGGACACATCTTTCCCCTACCTTTTAAAACTATCATCTTAAAGAAAATAGGTATAAATGCACAGGACCCTTAGGAAAAAAAAAACTTGGAGGATGGGGTTGGATTGTTTCTCCTTTTATCAATTTTTGGGTCCCTAGGAGCTAGGAGAGACTCTCTCATCTCTTCTTAAATCCCTATACTGCACAGCAACTATTCAGCTTTCTGGAATTTCTATTAAGAATTCTACATACTCCCAGCAACAAATTCTAGACACCACAGTTTCTTCAAATGCTAGGAGAAAGTACAGAGATTTCATCATTTATCTCCTTTATTATTGCTGAGAACAAGGGGAGAGATGTGGATCAGCCAGAGCCCCTACAGCCTTTGCTTTGGGTCCAGAATTAAGGCAGTGCCAGGGTACAGGATCCTGAATACTAACCACATGAACTCAGCAGGAAATTATTTTCACAGTGAGAAGGATACTCTACTACCTTTGGGGAAAGGATTAACCCAATTAGAGATGATAAGAGAAGTCCACGGCTCTGATCTCCAGACAGTAGTCCTTCCACCTAGAGAAAGGAGGCAATATTGGCTTCAAAGGCAAGGAAGCAAGATCACAGCAAGGGAGACCACCATTTTGAATAAATACAACTTTGCATGCAGCAAAGACTGTGGCCCAGAAGTTGCAGAAAGGTAGATTTTAGTTCAATACGAGGAAAAAAGTTCCTAGTAGTCACAGTTTTCCAAAAGTAGAAAGAATTGTTTTGATGAATAGTGATAGTCTTCAAATAAAAGTTAGTTTGTTTGTTTCCTTTATCTACCCTAAGCATGTGAAGACTTCCCCTGTGAAATTGGTGGAAGAGAACAATTTGTTCCAAAGGCCATGAGGGTGGCAAGTGCTGTTAGAGGTCAGTCAGACATCGACGGTAAGATCATCCACTATCTCCTGAGCCATTGTCAGCTGTGTTGACTTTTGTCTTGCCACTGTGGAAGAGAGAGTGGAGGCTGATGATTTTGCACAACTGTGTCTCATTTAAATCCAATTCATGCATAAATCAAGACATCACCTGTGATGTCAGCAGTTTTCTTCAAAAACAAAGGACACACAGTAACAGGGGTTTTGTAGAAGACATCCTTATTCAAAACATCACAGATGTAGGTCTAGAAGGGACCTTAGGCCATCAAGTCCAAACTCCTCATTTTTACAAATGAGAAAACTAGACCCAAAGAAATTAAATGACTTGCCCAAAGTCACAGGTAAAGTGGCAGAACTGGGATTTTAACACACATTGTTTAGATTTGAACCCAGAACTGTTTCTACTTCATCCTGCTGACTCCAAAGCATGGGTTGGACAAGATGTCTTCTGAAGTCCTATCTCTAAAATTCTTTGATATAGTCTAATCCCCTTTATATTAACAAAAAGAGTCAGGACCCGAAAAGTAAGACAATTTGCCCAAAATCTCAATACTACTAGTTAGGGGCAGAGCCTTCCATGAATAAATCATTAGATTGTAGTAGCTGTCAAATGAGACACATCTTCCCTCTACCTTTTAAAAATGTTGTCTTAAAGGAAATATGTATAAATGCACAGAAAAAAGATAGAGAATAGGGTTAAATTGTTTCTCCCTTTACAATTTTTGGGACCCTAAGAAGCAGAAGAGACTGTCTCATCTCTCCTTAGATCCCTATACTGCACAAGAGCTATTGAGCTTCCTGGAATTTCTACTAAGAATTATATACATAATCCCAGCAACAAATTCTAATGATATAGTGGGGAAAGTACTATGGGACTCGGTATCAGAGGACCTATGTTCAAATCCTGTCTGTCACTTATTAGCTATGTAACTATGGACAAGTCACTTCAATCTTTCTGGGCCTCGATACAGTAAAACAAAGAAGCTGTATTAGATGGCTTTTGAGGTGACCTCCAGTTCTAGGTCTGTGATCTTACTAGATGACCTGTAAGGTTACTTCCAGCTCTAGAATAAGAATCCCAACTTCCAGATTTAGCCTTTGTCTACTCTACTCTTATCCTCATTTTTTTTCACTTTAAATAATATGGCTTAAGGGGCAACAAGGTGGTGTAGTGGATAAAAAGCACTGGCCCTGGAGGCAGGAGGACCTAGTTCAAATCCGGCCTCAGACATGTTACACTTACTAGCTGTGTGACTCTAGGTATGTCACTTAATCCCAATTGTCTCACCAAAAAAAGAAAAAGAAAAAAAATAATATGGCTTAAGCCTAAGCAGGATCTCAGATTTATCTTTGTTGTGACTCAGGGGAAATATTCAGTAATCTTTAAGGATAGGGAAAAGGGGTTGGAAAAATCCCACTCAGTTCAGTGTTTTGTTTTGTTTACTGGAGCCCTGATAATAAATTATAAGCCACAGAAAGGGCACAGAACCAGAGAAGTAGATATCATGTCTTCTTTTTTACTGTTATCATTATATTCATATCCCACTTCGAAATCACAAAAGCCAATGATATATTCTAGTCCATCGACAATGAAGCAGGCAAATTCATCATGTCCAGAAAATCACCGCAGTCCTATTGATATTCCCTTTGTGATCTTTCATCTTCAACAGAAAAACAAGCAAACAAAAACCTAGTTCTCTGATTGGAATGTCAGGCCCCAGTATGCCATCTCCTAACTAACAAAAATGTCTTGCTTTGTGATTGGTGAAGAAGACTGGAGAATGAGGATTAGACCTGTTTCTCCCTGGGAAGATTCTGAACTTTTATTTATTGATGAATCAATTGTACCAAGTGCTAATTGCCATTCCAAGATGTTCCTGAGATAGAGACTAATTCTTTTGCAGAACACTACTGTTTTATGATCATTGCAAATCGTGGGAGGAAAAGCAGTGCTGGCTTTCACAAGGATAAAAATAATCTGAAACCTAGGCTTGCCTAGTATAACCATTGTCCTCTAATTTCCGGGTTGCTGACTATTTATATTTCTATTAGTCTATGTTAAGAATACATTCGGAAGGGGCAGTGAGGTGGTGCAGTGGATAGAGCACCGGCCCTGAAGTCAGGAGGACCAGAGTTCAAGTCTGGTCTCAGATCAAACACTTGACACTTACTAGCTGTGTGACCCTGGGCAAGTCACTTAACCCCAATTGCCTAATTAAAAAAGAAAAAAAAAAGAATACATTCGTACATTCTATATTCTACCCACCTCCTGACAGGGAGGTGATGGGCTCCAATTACAGATTGAGACTTATTTTTTTGGTCATGGCCAATGAGGGAATTTGTTTTGCTTGACTATACATGCTTGTAACTGGGGTTTTGTTTTACTTTCTTTTTTAATTGCAGTGGTGGGAAGAGGGACATAGGACAAAGAGAAGGTGGGTTTTTATTGATTAAAAAACATCTTAATTTAAAATAAAAAACAATGCATTTGGACTGATTGGGATCAGATGATAAGAAGGACATAGCTCTAAAACTTGAAGGCTGTAGATCATAGATCACACATTGTAAAATCCAACCACTTCATTTTAGAGATGAATAAACTGATGTTTAAGACAGTGAAGTGGCACAATTGATAGAGCACTGGGCCTGAGTTCAAATCCGGCTTCAGACACTTACTAGTTATGTGACCCTGATCAAGTTACTTAACCCTGTTTGCCTCAGTTTCCTCATCTGAAAATTAGCTGGAGAAGGAAATGGCAAACCACTTCGGTATCTTTGCCAAGAAAATACTAAATGGGGTCGCAGAGAGTTGGACATGACTGAAATGATACAGCAACCACAAACTGATGTTCAGGAACATTAAGTTTAAGCAGTTGCCTAGGACAACTGATAAGGAAATTGGTCAAGTTTCCCAGGGCAGATTGCCTAAGGTCACTCAAGTAGTGAATGTCAGAGACATAGATCAAGAGCTCTGGACAATATGGTGCAAGACAAAGGGCATTCAACTTGTAGCCTCAGAGACATGGGGTCATGTCTCAACTCTGCCATATATTGGGGAGGCAACCTTGATTCAAGTTGCTTAACCTTTCTAAAGTACCGTCTCCTCATCCTGACCTAATGCTCTACCCATTGTATCACCTAGCTGCCATAATATTGCAGGTATGGTACTAACTTGCGGGCAAAGGATTAAAGATTAAAATGAATGCTACCATCAAATGTAACCATCAAATGCTCGGGTCTTTGCTGCCGCTATTATTTTGCTAGGAATCAGTAGACTGTAAGCTCCTTGAGGACAAGGACTTGTCTTTGTTTTAGGCTTTATAGCCCCAGCACATACAAGTGACTTGCAAGTGCTCTTTCAGTCATTTTTCAATTGCGTCTAATTCTTTGTGACCCCATTTCGGATTTTCTTGGCAACGATATTGGAGCAGTTTGCCATTTCCTTCTCTAACCCATTTTGCGGAAGAGGAAACTGAGGCAAACAGGATTAAATGACTTGTCCAAGGTCACACAGCTAGTAAGTGTCTGAGGTCAGATTTGAACTCAGGTCATCCTGACACCAGGGCTGGCATTCTATCTACTGTGTCACTTAGCTGCCTATAGTAGCCCCTTAAATAGTAGTTGAATTTTGAAACATCTCTCAGTAGCTGTGCCTTCATATAGTATGATGAAATGGAAAAGGAACTGCACTTGGAATCAGAGGACCTGGATTCAAATCCTGTTGCTCCCACTTATCTCCTGTGCAAACTTGGACAAGTCCCTTATTCTCTCTTGGCCTCATTTTTCTCATCTATAAAATAAGGGGTCTGGACTTAACAGACTGTAGAATTCCTTCCAGTTTGAAATCTGGGGTCCTATGATCCCTAATCACATTAGCTGTCCTTGGAAACAACAACTTTTTTTTTTTTTTTTTTGCTGCTAGGCAATGGGGTTAAGTGACTTGCCCAGGGTCACACAGCTAGTAAGTGTCAAGTGTCTGAGGCCGAATTTGAACTCAGGTCCTCCTGACTCTAGGGTCAGTGCTCTATTCACTGCACCACCTAGCTGCCCCAACAACATTAACTTTTACAGACCTCTGAAGTACCATATTTCCTTTGACTCCCCTACCCCTTCCAGCTACCTTTCCATCTCATGTCCTGCCAAACTTCTTGATGGGGGGGGGGGAATCTACATCTGTTGTTTCTACTT
Organism: Vombatus ursinus; assembly: GCF_900497805.2. Taxonomy (NCBI): domain Eukaryota; kingdom Metazoa; phylum Chordata; class Mammalia; order Diprotodontia; family Vombatidae; genus Vombatus; species Vombatus ursinus. The sequence goes on along the minus strand of NW_020940360.1, from coordinate 11,166,307 downwards.
CTTTATTACTCATTTTCTCCTAAATTTCTCCCAGTCTGGCTCCCACTGCCATTTCTGTAAGGAAAGCATTTTCTCAAAAGTCTCCTGATAGATACTGATTGCCAAATTCAATAGTATTTACACAGTCCCCATCCTACTTGACCTCTCTGCTGATTTGGACATTGTCCCAGGTCCCAAGGAGGTTTCACAACAGGGCCAGATTGACTACTGAAAACTTAAGGGAGTAGGCCTTTATTACAGCACTTTTTAACTCAAAAAGAGATGGAGTTGGCTTATGGAAGATACCCTGGGAAAACAGGGGAAGGACTCAACTAGTACAACATCTGTTACTTCCAAACCAGAGGAGGGGAGGAATACCCCCAGGGCACTCCAGGAGAGGTAACTCAATGGAACAACAGGGCCATGGATTTTATAGGGAGGGATGGGTTCATGCTCAAGCACATCTGGTTAGTTTTGCATTTTTGATGTTACAGGCAAGGAGGCGGCCCTAGTTGTACAGGCATGGCATATGGCAAGCCTATGTGCCTCAAGCATGAAAGTTATCAAAAAGGGCTACAAGAAGTGCATGCTGTTTTTTGTTTCTGTTTTGTTTATGGGAAGGGAAGGCCAGATAATGGTGTGGGTCTAGAGCAGAGGCAAGCTCATGTTGCAACAAAGAGATTTTTTTGTGGACTCTCACTATCATTGCTTATTATCTCTTCCATTCATATCTCTGCCTGCCTCTCTAAGAATAATCATCCTTTAGATGATTTAGATTTAGTTGGTTAGGAATCCAGCTCCAATGCTACTTCCTCCATGAAGGCTTCCCTAATCACTTCCATCAGAAATAATTTTTCCTAAGGCAGTTAGGTGGCGCAGCAGATAGAGCACTGGTCCTGGAGTCAGAAAGACCTGAGTTTAAATCTGGACTCAGATACTTACTAGCTGTGTGACCCTGTGCAACTCACTTAACCTCAATTGCCTCCAAAAAAAATAAAAGAAATACCTTTTCCTTCCTCATACCAAATATAGTTTGTATTTCTCTTATGTAGTTATCGTGATCTGTTTTGTATTTCTTTTGTTGTTTGTTTATGTGTTATATTTCCCTATTAATTCATAAGTTTCATAAAGACAGTGATAGTGTCTTATTATTTTATATTTATGTCTTTCTCAGTGCCTAGAACTGTGCTTTCTAAACATATATGTGTATATATATATATATATATATTATATATGTATATCCTGAAGAAGGCAGTAAAAAGCACTGGCTATAGTTCTGAAGACAGATAATGTGAGTTTAACTCAACACCTTTGACACTTAATACCTGTATGACTTTGAGCAATTCAAAAGCCTCAGTTTCTTCATCTGTAAAATAAGGAAGTTGGACTGGATCACTTTTGAGTTTCCTTCTAGCTCTAAATCAAATCTATAATCCTGTGACGTGATGACCTTGCTCTGGAGATAGATCCTACTATAATAAATTTTGGTGGAATATAATGACAAATGTATTAATATGCAAGGCACTGAATTGTATTGAAACAATAATTTGAAATATCCCTCAAATGTACAACTTATTTGTAAATAGGGGAAGCCTGGTTGTTTAGAAAATCCATCTCAGTAAGATAGCATGTCTCAATGGAGGTAGTAATAAAGTAAATACCATTTCAATCTGCTAAAAATACACTTGTAGAACAGAGTAACATTATAAGCCATATAGAGAGGCAGAGTGAACCATTTCACTACAATGATTACAGAATATTAAAGCAAGATGGGGCCTTAGAGGTCATCTAGTCCAACCCTTTTATTTTATAGAAGATACTGAGTACCAGTGAGGTCGAGTAATTTTCCCAAGGTCACACAGCAGATTCTTGATGGAGCCATAAACAAAAAGCAGGTCTCCCAAGTGTTTCCTCTGCAGCAACAAACTCTCTATTCAATTCAACAACTGTTGATTGAGTCCTATTACATAGGTAGCATTGTGCTTGAACTTTTTGTTGTATTTATCTTATCTTCTCTGTTGACCTGCCCTCATATTTTTGGATTACAGCAAAAGTTTGTAACCTTGTTTCTGTCAGACACCCCTTTGACTGTCTGATGAAGTCTATGAATGCCTACTCAGAATGATGTTTTTAAATGCAACAGTATAGGGGATTGTAATATATATTATTATATAATTATATTATTATATTATATATATAATTATAATGTGGGATTATAAAGGAAACGATTTAATTGAGCTATTAAAATACTTTTAAAAGTTCAGGGATTGAGGCAGCTAGGTGGCACAGTGGATAGAGCACCGGCCCTGGATGCAGGAGGACCTGGGTTCAAATCCAGCCTCAGACACATAATACTTACTAGCTGTGTGACCCTGGGCAATTCACTTAACCCTATTGTCTAGCCAAAAAAAAAAGTTCAGGGATCCCAGGTTAAGAACCCCTGGATTAAGGCACAATATATCTGGGACCATTTTAAAGAAATGCAAATACTGCTAGGCATGGAGATTCTCACTGGTAATCCCAGCTATAGGAGAAGCTGCATCTGGTGGATCAAGTGAGGTCAGGAGTTCTGAGCTCCAGTACAGCTAAACTGATCTGTTATCTGCACTAAGATTGGCACTGTGGTCCTGAAGAAGGGTAAATTGGGCCAAGACCCAATTGAAGTAGGTCAGCAGTGGGATCAAGCTTATGGATGACCACTGTACTTCTAACCTGGGCAGGATAGGAGATCCCATATCAATATAATACAATGTAATATGATATGATATGATACAATAAGGTATAGTACAGTACAATATGATACAACACAATATAGTATGTGTAGTGTAACATAATGTGATGTAAAATAATATAACAATATATAATAAAACAATATAATATGTAATATTATATATTATTACATATAACAAAACAATGTAATATGTAATATAATACAATATAACATAATATAAAACAATGTAGCATAGTATAGTAGATTACAATACAATAAAATACAGTACAATATGTATAGTGTAATGTAATGTAATATAACATAATGTAACATAACAATATTATATCACAGTACAATGTAATATAATATAAAATAACATAATGCAACAGAACATAATATTAAATAGTATAGTACAATATAATACAATGTAACAACATTACATAACATAAAACTATATAATATAATGTAATATAACATCATACAACACAACACAACATAACATAAAGTAATATAGTATAGTACAGTACAATATAATACAATACAATATAATATGTGCAGTATAATGTAATGTAACATAGCATAACATTGCATAATATAATACAATATAACAACATAACACAATATAATATAATGCAATGTAACATAAAAAACAACACAATATAATATAATTAACACAACATAAGACAGCATAATATAACTTAGGGGCAACTGGAGTGGTGGGCCTGAAGTCAAGAAGACTCCCTAAGTTCAAATCTGGTTCCAGATACTTATTAGCTATGTGATCCTAGGCAAGTCATTTAATCCTATTTGCCTCACTTTTTCATCTGTAAAATGAGCTGGAGAAGGAAATGGCCAATCAATCCAATCTCTTTGCCAAGAAAACCCAAAATGGAGTCACGAAGAGTAGGACACAACTGAAATGACCAAATAACATAACATAATACAATGCAATGCAATATAATACAGTACAATGCAATAAAATGCCATGTTATATGTATAACATTGCATATATATATATAATATATATATATAATGTGAAAATACCACTGGGAATATTAAGTAATCAGGGATTTAACAATCCAATCACCTCACTGAGGGGATTTCTATAAGTCATGGAAGATATATGTAGCACAGATAAATGTAGATCTAGAAATCACTGGCAACCCTTTATTAAGTCTTTATTATGCTCCAGACACTATTCTTGGTGCTGAGGATACAAGGACAAAAATGAAACTTTCTCTGCCTTCAAGGACATTGTGGTCTATAGAGGGGAGGAGAAGGGGGTAGGGTTGGAGTACAGGGCACAGCAGGGAGGATCCCTAAACAGCCCAAAAAAAATTAGGATAAAGGCACTGGATAACTAGAAGGCTGGCAGGGAGAGAAGCAAAAGGCACTAAAGAGGGAAAAAGAGAATAAGAAGGAAAGACATAATGACATTAAAGGCAAACCACCCACACTACCATTTTTTAAAAGGCCCACCTTGTACATTCCCACACCTATAAAGAGTAATGGAGTGAAGTGAAAAATAATAAATTTGGATTTTAGTCACATTTCTGATAATAATTTGTTCTGCAAGTTTGAAAAAGCTGCTTACCTTCCCTGGGCCTCAGTTTCCTTTTCTGCAAAAAGGAAAGAGAGGCACAAAGTTGTACCAGGTCTCTTCCATCTCTAACATTTTATGATTCTGTTGCACAGCTGAGAGGACTTTATCTACACATTTCCCATCTAGTATCTAGTACCTTTCCATCCCAACTTCTTATCTAAATAATGTCACACTCCAGGTAAATGGTTACCTTATCAATACTGCTGTTGAATGTGTCTGTTGGAAGGTCTTCCTAAGAACTTGGGAGCTAATGTTAATAGGTTTCTTGTATTCTGTTATTTGGCCATTCCACAGAAGAAATAATTACTCTTAGGGAACAGGAGAAGTGCAGCTATTGCTAGAAACCAGAAAAATAAAATCAACATGGCCACTGAACTAAGGACTATTCAACTTCTGTTTGTTTGTTTGTTTTTGTTTTTTAGTGACACAATCAGGGTTAAGTGACTTGCCCAGGGTCACACAGCTAGTAGGTGTCAAGTGTCTGAGGCTAGATTTGAACTCAGGTGCTCCTAACTCCAAGACCAGAGCTCTATCCACTGCGCCACCTAGCTGCCCCAGGACTATTCAATTTCAATTCAATTCAACAAGTATTTATTAAGTTGTTTAAGGATTTGTCTTGTTGTAGCTTTCCCCAAGACAATAAAGGAAGAAACTCAAGCTCAAAATTCATCAACAGGAAAGTTGAGTGACTTGCTCAGAGTAAAACCAGCAGTTATGGCCTAAAGCCCCTTGTCCAGATGGCCCGGACTTCCAGTTCCCTAGGATTCTTCCCTCCCCACAACTAGCATGAATCACCACCAGTCTCTAGGTCCAGGTTCCTTACTCCCTTTCCTCCGATATCTGGTCTTGTTGAAATCAGAAAAGAACCCTATAAAAACCACTAGACTTTACTGGTTTGGGGAGAGAAGGGGTCCCATTACCTTTGGAACCCCAGTGGGGTGTGCAATTTCTTCTAGAGCCCCAGTGGTGTGCTCAATTCCTTACGGAGCTTTAGTAGGGTGTCAGGTTCCATCTGCAGTTCCATTGGGGTAACCAATTCCACCAGAGGACCTATTGCCATCATATTTCATGATTACTTCATTTTGTGAGCATCTACCTTCAATAAAACTGGCTTGCTTTATCATCTTGTGAGCTTCAAGTCTTTTGGTATTAATCATCTTCCTACATTTCTGTTAAGAGAAGTACTCGGTAATTGCTTATCATTTTAAGGAGGGAGGTAGTGAGGGAGGGAGGAGAAAAATTTTTAAATAAAAAATTTTAAATACATGTTAAAAATTGTCTTTACATGCAATTGGAAAAAACAAAATACTATTAAAAAAAGAAGTATTTAGTATAGTGGAAATTATTAGGTCTTTATTGGGTTTAAATGCTAACACTGCTTCTTGGTATCTGTGGGACCTAGAGCAAATTATTTAATCTCTCTGAGACTCATCTATAAAATAAGAGGATTAGATTAGATGGCTTCTAAGGTTCACACACACACACACACACACACACACACTCCTCTAATTTGTGTGCATGGCCTTTCACTAAGGACAGTGAAATACGCACAGTTGCTACTCTCAGAGTTTACAATCCAGGATAATTTTTGTGAAATGAGTTGTAATGAAAACAATGAGTTGCCTTGAAAACAAATACAAAACAAAACAAAAACTGCAGATTCAGGAGACAACCATAGCCTGAATCACAACCCTCTTTTCTTGGTGTCCAGGAAAAAGGAGTAGGGACAGGGATGGCTCAGAGTTTTACTCTTTAATAAGAGCCAATTTAGCCTAAACAAGTACATGACCCTGATTGTGGCAGCAGTCACTATTGGGATGGGTACCTAACAAATGCTGGAGAATCAACAATAAATCTGAGGGGTAAATCTATCAAAAGAAATCTAGAGGTATTGTTCTTCTATGTGTGTGTATGCAGGGTTGGGGGAGGTATTTCCACATTTCAGAAAAGAAGAGATTCTGTCAGTGATCATTTGTACTAGCAAGATTGGTGACAATATTAGGAAATTACATCAATCAACAAATGAACAATTTAATAAAGAACTTTTTTCCCAAGTGAAAAGGGTGAAATAGCCTTTGAAATGCCCTTAATCAGCCAGTGAAAGATTTTATATGTCTGTGATAAGATAAATACTTCTGTCAATTGCTAAAATGGAAGACATCCCAGGTCCAAAAGGAAGACTTGCAATGAGGCAGTTTGATCACAGTTTACAAAGATTATAACTGCATTTATTGCCTAAGAAGAAGAAGCTTGCAATCTGGAGCAGAGAGACAATTTCTCAACTGCTCAAAGGGGAGTGGGAAAAAGGTGAGATATTTGAGATATTTAGGACTTTTTTGAGGTAATAAATTGGGAAGTCAGGCAGGAAATAGAAGTTTAGGGAAAGATATCTATAAACAAACTAAATCAGAAAGCAGAAGTATTGCTTCTCTTTAGATAAGTCAGAAAGGAAGATGTTTGCTTTTCTCTCTGAGCTGTTTAAGATTGATTTCAGCAAAGGGTCATCAGAAGTCTTCCTGATTGGCTAGTTGTTGTGCTACTCCATTGTCTGGTTACCCTGTGAAAAAGGGAAGCCCTAGCATATTTAATCAGTTAGTGCAAACATTTTACAGAGCTCAAGTCCACACCTGTATGCTTGAAATATGAGATTGAATTAGTGCTGGCAGGAATCAAAGGGTTCGCTCTTGGTTCTAGGATAATCTTTGTACAGCCTAAGAAGGAAAGAGTAACTTTTTTTTTTCAATTTTACTTTTTCCTGAAATATTTTTACTTAAGCAGTTTTAAAATAAATTCATTAATACATCTTATTTCGACAGAACATAGCCTTCCCAGTAATCAATCAATCAATAAACATTTTAAAGCACATACCATATGCCAGGTACTGTGCTCAGGGGACACAAAAAGAGGCTAAAGATAGTACCTGTCTTCAAGGAGCTTATAATCTAATGGGGGAGACAACATGCAAATAAATATATGCAAAGCAAGAAAACAGAAAGCTGGGGAAGCATTTTTATAGCCCATGTTTCTGATAAAGGCCTCATTTCTCAAATACGTAGAGAACTGAGTCAAATTTATAAGAATACAAGTCATTCCCCAATTGATAAATGGTCAAAGGATACGAATGGACAATTTTCAGATGAAAAAATTAAAGCTATCTATAGTCATATAAAAATGCTCTAAATCACTATTTATTAGACAAATGCAAACAAAAACAACTCTGAGGTAACACCCCACACCTATCAGATAGGCTAACATGACAGAAAAGGAAAATGATAAATTTTGGAGAAGGTGTGGGGAAAATTGGTACATTAACATTAATGGTGAAGTTGTGAACTGATCTAGCTATTTGGAGAGCAATTTGGAACTATGTCCGAAGGGCAATCAAACTGTGCATACCCTTTGACCAGCACTGCTAGGTCTATATCGCAAAGAGATTATAAAAAAGGAAAAGACCTACATATACAAAAATATTTATAGCAACTCTTTTTTGGTGGCAAAGAATTGGAAATTGAGAGGATGTCCATCAATTGGGGAATGAGTGGCTAAACAAGTTGTGGTATATGAATGTAATGGAATACTATTGTGCCAATAAGAAATGATGAGCAGATGGATTTAAAAAAATGGGGAAAAACTTATGTGAAGTGAGCAGAAGCAGAAGATCATTGTACACAGTAACAGCCACATTATGTGATGATCATCTAAGATTGACTTAGCTCTTTTCAGGAATACAATGATCCAAGACAATTCCAAAAGACTCATGATGGAAAATGCTAACACATCCAAAGAAAGAACTGATGGAGTCTGAATGCAGATAGAAGAATATTATTTTCACTGATTTTTTGTTTTTGTGGTTTTTCCCTTTTGTTCTGTTTCTTTTTTTCACAACATGACTATTGTGGAAATATATTTAACATGATGGCACATGCATAACTATATCATATTGCTTGCCATCTTGGGAAGGGGGGAGGAGAGGAAAGGAAGGAGAAGAATTTGGAACTGAAAATCTTATGAATGTTGAAAACTGTTTTTACATGTAATTTGAAAAAATAAAGTACTATCTGCAGAAAAAAAATATATGCAAAGCAAGCTATATACAAGATAAATAGGAAATAAGAGGGGGAAAGCACTGGAATTAAGCGGGGATAGGTTTACTGTTGAAGGAGGGATTTTAGCTGTGACTTAAAGGAAGCCAGGGAGGTCAGTAGTCTGAGTGGAAGAGGGAGAATGTTTCAGGCGTAAGGGACAGTCAGAGAAAATATTCTGAACTGGTAGATGGAGTGTCTTATTACTGCAACAACCAGGAGGCCAATGTTACTAGATTGAAGAATATGTGTTTAGGGAATAAGGAGCAAGAAGACTAGAAAGGGTAAGAAAGGGGCTAGGTTATAAAGGGTTTTGAATGCCAAACAAAGCATTTTATATTTGCTCCTAGAGACAACAGGAAGCAACTGAAGTTGATTGAATGGGGAGGGGGCAGGGATTGACATGACTGGACCTACATTTTAGGAACATCACTTTAGTGGATGAATAAAAGATGGATTAGAATGAGGAGAGACTCGAAGCGGGCAGATCCACCAGCAGGCTATCAGAGTAATCCAGGTGTGAGGTGATAAGGTACCGCATCAGAGTGGTGGCAGTAGGTGGCAAGGAGGAAGAGGGAGGGTATGAGAAATAGTGAAGAAAACAAATCTTTTTACAAAGTATATTCCAGGAGAAAGCAGTTTTATTCTTGATCAACAGAAATAATGGAGCTACCCAGAAAGAATGTGTCCAGTTTTAAAGTTGTAGAGTAGAGGGGCAGCTACGTGGCGCAGTGGATAGAGCACTGGCCCTGAAGTCAGGAGTACCTGAGTTAAAATCCGGCCTCAGACCAAACACTTGACACTTACTAGTTGTGTGACCCTGGGCAAGTCACTTAACCCCAACTGCCTAAAAAAAAAAGTTGTAAAGTAGAAAGGGTGCTAGATCTGTGAGTCCTGATGATCTGAGTTCAAATGCCACCTCTGATGATTACTGGCTGGGTGACCATGGGGAAGTTATGTATTCTCTGAGCCTCAGCTTCTTTATCTATAAAATGGGGATGAGAATATCTGTAGCTGCGAGATAAAGTATGCAAAATGTTCTGCAAGCCTTAAAGTGCTAAATAAATGTCAGTTATTATTATTCCTACAAACTGAGTTTTTACTACCTTTATTCAGCAAAAAAAAATTTTATCTATAAAAGGAGATAAGAATAATCCTTCCTCACAGGGTTATTGAGAGAATCCATTGAGAGAATCCATTGAGACTACACACACACACACACACACACACACACACACGTATATATGTATGTATGTATATACATATATATAAAACTTCACAAACTTTATAGATTATATAAATGTCATCTATTATTATTGTCAAGATTTTTTATTTTTGTTTTTAAGTTTGACCTATGATTTCATTGGTGTGAAGAATTCCCTGGGAAGAAACCCCTTCTATCAACATAGATTGTTGCCCACTCTGTCACTTACAATATTAGAGAATTCCTTGAGAGTCCTAAGAGATTAAATGATTTGCCTAGTCACCTAGTCAATATGGTGGATAGGTAGGATTTGAATTCAGGTTTCCCTGATATCACCAAGTCAGGATCTCTATCGTCATCATCATCGTCGTCATCATCGTTGTCATTGTCATTGTTATCATCTTCATCATCATCATCACTCATCATTGATATAAATCATTTCTTGGTCATACCTCAGCTTCTCTTTTCTCATTCTCCTCAAGTTTAATTTTACTTCTATAATATGAGGGAGTTGGACAGGATATTTTGAAAGATCTCTTCCATATTTTGTATTCTTTAGTTCTATGATGCTTTTCATTATACTTATGTGACTCAAATTTTCCATGGTTAAAGGGAAAGTTACCTATTTAATGGGTTGGGTTTTTTTTTTTGAGAGCTCTCACTTCCTGATCACTCGTTTATTTACATATGGGCTTCTCCTTTTTTTTTCTTCTTATACTTTATTTACTTGAGTTGTCCAAGTTTTAGACTGAAATATTCAATTGGATTTGTGTTTTCATTGGTTGTGGGTATTATCTCCAGCACTTCAGATAGCAATTCATCCTTGTTTACGCATAACTTTAAAAAAATACTGCCAATATACTGAATGGAATATTTATGTCTCTCATTTTTACATTTATGAAAGTTATTATGACATTCTGGCAACAAACATCAACAGCCTAGAAAATTATGATACTATTGCTAAGGATTGTATTCTTTAACTTCCATATCTGGCCACCCATTCATTCACCTGAAGGTCCCTTTATTCTACATCACTTCCATACTTCAACCATGAAATTAACTCTGAAATCATTCTAATCCTATCCTGCTGACTATGTTAAGTGTTCTGGGCCAGGCCTAAATCAGGACAGCTCAGTGATTCAAGCTTAGGAATAGAATTAATGAAGTACTCATGGACCATAAAATTCAATAAAAATGAATTTATTCATGATAAGATTAAAAGGATAGAATTTCCAAAAATTGAGTACTACTTTCTTTTACCTCTGCATTCACCAAAGCATTAGTACTGGATCAAAAAGATGTCCAGTGGGAATTGTATTAAGTCTCAGGAACCTCAACCCCTCATAAACTTTGGTATACCTGAGTTCTTCAGACCAACCAAATCCCAATGATGGCCTCCTTTTCTCTTTACTAGGAAACCATCCCAGCCAACATTAAACAGATGCTGTTCCTACCAAAGGTGGTTTATAAGCATCTAAAGAGGCAAGTAGTGATCACAAAGAGTCTACATGGCTTTATCTGGAAGAGATTACATAAGAATAACCTCATTTTCTTTTTTGCTCAGATTACTTAATAAGTAGATCAGGAGAATGCTATAGATATAGTTTCCCTAGAGTTTAGCACATATTTGACAATTGCTTAATTTTGGAAAAGATGGAGAGATGTAGACTAGATAATACTAATAATGTAGAATCAAAGTTGGTTGAATGGCCCAACCCAAAGTTTTTGTCCATTAATGCTTCTATACAACCTGGAAAGATATCTCTAATGGAGAGTTACAGAGATCATTGCTTGACCCTGTGCTATTTAGCACTTTTTAATCAGTGAGTTAAATAAAGAAGTAGGACGAATGCTCATAAGATTTGCAGATGACACAGAGTTGGGAGGGAGTAGCTAATATTTTCAATGACAAAGTTAGGATGTGACAGACTAGGATATTGGCCCAAATCTAAAAAGAGTAAATTTAATAGGAATCGATGTGAAATCTTATATATGGGTTCAAAAAAAAAAAACCAGCTTCATAAGCACAAGATGGGGAGGCATGGCTAGACAGCAATTTGTCCGAAAAGTGCTAGTGATTTTAGCAAACTTAAAGCTCACTATTAGCCAACAATGTAATATGATAATTAGAAAAGCTAATATAATCTTAGGATACATTGAGAGAGACATACATAGGACACATACAACTAGAAATGTGATTATCATACTGTATTCTGCTTAGTGAGATCATATCCAGAGTATTGCCATCAGTGCTGAGTAACACATCTTTGGAAAGGGTTGAAAAGCTGGAAAGCAACCTGAGGAGGACAACAAGGATGGTCAAGACCCTTAAGATCTGTCCATATCTGCATTTGCTAAAGGAAGGAACTGCGGAGATGAATAAGAATGTTGATTGTTTACCTAGAAAGAAGATGATAATATTGTCTTCAAGAATTTGAAGTCCTGTTACTCAAAAGAGAGGAAGGGTTTATGGGTTGTTCAGGGAGGACTAGCACCACTGGTATGAGGGTTTGCTGAGCACTTTTTAGGGCTGTTCATCCACTTGTGGTGTCCAACCAATCACCCACCTCTCACCTGTGGCTCCAAGAAGCCATGGCGTGGACCATGGCCACAACCTGGTGAATCATGGCCACAACCCATTTTGGCAGATGGGCTAAACCAGGTTAAGCATGTTGGTGAGTTATAGAGGTGTCTACCAAGCATGTGAGGACTTCCCTAAGTGGAATAGGTGGATGAGAACAATTTATTCCAACAATGAAGGCAACTGAAGTAAGTGCTATTGAGTGCTTAGAGTTTGGTCAGACATCAAGGATACCAAAGTCATCTACTACCTCCTGAGCCATTGCCAGTCATTCTCACTTTTGTCCCACCACTGGCCTTCAATGACTCTGGAATAGAGAGTGAGGCTGATGACTTTGTGCAAATCTGCCTCACTTAAATTCAATTCATTGATCCTCTTTGAAAATAAAGGACAAGGGAAAAGGACCCACATGTACAAAAATATTTATAGCAGCTCTTTTCATGGTGGCAAAGAATTGGAAATGGAGAGGATGTCCATCCATTGGGGAATGGCTGAACAAGTTGTGGTACATGAATGTAATGGAATACTATTGTGCTATAAGAAATGATGAACAGGCTGACTTCAGAAAAACCTGGAAAGGCTTGTATGGTCTGATGCTGAGTGAAGTGAGCAGAACCAGGAGAACGTTTTACACAATAACAGCCACGTTGTGCAATGACTAATATTGATAAACTTAACCCTTCTTAGCAATACAAGGATCTAAGACGTCTCCAGAGGCCTCATGATGGAAAATGCTATCCACAAAGATGAAAGAACTATGGAGTTTGAATGCAAATCAAGGTATACTATTTGCTATTTCTTTATTCTGTTGTGTTTTATTTCCTCTTTCTGGTGGTTCCTCCTATTGGTTCTAATTCTTACTTACAACATCACTAATGTGAAAATATGTTTAATAAGAATGTGTATGTATAGTCAATATCAGATTGTGCATCGTCTTGGGGAGGGAGGTGGGGAAGAAGGGGGAGAAAAATTTAAAACTCAAAAGCTTATGGAAATGATTGTTTATAAATCAAAATAAATTAATTTTAAAAAACTGAAAAAGAAAAAAAAAAGAAAATGAAGGACAAGAGGCAGCTAGGTGGCGCAGTGGATAGGGCTCTGGCCTTGGAGTCAGGAGTGCCTGAGTTCAAATCTGGCCTCAGACACTTGACATTTACTAACTGTGTGACCTTGGGCAAGTCACTTAACCCTGATTGCCTCATCAAAAATTAAAAAAAAATGAAGGACAAACAATAACAACTTGAAAGAGGGAATAAATTTATTGTGTTTGGGAGAGAGCTGAATGGGGAGCAATAAATTTTAGTTACAAAAAAGCAAATTTAACTCACTGTAAGGAAAAACTGCCTAACAGAGTTGTCTACCTGTGGAATGAATAATTCCCCCCTAAATCTCTTTCCACTGTACCACCTAGCTATTACTATTACTATTGCTAAGCTATCCCAACCTGAGTTTCCTCATCTATAAAATAATAGAAAGCTAGGTTTGGAATCAGGAAGACATGAGTTCAAATCTGGCCACAAATACTTACTGTGTGTCCCTGGAAGAATCATTTCACTTGTTTGTTTCAGTTTCCTCAATTGTAAAATATGAAAAATAATAGCACCTTCCTTCCAGGGTTGTTGGGAGGATCAAATTAGATAATTAATGTTTGTAAAAGCACTTAGCACAATGCTTGGCACATAGTAGATCCCATGTACATGCTTGCCACTATTATTACAGAGGTCTTTGAGCAAAGGTTACATGAACACTTATTGAGCATATTATAAATGCTTCTGAGAATTCTGCCATCAAGGAGATGCTGTAAAAACAACTCTTGCTTTCAGGGACCTTGTGATTTAATTAAGAAAATAGCACACATGCCCCAAAATAAGGCACAAGGCAAAAAAAAATGACATTGCTACATGTCTTGTAAGTGACAAGTCATTATCTTTGCTAGTATTTATATTGCAATTAAAGGTTTGTAAAACATTTTACAAATAATATCTTATTGATCCTCACAACAACCCTGGAAAGTGGGTGCTATTATTATCCTCATTTTATAAATGACAAAACTGAATTTGAGAGAAGTTAAGTGACAACCCCAAGATCATACAGCTAGTAAGTGTCTGAGGCTAGATTTTGAGATGAATGATTATTAATAACAAAGAATTTGGGAAGATTCTATTATCATTTCAAAGTTCAATCTCTTGAAGGACATTACTTATGATAAGAGTGAATTAACTCTCCTCAATCTTAGTCAGATCCCACCCTACCTTACAAGGAATTTAATCTAAGGTGGGGAAGTCATTGTGTTCTACTCCTGTTTGGGTGGGGACAAACTCTTTGATTACATTGCCCAAGTTTGGTGGTGGCCTGGGTGTAGAGATAGTCTCTTTGTCCAAGAGTAACATGATGTCACTTTCTCAGCCCCTCGTTGCAGCAATCCCACTTCTCATTATAATATTCATTCTCTCATTAATTGTTTTTGTTTTTTGTTTTTTGGTTCTTTGTTTTTTTGCTTTTTGATGAGGCAATGGGGTTAAGTGACTTGCCCAGGGTCACACAGCTAGTAAGTGTCAAGTGTCTGAGGTTGGATTCGAACTCAGGTTCTCCTGACTCCAACCAGAGCTCTATCCACTGAACCACCTAGCTGCCCCTCTCTCATTAATTGTTAACCAATGATTGCCGCCCTCTGGAACACCCACTTTTCCAAGAGCTTATAAGCCATGAACCTACCACCATGATTGTCTTTGGCCTTCAAGAGTACCATTGACCTCTTTTATTAAAATGCTAACATTATTAATAAAATGATTAATTACCCAGAAATTACGTCTCTCAAACTTTTTAAACATCACAATTTGAGCTCAGGTCAAATTTTCCTGACTCCAAGTCCAGCACTCTATCCACCACACCACTTAACTGCCAAATAGTGTTATAAACAGTGAGTGTTATAGAAATTGGGTGAAAGTAAGACTCCTGTGGGATGGAGAGGTCTAACCAGGGATGTACTGGAACTAGTTTGAATCAGCTCATGAGACCCTATTGTTAAGTTTTCAGTGTGAGCTTTTACACCTCAGAAATTGGAAAATTGGGGCTTAAGAAAGTGATGGGAAAAAATTAGACTTAAAACTTAGAAGTGTGTCATGGATATGTGTTTTTTTCCCAGAAAGCCAGTTATTAAACATTTACTAGCACACCCTTATCAAATACTGTTGCAACAGGCCAGTCTTAGTCTCAGAGTTGGGGCTGGACTGAGGCGGTGGCAATGAAAATCTAAGGGCAGGGGAAGGGAATATACATTTATATAATGACTACATGAGCCAGATACCTTGCTAACTGCTTTACAAATGCCATCTCATTTGATTTTCACAACTACCTTGTGAGGGAGGTGCTATTATTATCTCAATTTTACAATTGAAGAAACTGAGACAAATAGAGAGAAAGTGACACCCAGGGTTGCACAGCTTGTAAGTATCTGAGGATGGATTAAAAACTGATATCTTCATAACTCAAAGGGCCAATGTTCTATCCAGTGCACCATTTGGCTGCCGCAATGGATAGAAAAGCTATGAGAAAAGGTACAAAAGGGAAAAAAAAGCTAAGGGACATTGTTAGAGATGGGATATTGGGAGCAGCGTGGAGAGAAGAGGGAGTAGTCAAAGATGATTGAAGTTTTAAACCAGAGGAGATGGCAGCACAACTGATAGGAACAGGGAAGTCTTGAGGGAGGTATGTTTAGGGGTAAAGATAAGATTCTAGACTGTGGAATACGCCTTCTCTCTACAGTTAAAAATATTCTCTTAAAGAAAATAAGTGTAAGTGATCTTAGGGTTCATCAATTCCAACTCCCCTCAGGTTCAGAATGGACAAGGGTAGTTCCCAACTGCCCTGGGCCTCAGTGAAGTTATTTGAAAGGTGAGGGGTTGGACCAGCTGGCCTTTGAGGTCGCCTCCAGCTCTAGATATGTGACCATAAGTGACTTGCCTGAAATCACACAGGTACTCCATGGCAAAGCTATTATGTGAATGCAGGTCTTCTGACTTTAAATCCAACACTCCACAGCATGTTGCCTAACAAATAGGAAGAATTTAATATTATATCATCACTTAAGAGCTGAGAAGGGTCATGGAAGGCACCAGAGGCAGAGAAGAAACTACCATTGAGGTAGGTGAAGAACAAGGATAACACAGTGTCATGGAAATTGGAAGAAGAGAAAATTTCAAGGAGTCAACAATATTGAATGTAGCACAGAGGTGAGGAATGGTCACTGAGAAGAGGGCCCTGGATTTGTTGATTAGGAAGTCTGAGGTAGCCCTGTAGAGAGTGATTTCTTTAAGATAGTGGAGGCAGAAGCCAAATTGTAAAGGGTGAAGGAGTAAGTGGGCAGCTAGGTGTCACAGAGGATAGAGTGCCGGGCCTGGAGTCAGGAAGAACTGAGTTCCAATCCAGCCTCAGACACTATCTATATGACCATAGAGAAGTCATTTTACCCTCTTTGCCTCAGTTTCTTCATCAGTAAAATGAACTGGAGAAGGAAAGGGCAAACCAGTACAGTGTCTTTGACAAGAAAATCCCAAACGGGGTCTTGAAGAGTCAACCACAACTGAAAAATGACTGAACGATCATAAGGAGTGAGTTGATGGTGAGGAGATAGAGGCAAGCAGGTATTTTATCAGTGAATGGAAAAAGAGAAATAAAACATCAGGTCAAAGGAGGGCATGATTGTGATAGGAGGGACCTGAGCAAGCTTGAAGGAAAAGGGAAGGAACTAGTGCAGAGAGAGAGATTAATGATACTTGGTATTTTCTTTTTCTCCTTAAATCCTTCTATTGCTGCACATCCAGCCACTAAAACCCTGCACCTTATTTTTCTAAAATCTGTTCTTTTTTATTTATCTCTCCTGCCAAGACACTCATCATATCCTGCCTTGATTTACACAGACTCCCTCTCATTGGCCTCTCTCTCATCAATTCCCTTCTCCAACTCTCTGCCAAACATTACTGCCAAGATAATTTTCCTTTCCTGCTGTTCAGACTCTGTTTCTCCCACTCTGCTTTGGCTTCCCTTCACCTTCAAGCTTCCCCACAACTCTGCATCTGCTAGCTCTCCTACAAATCCCTATTCCTACCTCCGCTTGACCATCTTCCATGGAGAACTCAGCATTGCCTTTGCCCACCCATGATTCAGATCTACTCTATGCCCTACTCTCCATCAATACTTTGATATCAGACACATTTTTCCCACTATTCTTTTTCTAAGCAAAGCCACAGGTTATAGGAAGCCTTTTATTCCTAACAATTTTGTGCTCCATGCTGCCTTTCCCTAGAGTATATCCAAGTGTATTGTTACATTGTACTGCTGTACTGTCCTCATTACCTCTCATTCCTGACAGTGTTTGCTCTTCCAGAGATGAATTTGGTTATTTGCCAGGTGCTGTCTACTCCATATAGAGCATTTCTGTGTAATCTTGGGATGCTACACATATACACACACACGCACACACACATGCACGGATGCATGCAATTTATATCACATGAATAGGTTTATACCTAACTAGTTTGTTCATAAGCAAATTTAGTTTCATTTCACTAGTATCTAAAGAAATTCTTTCTGTACATAAAAAGAAAAAAAGGAATCAGAGAGTAATATACAGGACTTGGCTGTGACTCCCCCCCCCCTTTACTTTCCTCTACAAATATATGTATAACTAAAATGTTTTTAGGTGAAAAGGAAATCCTAAAAAGAATGCATGAAAGAATGAATCCATCTTAACCCTTGGATAAATAACTAAGAGTATGGCCTACTGACATTGAATCAAATCGTGAAACACATTTTATCGTCTATCTTTTTTTGTGTGTGAGGCAAACGAGGTTAAGTGACTTGCCTGGGGTCACACAGCTAGTGTCAAGGGTCAAATTTGAACTCAGGTCCTCCTGACTCCAAGATTGGAACTCTATCCACTGCACCACCTAGCTGCCCCTCATTCTCTATTTAGAATATAAATTCACCTTTGCTTTTAGCTAATGACAGAGCTAATGGCTATGCAACTGGATGGGGAAGGATTTAGTTCAATGGTTGCCTATGTTCCTCAAACACCTTTAGTTCAGGGTTTCCTATATTCTCTGAACCCTTTTCAATAATAAAAAAAATGTATTGTGAGCCCACAAAGCAATTTAATATACTATTTATAATATTCTTTATAATTATTTACTGCTTAAGACATTATAAAAGAACTTTTAATGTGACCCCCTCCTGCTCCTTGGACCATTGTTATCCACTAAATGAGAACCACTGATACAGTTCAACTTTCTAATTTGACCAATGAGCAA
This sequence comes from Vombatus ursinus, assembly GCF_900497805.2. Classification (NCBI taxonomy): domain Eukaryota; kingdom Metazoa; phylum Chordata; class Mammalia; order Diprotodontia; family Vombatidae; genus Vombatus; species Vombatus ursinus. Next base: position 11,147,840 of record NW_020940360.1, on the reverse strand, counting down.
ATCAAGAGGCAAAAATGAAGAGACTTGTCCAACATCGCCCAAATCTACTAATTCTCAGTCCAATGCCCTTTTTTTTTCTACACCCGAGGTGTCCAGCACCCTGAGTCTGAAGGCCCTCATTGCAGCCCACATCATTCCCAAGTGTGGCCAGCAATATTAAAATGTAATTGGGAAATACTTAACAAAATAAATAAAAAGTACGAAAGAACACAGATAATGTTAATGTGTGGCTTTCTAAGTCAATTTGTATCGACTTAGAATAAAGGATCTTTATGCACTGTTTAATGGTCCCCCTGTTTCTATTTGAGTTTGACACCACTGTTCCATACCATCCTAAGGAAGCATCTAATTGTATGTACATAGGCAGGTAGAAAGAACAATGTAAGTATTGTTGTATCCTTTCTCTAATGTGATTTCTATTTTCTTTACTCAATTTTTTTAAAGCATTGTTTCTCTCAAGGAAAAAAGCCCCAAATGTGTAGCCATTAACTGAAGGTGTCTGGTGGTTTTTGAGAAAAGGTTAGATTTCAGAGATTTTCTTTGTATTTTTTTCTTTTAAACTAATGAAATACGATGACAAAAGTCTTGCTATACAGCAGCCAAGTTCCATCTTCAACAAGATCCAGTAAAACTGTCAAAGACAAACTGTTTTCCGTCATACAAATGACTAGATCTCACATAAATACAACAGCAGAGAGCTTCAAGCCTAAATAACCATGTAAATGGGCTCGGCATTTCTTGAGACAGATGGTGGATAACATACTGATGGCTTATGAATTTCAAAAAGACTGTCCTCCAAAAAAACAATGAAAAAAGTGACTGTAGAAGTATATTTAAAATATTGCTAACGTTGAAACCAAAATAGAAAAATTGCATCAATAAAAAAAATGAAAAAGATGGAAAGGAAGGACATTTAGATTAAATTTTAATGACTTTGGAAAGAAAACCCTCTCTAAGGTGCCATTAACAGAAAGACATTGGCAGGAATTTCAACAAGAGGAACAATATTAGTTGCTTCATTCCATTCAAGTCCAAGGTTTTGGAAAACTGAAACCTATTGTGTCGATGGACTATCAAATGTGAGGCAGCAAAGTTTACGGAGGAGAAGGAACACTTGCTCTGGAATCAAAAGACTGAGGTTTAAACCATGGCTTCTCTATTTATTAACTCTATGACCTTGGGCAAGTCACAATATCTCTGAACTTCAGTTCCCCCACTTGTAAAAGGAGTGGTATCAAATTCAAATAGAAGTGATGGCCACTAAACCATATATAAGTATCCCTGCAGGTAAAATATTGACTTAGAAAAACACATGCTAATACTCTATATGTTTTATTGAATTTTTACTTACTCTGTTCAATATTTCCCAATTACATTTTAATCTGATCTGTCCGCACTAGAGAATCTTGTGGGTTGCATGCAGCCCGTTGTACCATGTTTTACGCCTCTGGTTTAGATGACTTCTAAGTCCATTTCAGATCTATATCCTATGAATCTATGACTGTCATTTCATTTTATGTCACCAAGACACTAGGCTAGTTTACAAGAGTATGAGTCAATTTCTTACATCATTAGCACCACAGAGACAAAAATGATGTAACAAATGGACTCATACTCTTGTATGTCTATGTCTATGTCTACAGTATTCCAAATTATGGAAATTATGGAAAGTCTGATATTAGTAATAATAGCAACAGCAGAATGAACTCCTGATTTTTATATATGTGTGTATGTACATATATATACACACATATATGAATATATATGTGTGTATACATATGCCACTTTTAGTTTTAACTATTTTTGTTTTTACTTTATATGTATTAACAGATTTTCTTCACTATATTAGAAGAATAGTAAATGTAATCTTTGTAATAGTAAATTTTAATTCTTGTAATAGTAAAAATTTGTAATAATGACACAGTTATGACATACTAAGTGTGGTGGCCTGATCTGAAAGTATAGGCAACATTTTACATAGTGTAACACTCCCATCTCTATTTTTAAAAATGAGCATAAATCTATTCTCTCTCTCTAACCCCCCCATCCCATTGAACAAAAAAAAAGAAAACCAAATTTCTTGTAACAATATGCATAGTCAAGCAAAACAAATTCTTTCATTGGCTGTATACAAGTTTATATGTATGTGTATGTATATATATGTATGAGCATATATATACACACATATATAAATATGTATATATGTGTATGCATGTGTATATGTGTATATATACATATGTATATATACGTAGATATACATAGATGTGTGTGTAAATATACGTATATATGTGTATATATATGTATATATATCATTTTGCTCCACAATGCAAAGTCTCTATAACTGACAGCATGTTTATTTCATCATTGGTCCTTTGGAAACATGAATGATCATTGTATTGATCATAGTTTCACAGTTCCTACAGTTTTCAAAGTTGTCTTTACAGCATTGTTGTTATTATATAAATTGATCTCTTAGTTCTACTCATTCCATTCTTCATCAGTTTATGCCTTCAAAATTGTTAATTTTTACAATATTGATGTTACAGTATAATTTTTTCTTATCCTCTTTCTTTATTCTACATCACTTCAAATAGACCTTTCTGTCTTTTTTGGAAGTCATCTCATTCCCTCATTTCTTACAGCACAATAGTACTCCATCATATTCATATACTTTTACATTCCTGATATATTTCAAATACGTAAATACAAAAGTAACTCATGTCTCTAAAGCACAGCTCTGGAATTTTACAGACTAAGTTTAATCTTAAGTTCTTCTTCATAAGATCTCTATTTCTGGCTCATGTCTCCACCTAGGACTTCCCCTAGGAACATTAAAATTTGATTTATGTCTAGGTGTCTAAAAAATGGTAAAGAGCCCTCAGATCTGCAAACACTTTGTTTTTCATCAAAAAGAAATGCAAAATACAAAGAACTTGTACCCAGACAGATGAACAATCAAAGCAACTCTCCTTTCTGCTATAGTGAGTCTCCAATTCTATCCAATCCCAAATCCCAGACATTGAAATCCTTTCTTGGTAACTGTAGTAAGGGTAGGAGGTGAAGCTGGGAGGTAAGTGAGAAAGATTTAGACAATAGAACAAAATAGTAATGGATTCTTCAGTTCCCTGGGTTTTGTTGTCATTGTTGTTTTGCTTAACCTTTTGTTTGTTCTATTTCTAAAATAAAATTTATTGTTATCTTTTGTTTTTGCATATCCTAAATGTTTCCCTGAATCCTTTCCTCCTTCCTTCCCAAGAGTCATCCCATTTAAAAAAGAAAAGAAAAAAATGATCAAAACTGATCTATATGCCAAAATGTCTGAAAATTTATGCAATGTTCCACACCCATAGACCTTTGGGGTCATGCTGGTTCTTTGGAATTTTGCAACAATAATTTTTAATTGTTTTGTGGTTATTGACTTTCCATTTACATTGTACAACAAAGTAACATTGTTTTCTTGGTTCTGTTTATTTCATTATGCATCAGATCGTATAAATCTTTAGGTTTCTTTGTACTCATCATATTTATAATTTATTGCATCATAGGAATATTCCATTATATTCATGCACCACAATTTGTTTAGTCACTCCCCTATCTATGGTTTATACTCAATCTTAATTGTGCCATTAAATCTCTAATGTATTGAGTGGGCCTATGAAGAGTTTATGGAAACATGTGAATAAGAATTATATAGGATAAAAAGACCTGGAAAGTTGTGATCTTAATCAGTGGAAAAGAACCTGCACTGATAATGTCATGAATCTGTATTTGTGAATACATACACACACACACACACACACACACACTCACACACACACAAATTAACTCAATATTCAATGCACCATCTAGCTGCCTAGCTGTTCTTATGAGTGTTTGAAAGCTGCATCCATGGACAACCATTCATTGTTACACACACACACACACACCCTCCTTTCTGGTTCCCATTCTTAACAACTGGAGTTTTACTCTTGAACAAATCATCTCTCACATTCATTACTATTGATCACAAGGAAATACAGGGCAGAGAGTTGGGGTTGCTCATTATAAGCCTATTTACACTATTGGGAAAAGGTGTATCATACTAGGATGGATCAAATACCTTGATGGAACAAATGCTCGACATTTTTGCTCCCATCTCTTCCATCTATTCCTATAATGTCTTCCCCACTTTTTTCATTCAGCTGAATCCTGCATACTCTTTAAAGCCCAGTTCTAGTCCAGTTTCTCTCCATGATGCCTTCTTAGACTATTCCCAATCCACAGAGTTTTCTTTCCTCTGAACTGTCACATAGAGGATCAAAAGGTCACATAGCTAGTCACTGTAGGCCTAGGGATTCATATTTGACTGTATTACTCATTGATATTGATAACCACAAGATTTAGTATGGGAAGGGACCTTAGAGATCATGTAGTCTGACTCACTGATTTTACAGATTAACGGGAAAAAACTCGAGGTCCATAAAGGTTAAATGACTTAGAGAAGATGAAACAAGTTGTTGAGTACAATAATCTATCTTGTATTGTTAATTATGTGTGTGTGTGTGTGTGTGTGTGTCTTATCTCCCAGAAGGAAGCCTAAGTATTTTAAATGCAAGGATGAAAGACCAGATGCTTTCAATTGACACGAAATAGTCTAATTTTACTTTGAAATAAAAATCTTCATCCTACTATGTCTATTTTTTATAGACTAAAAAAAAAGCACTACATCAATGCAGTGTGGCCCTTCAACGTATTCTTAAATCCCATTCCTTCTAGTGTATAGTCTAGTGCCAAGTGCACAACTTGTTTACTGATTGAAATGGTAACTTCTTCTTGGATTCATTCATCTATTTGACCATTGCAATTGATGTGGAATTATGACTGGGAGCAAGGAGGATTAGATTATTATTGCAGCTCTGCTGCTATTATGTCATGTGACCTCTTTGGACCTCAGTGTCCCCATCTGTATTATGAAGGATTACTCTTCTGGACCCCGTGATCCTTCTATTTAGCTTCTATCTCAATGAGATTAAAGACAAAAACAAAGATCCAATATGCACTAGCATATTCACAGTGACACTTTCATACAAACACTTTCAGCAAAGGAAAAGAAACAAAACTTGTGTTCATAGACAAGGGTAAAGAAAGGAAGGAAGGAAGGAAGAAAGAAAGAAAGAAAGAAAGAAAGAAAGAAAGAAAGAAAGAAAGAAAGAAAGAAAGAAAGAAAGAAAGAAAGGAAGGAAGGAAGGAAGGAAGGAAGGAAGAAAAGGAAGGAGGGAAGGAAGGAAGGAAGGAAGGAAGGAAGGAAGGAAGAAAGGAAGGGAGGGAGGAAGGGAGGGAGGAAGGAAGAAAGGAAGGAAGAAAAGAAAAAGAAAGACTATTTCACATAACTCTTTGTGAATGTAAATGTAGTGAAATATTATTGGACTGTAAGAATTAATGAATGTTAGGAATTCTAAAAAAAATTGTGAAGATTTATTTCAATTGATGCAGAGCAAAATAAACAGATCCAAAAGAACTACATACACAGTGACTTCAACAATGTAAATGAAAGGAAGCCATACACTAATTGAAAAACCAATAAACCAATAATGTTCCCAGAGAACAGATAAGAAAACTCATCTCCCTTTGTTTGGCAGAGAGGTTATAGGTAAGAATGTTGTATTCATGTTAGACACAGTCATTGTGTCAAGTGTTTTTAAATATTTTTCATTGCTATAAAGAAGAATTTAATTCAAATGGGTGAAATAGGGGTAAATATTTCCAAAAATGATTGCAAGGAGGGAAAAAACCTAAAGAAAGTGCATTTTTAAAAAAGGTGTTGAATTAGATGATATTTAAGACCTCTTCTAGGATTAAAAATAAATACATCCCAGATATTCTGGTATGTGTGTATGTTTGTGTGTGTGTGTGTGTGTGTGTTGTACACATACATACATACATACATACATACATACATATGTATTCCAACCATTTGCCATATCACCAGAATGAATTTGTTGATTTGGACTGAATTGTTGATTTCTTTCATTTAGGGCATTCCATCTGTGGAAATCTCCTCCATTAAAGCAGATTGGTATCTGCTCTGCAACTTAGAGTTGCTTGCAATACAAATAGGTTAAGTGACTTGCCCAGGGTCAGCCAATACCTGTCAGAATAGTACTTGAACCTAGGTGTTTCTGACACTGAGGCCAACATTCTATCTCCTACATCACGTTGATGTTCCCCTCATATCCTGAAACTCATTATGTAGCATTTTAAACTTTGGAACTGCTGTGTCAGGTGTCCAGTTAAGCACATATTAACTTAGGTAATTTGGGAATTTCATATTTTATTGAATTTTTTACTATCTTGTCAAGATTTTATTAATTTTTCAATATTGATTATCTATATTTTTACTGCCAAAAAAGTGAAACCCTTTCCATAGAGAAGAGAATCCTGTGCTCTTGAGCATTCCTCCCATTTAGAAAGTATTGACAAAACAAATCCAACAGAGAGAAGTAAAAGAGATCCATTTAGGGGTATGTTCCATGGGATTCCAGGACTGTTGTTCACAGATATCCTGTCAGTATCACAGAATCACAGAATCTCAGAGTTGGAAAGGACTTCAAAGTTCATTTGAATCTACTAGTTCAAGAGGCAGCCCATTCCACTTTTAGATAGCTCTCATTATTAAGTTTTCCATACTCAAATGGATATGTGATCTCACAGACTTAAATGTTCCTTCCAACAATGAAGATAGCAACTCATCCATGACTTCCTATCCTATGTGCTTCTTGCCCATATTTTCCCCTAAGTCCACCACAATGTAACCACCCAACAAAATAGAGGCCTTCCTCAATTTCTCTTGATATCTCCAGGGTATATACCTGTCATTACTTGTCCTTACCATGTGACCTCCATGTTCTCCGTCAAACATTTCTATACCTTTTGTTCCTGTTCTTCTTTGAAGTTTTTCATCAACAATTTCTGCCTATTGCTCCTGGTTCCATACATATTTGGGTCATCTAGTTCCTTTGATGAACTTTATAATAATTTATTCTCTTCTCACCATAAATTGCCCAAATTACTCTTAAATTTACAATAGTAATAATTCTTCTAACCAATCAATGTCATCCCCTGGAAGAAAAAAATTGTCTAATGTGAAACATTTAAATTTCTAATCCAGGCCATTGTTAGCAGTGGTGAAGTATGTTATAGAAATGTGATTATTTACATCTTCTCCACAGACATGGAAGTATTTTTGTAAATCCTTCATGCTCTCAGATAAATTTCACAGAAATGACCATAGATTTGCTATAGAATTAATTTTAATAGAAATACTTAGTGTATAAAATTCCCCTGACCACAAGTCTAGTTCTGTTTCTTTTCTGTTTTCTTTTAACCAGAACCTATTATTTTATCAGTGTAGGGAACTCCAGGTATGGATACTCGCTCAACTGATACTGATAAATAATTTATCTGCATGTCTCATTTTGTACTTAGCGTCTCTCATTCCTCCACTAAAATGTGGGAGACATACTTCATCATTGCTTAGAAAGTTGCCTGGAGAACAGAGGTACCCCAATGACTTAGTCATGATTACATAGCTACTATAGGTCAGAGGCACGCTTTAAAACCAGTTCTTCCTGAATCCAAGGCCACTCCGCCATTGACTTTGCCGAACTGTCTCCCTGCTAACAAAAAGAAAATGTTACTAGCAACTTCACAAAAATTTGTTCTTTATAAAGGCATACTGCTTTTAGTGACCACCACTTTTTTTTTCAATGCTCTCAAGCCACCTCATAATAATACGTTATAGAATTTTTCCAGGAATCAATGTCAAGATGACTGGTTTCTAGTTTGAAGTTTATTTCATTCTCTTTAAGAAAAGAACCAAGATATTTGTCCATGTCCACATTTGTATCATCTCTCCCATTCTCCAAATTTTTTTCTTTTTCTTTAAAAAATAAATATTTTTATTATGAACTTGACAGTTACTACCAAACATTTTTCATACACAAAAGAAAGAAAATTAGGATTGAATATAAAACCATGAACCTACCAAATATAGCTTATTTTAAGTATTTATCAAATTTAACATGGTAGTATCTACACTGCCAATCTTGCCTTTCACCCCTTTTGAATTTCCTTCTGCTCTCCTCTGTGTTTTATTAAATGTATCATCAATACTGTTTCATTTTTTCTCTTTTTAATTTTATCACTCCTGACCCCAATTCCAAGCACATCCTGAAATTTTAAAAAAATCAAGCTATTAAGTAGATACTGTCAAGCAAAATAAATTTGTATGACACTGAATGTGTCTGAAAATATATTCCATTTCTTACCTATAGTCCATTATCATTCTTCCAAGAAGTAAGAATATGCTTATGTATCACTTTATTTCCACAGGGGGGCTATTTCCCAGGGTGATGATTGTGGGCGCTGGCCTGAAATACTACTGTTCCAAAGGGTATTGCTTTCAGGATCCTGGGCCGTCTCCATCAGGGTTTGAGGGGATATGGTGGTAAAAGTGGTGGTGATGGTGGTGGTTGTGGTTTGACTTCCTTGGCACAGACTGCCTCATATTTCTCCCACAGCATGCCTTGCTACTTCAGTTAGGCTGACTTGCCCACAGTCTTTGGGGCAAATGGTTGGCAATTTCTGGGGATGGCTGTCTCCTTCTCCACATTAGCTGTTTCCTTGGATAATAGCTTTGAGTGACCATCTGAAAGGAGAAGTGTTGGTATGTGGGATACTGCTATCCCCAAGACTTTCAGGTTCGGGGTCCTGAGCTATCTTTATCAGTGTCTGAGTAGAGATGATGGCCAAGGAGATGGTGGTGCCTCCCTGGATGATGATTTCTAGAATTATTCTATCACTTCACAGGTAGATTAATAATCCATCAGTGTGACTGTGCTCCTGTTGCCCCTCCAATAATTGCAATTTTCTATTTTTTATCACAACAACCTGGTGAGTATGAAGGAGAGCCTCAGAGTTGTTACAATTTGTATTCCTCTTATTTGGTGATTTGAAGACCATTTTCATACAGCTGTTAGTAATTTAAGTTCCTTCTTTTGAGAATTGCCCCTATCCATTGGCAATTTGTCTTTTGGGGAATGTTTTTTTTTTAAATATATTTGTATTACCCTATATATCTTATTTATCAGATTTTTATTAGAGAAATTTGCTGCAAAGATTTTCTCCAGTTAACTGATCCTTCCTAATTCTAACTTTATGCTTATGCAAAAGTTTTCCAGTTTTATGTAATTAAAATTATCTATTTTATCATCTATGATCCCTTCTATACTTTGGTCAAGAACTCTTCATGGTTCTGAAAGGTATCTCCCTTCCTGCTCCTCTTTATGACCTTTAAATTTATGTCTTATGTACTTTTGGAGTTTATTGTGGTATATGGTGAATTGGTGGTTTAAGCCTAATTTCTCCTGGACTGCTTTTTAATTGTCTTGAATGCTTTTAACAAAGAATGAATCCTTATCCTTTAGTTTATGTCCTTGACTTTATTATTACTGATTCTGGATCTTGTGTACTTGATCTATTCCACTGATCAATTTTTCTTTTCCAGAATTTCTCTACTATAATTAATGCTAGCTCTTGATTTAGATAGGTGCTATTGAACATATCAAGGAGAGGTTCGTTTCTTTTCTTTACTTATTCTATAACCTAGTGCTGGTTCTCACCTTTTCTTTCTCTCTTTTCTACACATGGTATACTCTCTAAAGTTTTTCTTGCTTGTGACTATTCCTTCCCCAACTCTACCATCCTTTTTCAACTACCATATCTTTTTCCTATCTTTTGCTTGCTTCCCTGATAAATTTCATGCATATCTCCACTAAACTTTTTCTGTTTGTTCAACCCTTATTTGCCCATTCTAGATGAGTGAGGTCCATGAGTACTCTCCTTTCTCCTTCTTAGGCACTATAATTATGAGAGATAGCAAGTTCTTCCTCAATTTTCCTCATTTCTCTCTTAATAAATCTCTTTTTGCTCTTAAAACAAACAAAAAAGAGCCAAAGCATCCCCAGACTCTGCATTTGTTTTTCTTTATTCCTTCTGTAATACAAGAAGCTAACAGGATTCTGAAGGCACACATCTCTTACTGTGTGTTAAAACATTAGCACTTCATCATAATTTAGCCTCCTCCCATCAAACAAATGTATTTACTTTTCTGGGTTTCTTTTGTCTCCTGGTTTGCATTTCCAAGTTTCTGCCCAACTCTGGTCTTTTCATCAGTAATGCTTGAAAATCTTCTATTTTCTTAAAGATTTTTTTTTTTACCTTGTAGGATTATACTCCATTTTGCTGTGCAAGTTATTCTGGGCTATAAGCCTTTAGAGTTGGCCTTTTGGAATATTGTATTCCAAGATCTTTGCTTCTTCAGAATAGCTCTCTTGTGTGATTCTGTGGTTGCTTGGTACTTGAACTCTTTCTTCTGGCTCCTGACAGTACTTTTTCCTTTGACTTAGAATCTCTCAATTTTGGCTATGGCATTCTAGGTGTTTTCCAGTTAAGATTTCTTTCAGGAGGCAGCCAGTGTATTTTTTTTTATTTTCACTTTTTCCTTCCTGTTGATATGGACAGTTTTCTTTTATGATATCTTAAAATATGGTTTTCAGGTATTTTAAAGTTGTCATTCATGTTTTTCAGGTATTCTGATGATTCTTAAATTATTTCTCCTTGATCTTCTTTCCAGGCCAATTTTCCAATTATGGACTTTGTTTTAATCTTATTGTTTCCTGAAGTTATGTAGTTCTTATTGTCCTATTCTATTTTTCAGGAAGTCCACAACCTTCTGCTCTGAGCTATTTATTACCTTTCCATTTTTTTCCTACTGAGCTTTTATTTACATTGTAATTTCATTTTTTCTCTCTTAATTCATATATTCTAACCATTTTTGTTGTTCTTGTGACCAAATTATTCTTTTTTCTGGGGCTCTATTTGAACTCATTATATAATTACTCTTCTGAGTTTACTTCTAATTATTTTTTCTCAAACAATAGTATTTTTGTATTGTGCTGTTTTCTTTCAATCACTTTTTATTTCTAGCCCTAATTTCTGGAGGGGGGGACTTTGTGCTTGGGTCAGACTCTATTCACTCCCTCATTCTTGGATGAGGTCAGGCCTTGCTTAGTACTATCCTCTCTATAATCTGGGTGCCCCTGGTTCTCCCATTCTTGACATAATGGCTAAGGATTAGGCCCCATCCTCTGCATGAATCCATGTATTCTCACTCAGCCCCTTAATTGCTGGATTCAGGTTTTATCGTTAAGTCTCTTTATACATCTTGTCTTGGTCTTCTTGTATAGACCCCAATAAGGAATTGAGAATTCCCCTTGCTATGGTCCAGACAGGTCCCAACAAGATATGACTGACAGTGCTAGTAATAGCACTGGCCTCCTGCAAAACCCCAATTGCTTTAATCAAGAGGTATTGTATTGGCTTCATCTCTTGCTGTAGCTCCAATGTGGGCTGCCTTGGCGCTTTGACCTCCACCTCCCCTGGCTTGTCTCTCCTACTGGTTTCTAGGAATCATAGTGTGAAGTCCTGTCCTGGGTAGAGGAGCTGACAGTGTTTTATCTTTAGTTTTATTTTTAATTGTTCTTTCACAGGAAATTTTAGAATGTTACTCAAACATTTGTGCGAAGACTAGACTCATCTAGGATCTTTCATGTTACCATCTTAACTGATGTCTTTCTTCCCAGCTTTTCAAAGGTCAGTCATAGTGACATTTAAAAAGATCATAAGACCTCAAATATGGCAGTTCTTTCAGTACTATAAAGCTGTGGTTTACCTGGGCCTGATGATTTGGACTCATTGAGGAAAGCTTGAGTGCTTTCTTACTATCTCCTTTCTCCAGCTCTGTTAACCATTTTTGTTCTATCCTTCTCTGTCAGAAGATCATTCTCCTTGCCAGAGAAAACAAAAGCAAAATAATAATGGAGAAGTTTCCTCATGTTATCACCCCCATCTAATAAGTAGTATAAAGTCGGTGCTGCATTCAGCTCATACCAGCTCAGAAGAGCTAATTAAAATTTTCATCATGAGTATTTATACCTCAGAAATTGGCAAACACTACAAATCAGGGCTTGGTTTATTGTTTTATTGATTTGTAGTCTTAAGAAAGTGATGGAGAAAATGTTAATGGTGATTAAATTTTAATGTGCTGTGAATTTTTTTTTTGTCCTGGAGAGCCAGTTGTTAAACATTTACCAGCAAACCACTGAATAGTCAGCCCTTCATTTTTGCCTTCATCTTTTTTGTTTTTTTGCTTCATCTTTTTAAAAAGGTGCTTTTTTTAGTCTTTATCCTTCATCAGCAGCCTTAGGCAATTTCAAAATTTAGCACTCCTAACTCTATTCTTAGCTCAGAATGTAACTTCTTATTCATGTTGTTTGTATTCTTTTTAATTATTATTATTAATATTCTTTCTCAGTTACCTGTTTTATTTCTATCTTCTATACATATCTGGGGTTTTGGTTTACTTTTTTTTTTAATCAGACCTCTGTTTTCATTGTTAAAAAGAGCTCATTTTGGCAATGTAGATAAGCATCTGCTTTGCAAATGAATAGTTTTAATCATCTTTCCTGGGTACTGAGATATAAAATGACTTGCAAACAGTCACACAGCCAATATGTGTAAGAGATGGGACTTGAACCCTAGTATTCTTTTCTCCTACGGTAGTAGTAATATGATGGCTCTCTATCACTTCAATATACTCACGTCTCTAAAGTTTTAATCTTATTTGCTAAATGAATTCCCCATACATTAATGTTGGTATTTTAAGGTAGCTCCCAATTTTATTTCTCTTGGGAAACTTTTGCAATTTATATCTTTAGAGTTTTATTGTTAGAAGTTTTCTATTACTTTTAGACTGACTTCCCCTAGAATTGCAATCCTTCATAGAGAAACTACCTAATGCAGTAGAGGTCTTCTCATTCTTTCAATATTTATTGAGTACCAGGGCACCACTTAGACCATCCATCTGATGAACCCTTCTCTTACTCCTTGATCAGCCCTCTTCCTATTTTACTCACATAACTTTGATAATGTGTTCTGTAATTTGTTGCAGCTGACTTTCACCCAATGTGAACCTTTCCACTGTCCGTTGGCTTATATGTCATTTTCATTCTTTCAGGATCATGGTATTCCAACACTTATCACCAAGTAGACTTAATGGGAAAATATTTCCAAAAGATGGGTTTTTGAGAGCAGGGAAAAGTTTGTTAACATTGAAAAGTCAGCATAATTTCACAAACATAATCCAGCATGTTCTCCTCATACTAATTTTTATTCCCAGTTCGTTATCTGTATGTAGCACTTGTTGAGGTTATACTGACTGATGGACTCAGGGGGATAGAATTACAGATAATTTGTTTTGAGCACTAATCTAGTAATATATAAAAGGAACTTACAAAATACAACTTTTTTCAGATTTCAGATGGCAGATTGTTCTATTTCAAATAAAGGGAAACTGGAGGCATGGTGGATAGTGCCCTGGACCCAGAGCCACAAAGGTTCAAATTCCAATAGCTTTGTTGCCATAGGCAAGTTACTTATCCTCTTTGAGCTATTTCACCAATATATTTTTTCATTCATGTATTGGGGTCAAAGAGGTTTAGTGTTACATTAGTACTTTGTGGTTACCTATTCCAATTTTTTTGTACTAACAGTCATTAGATAAAATGTATTTACTAAGCAAATGTATTTACTAAGATAGCAAACTAGAAATAGCAACTATAAAATATGCTCTCTCCTCAGTTAAACCAGTAGCACAATCCCTCCCCTCATGCCAAGAAACACACACATACACACACCATCTGGGAAAAAGAAGCACAAATATAGACTATAATGATAGTTAGACTCATGTGCATGGAAAACATGTGTTGAGACAATTCTCAACTCCAAATCTATGGAGCATTGAAGTCTTTTGTCTCCTCATTCAGTCCTCTCTGTGACCCAACTCTCAATTGCCAGGCCTAGCTCTTTCTTGAGTCCATAGCCAGCTCTCTTCTCTGCTTCCAGGGGTCATACTCCTTGAAGTTACTTACTCCCTCATGTTAATATTTCCTTGTGTGCACATCTTTTTAGAGTGTTATCTTCTCTCTCTATGGAACCCTAAGCATCACAAATTCTCCAAGTGCTCGATGGGGTGCTTCATTCTGGAAGAGTAAATTCATTGACCAACTCCATAGCTGATGGGAGGAGAAAAGAGAAAGAAATCACTTCCTCCCGGATCCCTGCAGGGGTCTCATTAGAATTGCTCTGAACCTTGACTTCCTCTTATTCTCTAGGGCTTAGTTATTTAACCCTCCATGGGTATGGCTAATTTGTTGAAGCCAATTATGTTGTTCTTTTCTTTTTCAATCAGAAGGTGCTTATACTTTATGAAGGTGTTATAGAAAAGTTCCTTAACACCTCCTTTACTCTCCTTCACACCTTGTTGTGAGGCTATAAGAAAAACTTTAAAACACTCTTTACATAGTAATCTTAACCTGCCTGTTTCCAAAATTTCCAACTATTTCTACCATGGCATAATTAAGTACAGTATAAAAATGGATATAACCAGTGATAAATGTTGGAATTTTGCAGGTACTAAAAGATAGAGACTAAAGCAGTATGGCATCATGAATAGTTGCACCTGGAGTCATGAAGATTTGATTGAAATCCTGCGTCTGACAGTTATTACATCACCTCTTTCTGGTACCATCAGCTACTGTTGCTGTCCCACCAAAGTTACCTTGTATCTCTTATTTGTATTATACATATATGTATATATATATATATATGTGTGTGTACATACACTTCTGTACATGTTTTCTCTGCAATTAGACTATAAGTTGCTTGAGGGCAGGAGAGGTTTCGTTTTTGTGTTCATATCTTCTACCACAGTGCCTGACACATGACAGGCATTTGATATTTGAATGATTATTAGTTGTGTGATGATTGGCAAGTCACTTAACCTGTCTGAGTCTTAGACCATTCTTCAAGAGTATTCTTATGGAGAGGTAGCAGCTTTTCTCAGTGGAATGAGTTTGTTCCTACACCTACAAGATAGTAAGTCATTGGCATAAAATCCAGAGAATGAATGCCACATTGGGGACTTTGCTTTTCCAAAATAACCACTGGTGTTTTCTGTACCATTGAACCATTTCTGATCTGGTTGTAGGGGCAGCTAGGTAGTACAGTGTATAGAGAGAGCTGGGTCTGGAGTCAGGAAGACCTAAATTTACATCCAGCCTCACACACTTACTAGCTATGTGACCCTGGACAAGTTACTTAACCTCTGTCTCAGTTTCCTCAACTGTAAAATGGAGAAAATAATAGCATGTATTTTGCAGGGTTGTTGTAAGGATCAAATGAGATAATTTGTGTAAAGTGGTTCACATAGTGCCTGGTACATAGTAGGCACTATGTAGATAAATGCTTATTCCTTCCACTTCCTTTCCCCCTGCTTCCTTATAGGAAACTGAACATGAGGGAATGCAGGCATGGAAGAATTTCCTTCAGAGTCCTCTCTCCTAGCTTTATTTTCAGTGGCAAATAAATGCAGCCTATCTAACTAAATGTCATAATCTGGGCAATGGTATTAATAAGACAGTTCTACAATTAAATATTAGTCACCTTCCTGCCAAGTTGTACTAAAGAAAGCCAGGCACTTCCTTCATGCTACAAGAAACCACTTCCCCAAGCATGTCAATGTTTTAGCATATATTTTATTTATATAATAATGCATTTTACATACTATACTGCTCTTTGGTTTCTAATAGCTTATATGTCACTCGTTCCATTGGGCCAAATGATCTTCTTCAATCTCAATGCTATCTGTTGGTAATGGTTCCATAGAAGCTGTATCTTTGAATCTTATTGAACTCTCTTCAGAATGAATCTCTGAAACAGAACCTTTTGCTGCCCAGAATTTTTTTACACTATTCCTAAAAGTAAGAAAAAAGCAGAAATTAAATCTAAGACTAAGTGGTTTTGAATTTATACTTTCTCCTACTTCTAAAATTAAAAAAAAAGCAGAAATGGTCTTGAATTTATACTTTTTCCTATCTGCCATTAGCTCTTTCATTCATTATATGTGTGTGTAGGGGAACTTAGAATGTATCTGTATGCCTATAAAGATATTAAACTAAAAATGAGAGGATTACAGATTTTAAAATAGAATGGATCATAGAGGGTATCTGGTCCCATCCCCTTGATTTGAATTTAAAGAAATAGTTTGAGAGAGGTTGTAACTTTCCCCATTTCACATAGGAAGTAAATAGCAGAGCAGGAATTTGAGCCTAGATCCTCCATCTCCAAATCCATCACTTCTCCATTGTGCTACACTTCTTTCAGAGGTGACAGAGAGGGAAAAATATCCACAAATATCTACCTAGTAAGATATCACAGAAATCAAGCAGGAGATAAATTAAAGAAAAGTAAATATCACTATTTGTTGTTCAGTTGTTTCACTTGTGTCCTACTCTTTGTCACCCCATGTAGGATTTTCTTGGCAAAGATACTGGAGTGGTTGGCCATTTCCTTCTTGAGCTCATTTTTCAGATGAGGAAACTGAGGAAAACAAAGTTAAGTGACTTTCCCAGGGTGACAGAGCTAGTAAGTGTCTGAGGCCAGATTTAAACTCAGATCTTCCTAACTATAGGCCTGGCACTCAATTCATGGCCCACCTAGGTTCCCGAATATCACTATGGTGGCCCATTAAGTCACGACACATTATATAAGAGGAGCAGCAATAATACTCATGATCTTAGGTACCTATTCACAAATAAGCATGGTATTGGTAATAGAAAAAGTGAACAACAAATCTAAAGTCAAGGAGACTGAGAGTTGGGATATTCCTCATTGCTGACATATTCCAACAAAAGGGTAGACCTCAGTCAAAAGGAGTGGAGCAGTATTATATATCCTGAGGAGATACTCATTGAGCATATCCACAAATCAGACAGATAAAGGTGGAGAGCATTTGGGCAACAATCAATATAGAGAGAAAGAGATATGGGATTGTGGTAGGAGTATAATGGACCACCCAACGAAAAGGAGAAATTGTTAGTGAGTTCCAGAAACACAGCACATAATTACAATATTGTACTGATAAGAAGCTTTAGCATTTTCTGGGATTCTACTAGAAGCAGAGTAACCAATAAAGTTTTGATTTTCCTTACTGAATATCTCATCCTTCAAAAGTTTGAGCAAGCAACTAAGGAAACTACTATTTTGGACCTAATTTTGACCAATAAGAAAGAACCAATTACTAAAATACAAATGATATGAACATTGAGAGGAAGAATCCACTCCATCTGACAGTTTTTGATAAATAGAAGCTGAGAGGGGCATCTAAGTGGTACAGTGGATAGAGCTTTAGCCTTGGAGTCAGGAGGATTTGAGTTCAAATCCGACCTCAGACACTTGACACTTACTAGCTGTGTGACCCTGGGCAAGTCACTGAACCCCAATTGCCTCGCCAAAAAGCTAAAAAAAAAATAGAAGCTGAGAATCATTTGGTATGTAACCAGGCTTTATAGAGAGTGAATGAAAGAAAAGGAAGGAAGGAAAAGAAGGAGTAGTCAGGAAACCATTATTTTAAATATACAGGGAAAGTAAGCTCAATAGAAATGGAATGTTCTTGAGAATGAAATCCTGAAAATAAACATAAGTTTCAGATGAATAGGAAAACCTAAAAATATCTAAAAAGACAGATGTGGTTGCACAGGGAACTCATCAATGAACTATTTTAAAGAGATAGATAGAAGATGAGTATGTCCTCTTAATACAAGCAAATAATTGAAGATACATACAAAGGAATGGATGATCCCACAAAGAAGAGTGCCCAGAACTAGCTGAAACCAATTATAAACAACCAAAAGGGGAGCTTTAGAGATTACATCCTTGTGGGAGAAGTGTGGCATAGTTATAGACATTATGGGATAACGGATCATGGAATTACAAGTATAGAGATAGAAGGGACCTCAGAGACAATCTAATGCAAATCCTCCATTTTATAGATGAGATAACTGAGGCTCAAGAAATTTGAGTCATTGACTCTAAATCAGGAAGTGTTTGGTTTGAGTGCTACCACTGACATATATTAATAGTGACTCTGAGAAAGTCACCAATCTCACATCATCAACAAATTCTTAAATATCTTGAACCAGATTATACCAAGACATCTCTAACTCAACGTGTTCAAAACAGAACTCAATACTTTCCTCTCAAATCCTTCCCTCTTCCAAATTTCCCTGTTACTGCCAAGGGTACCACTATCTTCCTAGTCACTCAAACTAACCACATAGGTATCATTCTTGACTCCTCTTGATTCACACTCATTCCACACATCTACTCTATTGCCAAGCTTTGTTCCTACTTTCACAACTCTCATATACATGTATTTCTCACACAGCTGCACCCTTGTGCAAGCTCTCATCAATAATATTACAATATTACAATAGCCTTCTTGTTGGTCTTCCAAATTCATCTGTCTCCAATCTAAACCATTTTCCACTCAGCTGCCAAAGTGTTTCTTTTCTTAAAAAATGCAGATCTGACCCTTACTGAATAAACTCCAGTGATTCCCTATTACCTCCAAGATCAAATATAAAATCTTCTCTTTAGCTTTTAAGACCCTTCATAATCTAGCCTCTTCCTACCTTCCAGTCTCCTTAGACTTTTCTCTCCTTTATGTACTCTTTCATCCAGAAACACTGGCCTTCTTGCTGTTCATTGCATAAGACACTTCATCTCCTGACTGTGACTTTTCACTGGCCCTCATCATGGCATGGAATGCTCTACCCTTCACCTCTGCCAGTGGCTTCCTTCAAGAGTCAGTTTGAAACGTACCTTTTGTAAGGGGCCTTTCCCAATTTATAGCCCTTCTCTTCCACCCCTCAACTCCAGTGCCTTCCTTCTAAAAATCCCTTCTACTCACACTATAGAGATTTTGTGTTTGTACACACACACATATACACAAATATTTTTTCTACACATTTTACCCCCTTTAGAATGTGAGCTCCTTGAGGGAAGGGATTATAGTATATGGTTTATTGTAAGCGATTAGTAAATGTTTGTTGACTGACAGAGTTAATAATCTAACTCTGCATTCATAGATGGAGTCAAAGATGTCACCTTACTGGGTGCTCCAAATACAAGTGAAAGCATTGGCCTGGTTCAAAAAAGAAAAAGAAAAAAGAAATTTGTGTGACATCAAAGACAGAATATGACCACTGCTTGGAGTGGATTAGACAATGGTGATAAGTGATGAAGAGAAGGCAAACTTGCCGCATTCACATTTGGCTTATGCTTCTCTCAAGGAGAATGATCTATGGTTGGTGGGAATTGAATGAAAATAGTTAATAGGGAATTAAAACTGAAAATAAGTGAGTAAAGGTAAGTTAAGAAAGTCCCTAGCTCTTCTTGATGAGTTAAGGCTAGAAGGTCCACATGAAATATATATCCCAGGATGCAGAGAGATCTGAGGATGTAATGGTTCTATTCTCATTGGTGATCTTGAAAAACTATGGAAGACAGTAAAAATGGCACAGTACTAGGGGAAGATAAATGTCTTAATTCCCAAAGATGGAAGAAGTAAGAGTATTCCAACTATCATTCGGTGAATTTTGTGACCATTTTAAAAAGGGAAGTAGATCATTATGAGAGCCAACGTGGGTTCATTAAAAATAGGCCAGACTAGGGTAAACTCACCTCTATTTTTAACAGATTCCTAGGTTAATAGAACAAAGGCATACTAAAGATGTGGCTCAATGATAGAACAACTAGGTGGGTTTAAGAATTGGTTGAATGACTAAATCTTTTATTTTATTTTATTTTTTAGGCAGTTGGGGTTAAATGACTTGCCCAGGGTCACACAGCTAGTAAGTGTCAAGCGTTTGGTCTGAGGCCAGATTTGAACTCAGGCACTCCTGACTTCAGGGCCGGTGCTCTATTCACTGCACCACCTAGATGCCCCTTGAATGACTAAATCTTAAGAATAGTGATTAAGGTTAACCTAGAGAGAGATCTCTAATAATATTAAGTGACATGTATATAGTTCTTTAATATTTGCATGGCACTTTTATGCACTATATTTGAATCCTATAATGACTCTATGAAATAAGTACTAAAGACATTATAATACCCATTTTACAGTTGACAAAACTGAGGTTCAAAGTGGATAGTGATTTGTCCATGGTCACATACCTAATAAATATCAGCAATAGGATTCAACTCATGTCTTCTTGTTCCCAAATCTATGCCACACTGCTTCTCTAACCATAACTCTCTGTATTTTTATTAGACCTGTGAGTTCATTGGTATAGGGATTTGGGGTAAGGGACTTCCTCTGCTAATGTAGATTAGTACCTGCTATCTGTGTCTTGCAATCTGAAAGTTACCTGGAACATTGAGAGATTAAGTCATTTGCCCAGGGTGACACAGATAATACATGTCAGGCAGGTCTTGAACCCAGGGCTTTCTGATTCCAAGGCTAGATCTCTATGTACTATACCATACATCATCATCATCTCTTTTTCCTCTTCTCAGAGAGAAGAAACTATCATTAAGGAATAATTGTAATTACAGAAAGATTTATTTCTCGTTTATGGTTGTTACCACTAAGAATTGTACATTTAAAATAGCAAAGCCTTGTTGTAAATGACATCGAGCAATTATTGAGTTTATCACCTTGCTTTCAAGGATGGTAATGCCTAAACAATCCTCATTAAATATATTGTCCTCTGCAAACTATACATTTGTATAGCACTTTAAAGTTTGCTAAATACTTTACATAAATTATCTGAGTTGATGCTTATAACAACCCAAAGAAGAAGGTTATATTATTGTCTCTATTTTCAGATGAGAAAAAATAAGATCAGACAAGCTAAGTGACTTGCCCAGGGTAAGCATCAGAGGTCGGTTTCAAAGTCAGATCTTCCTGACTTCTAGTCAAGTGTTCTATATACTATATACTATGGCAGGGATCTGTCCATGTCATTCAAGTAACACATGGGAGGTGTCAAACCTGCAGTCAGTGGGCCCTAGCAAAACTCAGGAGTGCAGCCCAAACCAGATTAAAATGTAATTGGAAAGTGTTTAAGAAATTAAGTAAAAACACAATACAACATAGATAATGTTAATTTGTGGTTTTCTAAGTCAATGATATCCTGCAATGATCTTTTTTCCATTTGAGGATGACACCATTGTTGTATGTTATCCATAATTTGTGTGAATGAATAGATGGCTGGCATATATATTATATTTTCTGATGACATAAATCAGGGAGAGACAGCTAACATATTGGATGACAAAATGGGAATATGAAAAGAGCTTAAGAAATTATAACTATGGGACAAAACTAATACAATTAAAATAAAAAATAAATTTAAAGAGCTATACTTATGCTTAAGAAAGCATCCACATAAGTTCCAGACAGAGAATGGCTCAGTGTTCTCACAATCGAAAAGACCTGACGATCTTATAGACTATAAGAGATGTGTGCATACATACATACATAGATATACATATATAGATATAGGTATATATACACATATGTGTGTATGTAAAATATATCTATAACACATATATGAGTAGATATATATCATATGTGTGTATATGTATGTATATAAATATGTGTTTATGTATAATGTATACATAAAAATACATACAAATGGACTATAAGATATATGTGTCAATAGTCGGATACGATAGACAAAAAAACTAATTGAGCATTAATTATAGCTTAGTGTCCAAAATGAGGGAGATAAGAGTCAGTCTTGCCGTACTTTGTTCTTGTCAGATGATGTTGGGAGGAAATAGTATGTTCACTTAAGTGCCCCATATTATAGAAAAGACATTGACAAGCTGTAGTGCTTGTGGTATGGACTGCCTTAGAAGATAAGAACAGTGAGATTATAAGATTGTAAGAACCTTGAATTCTCCATCACTGGAAGTTGTCCAATTGAGACTAATGGGCAACCTTGCAAGAGTGCTGTTGTAAGGGGATCCCTGGATAGATAGTAACTGCACTAGGTGGGATCAAGGTTCTTTCTAATTCTGAGCTTTTATGGTTCTAGTCTAACATTTTATCCAATGGAGAACACTCTTCCTCAGCCCAACTTTCCTGACAAATAGTCATTTGATCTTTCTTCACTAGTTGCAATTACAGGGACTCCACTGCTTCATTCTATTTCAGAGGCAGTGTTGTATAGAGGATAGAGATCTGAACTTTGAGTGAGGAAGACCTGGGCTCAAACCTTGCTTCAAATAGTTACTAGCTGTTTGACCCCATGAAGGTAACAGCCTCTCAGAGCCTGCATCCTCATTTGTTAAAAGGAAGTAGATTTGACCTCTCCTACCTCCTCTAGCTCTAAATATATGATCTTATGGCTCAAATTGTAAGAAGTTTCTCCTTATATTAAGTCTCTATCCACTGGAAGCTAGTTCTGCCATTTTAAGCTTCTACACACACACACACACACACACACACACACACACACACACAGAATGTAATCTAATCTTTGTTTTCCATAGCTCTTCAGCTATCTAAAGAAAATTCTTATGACCTCCTTCCCTAGAAGTGTTTTCTTTTCCAGACTATATGTCCTCAGTTTCTTTTAGTTTTCCTCAAATGGCAGGATTTAAAACTTTCTTGTAAGAATCCTTTGGATACACTCCAATTTGTTGATGTTTCTCCTCAAATATGGCCCCTGTAATTGAAAACAGTGTCCCAAATGTGTTCTGACTAGCATAGATTAAAATGGGACTTTCACATCCTTTGTTTTGGATGCCACAGTTCTTTTAACGCAGTCTTAGAGAGATTGCATTAGCTTTTTGGATGCTACATAGGGTCATAGAGGTCATAGGTCTATCACATCTATTGAGGTTAAGGAAAAGTATAGCATAGTGTGTGATAGCTTGTTGAACTTGGAATAAGGAAGACATGAATTCAAGTCATGCCTTAAACACTCATTTTCAGTGTGAGCAAGTCACAACTACTTTAAGACTTGGTTTCTAAATCTATAAAATGGGAATCATCATAGCACTTAGCTCATAGGGTTGTTTAGAGATTCAGATGAAATAATATATGTAAAGCACTTTGCTTTTGTTCAGTCATTTCAGTCATGTCTCATTCTTTGTGATCCCATTTGGGGTTTTCTTGGCAAAGATACTAAAGTGATTTTCCATTTCCTACTCCAGCTCATTTTATAGATGAGGAAACTGAGGCAAATGGGGTGAAGTGACTGGCCCAGGGTCACTCATCTGCTTGTTGTCCTTCATTCTCAAAGAGGACCAAAAATGACATCACTGTGTTAGAGTTAAGTTATAGTGTATCTGACTGTGGCATCAGACCAATATGAGCTCAGAATGCTCTACCACAGGTCGGGCACAAATAGTCCATGTGAACATTTGGGGAGGATTCTGAGGCCAGAACTGAACTCAGGTCTTCCTGACTTTGGGCTTGATGCTCTCTCTCCACTGTGCCATCTAGCTGATTGTGCAAACCTTATAGTGCTATATAAATATAAGCTATTATTATTAAGCCTGCAGTCAACCTGCATTACTAAGTCTTTTTCACATGTTTTCTACCCTATCTACTCCATCAAATATGAGTTTGGTTGATTTTGTTTTAACTCAAATGCAAGATTTTATATTTTTCCAAAGTAAATCAGCCCATTTTTCTAGCCTGCTCTTTGGGGAGCTGACTAATTTATAAGCTCCTCAAGAGCAGAAAGAATGTCTTATTTATCTTTTTATCTACCCTAGGGTTTCAAATAGCTCTTTAAAAGTTTGTCAAATGAACATATACTCTCTTTCTGTGACTTACTAGTAATAAGGATACTACAAACATTCTCATTTCAAGAAGTTGATTGACTACAATAATTAGTCCTCAGTTGAAAATGGGAAGAATCATGATTAAAGAAAGCAAAAATCCAGCTGTTCACCTACCAGTGAATAATTATGAAGACTAAAGAAAAGATCACACCGATACAAACAATAACACCAGTGATTAGGACAAATATCAGTATTATATCAGTCTGTGGTCTGCTTACTCTTCTTGCCTGTAATTCTAAAGGAAAAAAAATATATATTCAGCTATTGGTATTACTATAATCATAGCAAAAATCATATTGAAGTGTAAGTAGGGAATAAATTCTTGGAAAAAGATATTTTAAAAAGCACAGGGATGCGTCAGTAAACAGTAAATTATGTATGAATTTGCTTTACATTTGAACTCCAAAGAGAGGCATCAGAAATCAGAACAGGAAGAATAGGAAAAAATTAATCAGGGAAACATATCTTGTCTCTTTTATCTTTACTTTTTTCAATTCCAGAAAAATCAATTTGTAGGAGAGATTGAGATGATTTTTGCTCTAACTTGTCCTGACAAACTTCTATTTTCCAGTCATTATTTAGGAGCCATGACTATCTGCTTTGTGAATTATATTCAACCAATACCCATTAATCACTTTCTACATATTAGGTATTGTACTATGTGCTAGGAATATCAAGATACAGTAATAAAGTTTCTTCCTTTGAAGAGCTTACCATCTAACCCCCACTTGGGACCATAAACTCTAGGCAGAATAGAAATTTTATTTCATCATCACAGACTATAATCTTATTTATCATGAACCTTTTTGTAAAAATATTACTATGCCATGTGGCCATGAATGACACAAGGTAAAGCGTATTCTCATTAATGGGAAAATATTTACAATCCCACGTGAAGGAAGACTCTATCTGTATCCAGAGAAAGAACTGATAAATAGAAATATGAATGGAATAATTTTATGTATGTGTGTATGTATTTGTGTCTAATGGTAGCCATCTCTAGGGGAGGGAAGGGAAGAACTTAAAAAAGAAATTTACATGATAAATTTATTACATATTTAAAAGGAATAGCAAGTTGTATATATAAATTTACAGTTTCATTGCAATCATCTTTTTATTATTCTACTGTTATGGGAATGTTTGTTCTATTTCATAAATTAAAAATAAAATAAATTAAACTAAAAAAACCCAAGCAATCCTATGTCTTACTAACAGTGGTTCAGCAGTCATTTTTGTGCAGTGAAGAGAATGCTTTAAAAGACAACACCCTTAAATTTAAGATATTTAGGTTGTCTAAAGCAAGACCTGCAAAAAGAAGAAGAAGAAGAAGAAACAGAAGCACAATTTTGTGCTTCCTACACCGTATATCTAACCTTGGTCTAGTTGAATAAAAGGAGGTTTAGAGAAAGGGATAAGGGGAGGAAGAAGAAAATTACAAGGACAATTTCATGGCCATGTCTGATTTTGCTCCTCTATTATCAAAATAATAAGTGAAAATAGCATACTCTTGGAGCTTAGACATATTAGCTAAGCAGGCAAATAGCCACCTGAAAAAATAGTTTTTAGACAGACACAGGCCATGTTTCCCCAGTGTAAAGGCTTACATTCTTTAGATACAACTAACACTTTAAAGAAGACACCATGACATAGCAGCATGAGACTGATAGTCAAGATACTTGGGGTTTAGTCCAACTCTGTCATTAGTGGGCAAATAATTGGGCCTCTTCTGGATCTCATTCTATTTCCCATCCTCAGAATAAGGAAATGGGACTAGATGATTTCAAAGTTCTTTCTAGCTCTGAAAGTCTACATCTGTTCTTATAGCAGGGAAACAACAATGCTTGGTTTTGATCATGAGGTTCTCTTAAGAGGTCATGCAGTTGTCCTTTCAATCTTCTCTTTTTGAGACTAAATATGCCATAAACTAAAGATAAGTGGTACAGTGGATAGAATGCCAGACCTAGAGTCAGGAAGACTCATCATCCTGAGTTCAAACCTAGCCTCAGACCCTTACTATCTGTGTGACCCTGGGCAAGTCACTTAACCCTGTTTGCCTCAGTTTCTTATCTGTAAAATGAGCGGGAGAAGGAAATAGCAAACTATTCCAGTATCTTTGCCAAGAAAACTCCAAATGGGGTCACAAAGGGTTGGACATGACTGAAAAACTACTGAACAACAATTGAAACTCCTAAACCAATACAGAAAGAAATCTAACAGACATTTTGAAAGCGATGCCTGCCCTTTGACAGTAAGGGTTATTTAATTGTATGTCCAGTGCCTGACACACAGTAGGCACTTAACAGATTCTTGTACATTTATTGATTGAACAGTCATTGTTATATTTTCTTTTCTATCATAAAATCATAAATTTCCATTATTTTTCTCTATCACTCATTTCAGCATCTAACATCTTCACACTCAGGAGATGTTTTGTTACATACAATCTAAACCTTTCATGTCACAGATTAGGACTCTCTTCATGACTTTCCATGACAGCTCTTCAAATTCTTGAAAATATCTATCATGCTCTCCCCCAACTCCAGTTTTCTCATTTAGGCTAAATATATCCAGTTTCTTCAACCAATTCTCATATGACAGGGACTCAAGACTCTACCCCATCCTGGATGTTCTCTAGATACTCTAACTTGTCATTGTCCTTAAATAGTGGCACCCAGAACTGAACACAGCACTTTAGACATGGTGTGGTCAGAGTAAGTACAGAGACACCATCACCTTTTTAGTCTCCAAAGCAACGATTCTTTTAATGTAGCTCAAAATAACATTAACTTTTTGACTACCACATCATGCCACTCATTAATATTGAGCTTACAGGTCAACCAAAAGCCTCAGATTTTTTTCAAACATGATAGATCATAGAATCTTATACAGGGTGTCCCAAAAAAAATCTTAATGCAGTTTTAAGCTTTAGTAGATTAAACTGCACTGAGACTTTTTGGGAAACTCTGTTTTTAGAGCTACAAAGGACCATATAAGTCATTGCGACTGACTGACTGACCCCTTCTGTTACAGATATGAAACCTAAATAACTTCTAGAGAGGTTAACTGACTTGCCTAGGGTCACATATGAGTGTCTGAAATGATTTTTAACTCAGATCTTTCTAACTCTAAGTTGAATGCTCCATCCACTACACCATGCTGCCTCTAATGATTTGTGTGTATGTGTATGATTACATGTATATGTATACATGCATATGTATATGCATATCTTTCTCTTTTTCTACATATACGAGAGAGAGAGAGAGAGAGAGAAAGAGAGAGAGAGAGAGAGAGAATGAAAAAGTGATGAGTGATATTTTTTGATGGTGGCATTGGATTCACCTTCTGGATCAAGTTACTATGTTCTATCATATTGTGTGTATATTTCCAGCTAAAACATCTATTTAATAAATAGACCATTAAAATGATCACACTTTGGTACTATGTCCAACTGTCATTTTTTTTAAAAGACATGTTTCTGCTACTTAAGCATTTGAGCAGTTTGTCATAACAAGAATGAATTTGTCTAGTGTTATGGCTGCCAGAGGATACACTCCACTGAACTGAATTATCTATCTAGATTAACTTATTGAAAATACCCCAAGGATTGAGGCCTTCACCATAGGTAACCAGAGAATGAGACAAAGACATGTAAGTGCAAAGGCAGGAGCCAAATGATAATCAAGTGAGCTCATGGTTAGAAGTCAACACCAACTAGGGTAGGCTTGATTTTTAATCCATTATTCATTTCCACCATGGAATGTTGTGATTTGAAGCAGGTTTTCTGTAATAATACACATTTATTTAGCTCTTTAGCTATATCATTGCTTGACCTATATACCAAAGAGATTGAGGAAATGGGAAAATTATATGTATGGAGTGTTTATGGTAGCTCTTTTTGTGTTAGCAAAAGCCTGAAAGCTGGAAGGAGGGGTGGATGCTCATCAGTTATGAATGGCTGAATAAGTTGTGGTACATGAATGTGAATGTGTCATTGTACTTTAAGGAAATAGATAATTTCAGAGAGACGTTGAAACATTTGTATAAATTGGTATGCAGAGTGTGGCAAATAGAACCTGAAGAATAATCTCTACTATAGCATCAAAATTACTAAAATGAACAATTTGCAATACTTTCATAAGCTGATGAAGAATAAAATGAGCAGAACCAGGAGAACAATTTATATACAACAATACTGCAGAGACAACTTTGAAAGTTCTAAGATCTATGATCAAAACAATGACCATCCACAATTCCAGAACACTAATGATGAAGCAAACTATATACCTCCTGAGAGAAAGGTGGTAGATTTAGGGTATAAAATTATGTGTGCGAGCACATGCATATGTATATGTATTCATATATAAAAATATGTGTACATACATATATTTATTCACATGTGTATGTATATATAATGTGTGTGTATATTGTGTGTGCATATACACATGCATTTGTATGTGTATGTATTTATATATACATATATATACATACACATATATTTGTCTAGAACCATTGAAGGAATTTGTTTTGCTTGACTATGCATGTTTTTATAAGGAATTTGTATTCCTTTTCTTGTTTTCCCAAAGGGGTAGGAGGGTGAGAGAGAGGAAACAGATTTCTGTTAATCTAAAAAGCAATTTTAAAAAACAGAAAGTTTCAGATGTTGAATGTTGTGTACACTTTCCAATGAGTTTACTGTACTACTGGTTATATTTAATTGTTTTACTTTGTTACAAAAGATCTCTAATGGATTGGGGTAATCTATAAAGGTTTATAATATAAAAACAAAAGTCATCAATAAAACTAAAAAAAAAAGAGAGATTTATAAAGCAATTTCCACAAAACAATCCTGAGACAGGTGATACAATAATGATTATCCCCATTGCAGAGATGAGTAAACTGACACTTGGAGAGTTTAAGTGATGTGCCTGTAGTCACATAGCATTAGAGAAAGTGTGGCAGCTAATATTGAATGAAAAAAAAAGTTAAAGATCTGTTGACACTTCCCAGTCTGTCCATACTCTGAATCTCATTTGTGTCTATGGACTTGTGGTCATCCAACATCTGCTTACATCTTCAATAAAATGAGATCCCAACACAATACAATACACATTAAGTATCTGCTATTACAGGCACTGTGCTAAGCACTAGGGATATAAATAAGAAAAAGAAAGACAATCCCTTGACTTCAAAGACCTTATAATCTAATGGGTAAAGAGCATGCACAAAAAAGCTTAAAGGGGGACAGGGATGGAAAGAATAGCCAAGGGGTATAATTATGGAGGAGTTGAAACCAAGCAACAACATTTGTGGGAAATGAAGAGTTGACTGGGTTTCTAAGTTCTCTTTAAAGACAGTCATTAGGAGGAGTATTTTGCTCTGCTTTTCAGCCCTCCAATCAGAGGGGCAGAGGCAACTGAGAGTACTGATAAGATGTAAGAACCAAAGCTAAAGCAGCCTCCATGTTGATTGGTTTTCTGGTGACATATATACACTGCTGGAGGTGGAGGTAGGGGATATGATGATGGTGGATTCAAAACCACAGTACAGCTGGTGGGAAAGGAATGTCCCTCGAGAACACAAGCTGGTTTTGGTTTTGTCACAGTATCCTCAGAGCTGGGGATATAGGTCAATAAATGCTCATTGGATTGCTACTGGATTGTATGCTTGTACTCATCAGCCATTCAGATCCTTACATGTATTATACAAAAGTACTGCCAGAGATTAACATCCCCCTTTCAACAGCAGTTATTCATTCAGTAATCAATGGGCAATAGCACCATAACCTCTCCATTTTGAGGGGAAGTTGGACAGAATGAGTTGATCGATAGCATATATGTTTAATTTATAAGTAAATAAATATGCATGAATTGAGGGTGTGTGCTCAATTTTTTTCAAATGGGATACACAATAAGAAATAATTTGTAGATCGTGACTTGAGGGAACTCCCAGAGAGGCAACTCTCACTACTAATATAAGTTGATAATTTAAAATTTTAGAGAGTTGCTTAGGCACTAAAAGGTGAAGTGATTAACCCAGGGTCACACAGTAAGAATTTGTGAGAGGTAAGGTTTGAACCTAGGCCCTCCTAATTCTGAAGTAAATCACTGTGTCTAGGAAGATAAGTTGCCCTTTCAAATGCACATTTTTTTAATCACAGAAAATAATCAACCTTAAGAACATGGAGGTATATATATTTGGAATAAGTCAAAATTCATATTACAATGAAGATTCAGAGCCACTGGTGGACTGTAATAAATAAAAGATATAATTTTCAAGGGCAAGGGGTGCAACATCCAAATGTTGGGGTCTTGCCCCGCCAACTCTGTAAATGTCTTTTATTAAAGTATAGGTTCATAGATAACTTTATAGATTACTAAGAGTTGGAAGAAACCATACAGGTGATCTGTTCAAGCCTTTCACTTAACAGGGGGAAAAATTGATGTCCAGATAGTTGAAATGACTTCCCCAAAGTCATATAATTAACAAATGGCAGAACTAGTCCTTGAACCTGGGTCTTCTGATTCAGCAATTTTATGGCTGTTAACTGCATTTTATCTTGTGGTCCTGGTGATTCTCTTTGGGAACTAGTAAATAACATGTCAAAATAGAGTATTAGAACAATTGATTCAGAATACCATCATGGACTGCCACTGGAAGAGTCAGTTTGTTAATGAGACAATTCCCACAAGAAACAAAATTTGAGTCTTTGATAGTTATAGGACAAAACCAAATGAAAATTTTTTTTTCTTTTTCCTCAAACTCCTTCATTTACTAGGTCACAAAACTGAAGAATATCAGTGTTGGAAAGGACCTCAAAGGCTATACAGTCCAACCCATAACTAAAAAGAATCCCCAATACAACATGCCCAACAAGTAATCATCCAGTTTGGCCTTGAAGATCTGGAAGAAGGAAGGAAGGAAGGAAGGAAGGAAGGATGTATTAAACACTTATGTGCAAAACACTGTGCTAAATGCTAGGGGATGTAGAAAAGCAAGACAGTTCCTATTCTCAAGGAGCTCACATTCTAGTGGGGAAAATGGAACATAAGGAAGGCTTAGGCTGCAAGTTAGATGGAAGAGTCCCATAGTCTTTATGGTATGCTGGCAAAGTAGGTGTTAATTCCTCTTCTTTAATGTCATTTCCACTTAAAAAATATCATTTTCTAACATTGAACCATTTGACAGTACCAAGGTCAAGGTAAGAACTGTCTTTTGGGGTGTCTTTAAAAGATGTGGCTGTAGCTCCTGTAAGAACAGTTGCCAGGTTGCATCTCCACAGTGGTTGCTTTCCAGAATGATGGCTACAGGAATTGGGTTGGAAGCACTGGTATTCCTGAGGTTCTTGGATTTGTCTTCCTGGGCTATCTCCATCAGAACATGAGGTGAGATGAGGATCCAGGTGGTGGTGGTGGTGGTTTGACTTGCTTGGCACACATGCTTCTGTGTCTCTCAAGGTGCCTTGCTGCTTCAGTTAGGCTGGCTTGCCTACCCTGTGGGTAGCAGTCGGTTGACAGCTGCCAAGGATGTCTAGCCCTTCTCCCTATGAGTTGCTTTTCCAGATGATGGCTTTCAGGGCTTAACTGGAAGCAAGACTGATGATATGGAAGATATGGAAGATTCTTAGGATTCCTGTGCCTATCATTGAAATGGAACCTACTGCTCCCAAAGTAATCCGTTCCACTTAAAGACCACCATCATGTTTCCCCATCTTAATCATAATATACATATAGATACCCATATTCTCATTGGTTCCTTTTTTCTTTATATCACAATCATTTTACCCACACTATCCAGATACCCCACATTGAACTCTGCACCTTGTAACAAATAAGGACAATTTAGAAAAAACATCTAATACTGAAACTTTGTCTGAAAGTATAAACACTATTCTGTCCAATAGTCTCCCCTCCTCCCAGTCCAACAGTAGATAGGCAATGGTATGCTGGGGGGGAATGTACAAATGAAAAACTTTTACGTTTAATCTGTATTATTAACATTTTATCCATCATTTCTTAAGTTTACACAATCAATAAAACATTAAATCCTGTCCTGATTTGAAGCATTTGCCTATTTCAGAAATGTAAATGCTCATGCCAAAAACACAACATGAGAGCAGCACACCCTTAGAGGAAATCTATGTTTTTATTTCTCCTCCAGGTCTTTCATTGTTTTTTCCATTACTCCAAATGCAGCTTCCTTTTCTTGATCTTTTTATTTGCACTATTACAATTTAAGTTAAGAATCCTTAACCATTTTTGTGTGATGGCCTCTTTCTCAAATAATATTTTTAAATGTATAAAATAAAATAAATAAAATTACAAATGAAACTAATTAGAATAAAATATAGCTAACAAACTTATTTAAAAAATAGGTTTATGGACTACATGATAAGAACTCCTGGCCAAGTCTTCTTCAGTCTAAGCATTCCCAGGTTCCTTCCATCAATCCTCATTGGCATGATCTTAAGTGATTCACTATCATGGTCGCCCTGCTCTGCATGCCCTCCTGCTTATAAATGTCTTTCCTATCAGCACCCAAAATTGAACACAAAACTCCTGATGCGGTCTGACTAGGCCAAAATACAAACGGACCTATCACTTCTTTATTCCTGGACACTTATCCTTTCATAAATTAGAGGTAGCTAAGTGACCCAATGCAAAATGACCTAGTGGCACTGGGCCAGAAGTCAGGAAGACCTGAGTTCAAATTTGACCTCAAATACTAGCCATGTAACCCTGAGCCAGTCACTTAGCCTCTGTTTGCCTCAGCTTCCTCAACTGCAAAATGGGTATTATAATAATAATAATAATACCTACCTCTCAGGGTTGTTGGGAGGATCAAATGAGATAATATTTGTAAAAAGTGCTTAGCACAGTGCTCGCTTCAGCAGCACATACACTAAAATTGGAATGATACAGAGATTAGCATGGATCCTGTGCAAGGATGACAGGCAAATTCGTGAAGTGTTCCATATTTTTTTGTTTGTTTTTTTTTCTTTCTCGTGGTTTTTCCCTTTTGTTCTAATTCTTCTTTCACAACATGACTAATGTGGAAATATGTTTAATATGACTGTACATGTATAACCTATATCAGATTGCATGCCATCTTGGGGAGTGGGGAGTGGGGAGGGGGAAGGGAAGGAAAGGGGAAAATTTAGAACTCAAAATCTTATAAAAGTGAATGTTGAAAACTAAAAATTAAAAAAAAAATTTTAAAAAGATAACATCCTGGGAAAAAAAAAAAACAGATGGAGGCTACTGAGAAACTGGAAAACCACCCCCAGGCTCTCAAAGTTAGAACCCTGAAAAGAACAGTAAGCCACCCTCTGGGGTCCCAGACCACCCATGCAAGTGGGAGTTGAGGAAAGTAGTCCAGAGGGAGCCATATACATTAATGGGGACGTGATTTGACCTGCAGTCAAACTGAGTTATTGCCTCGCATAGTGACCTATGCACAGACACTATTTAACATATGTTTGTTATTCTTTTCTTAACCTTAAAGTGCTGTTGATATACGTTATTATTAATGATCATAAATCTATGGCGTTATAACAAGACTTTGCTTCAAGACTAGTGAGTCTCTGCCTTTAACCTTGATTTTGTAAGAAGGTTTAACCACTTCTGCTCACTTTCCATTGTCCAATTACCCTTCAGCTTCCTCCACCGCCACACCAGCTGCCTGGTCTCCTGAGGACAATGATAATGCACCTGAACTCGTGTGATTGGCATACTCCTACTGCATTATACCATCCCCATCCCAGAGATTCTGAACCCTTGCTTATCACTATATAAACTCCATTCCCCGCACCTAAATATCTGCTCCTTTATTCTCATCTCCATTAATCCGACCCCTTCCCGACATCCTGCTGAAGATCTGCCCACTCCTTCTACTATGCTCTCTAGAACGACTGCCCTATAGGTAATCAATTTGCTTTCATCTTAAACCCTTTCCTTTCTCACTCCTTCCATCTTCTTGCAGTCATCTGGCACCCTCTTGATTAATGTCACATTGCCGGCCAACATTTGTGCACTGGTTACATTTCGGTGGAGGAACTGGAAGATTCCTTGCTCTCCATTTCTACTTGCAGACTAGCCTTCTACCACCATCATTCAATAACCTCTTCTCCTTTGAGGTTTATTTAAACAATGTTATCCCCAATAAAGATTCTGGTAGCTGTTATCTACAGATATATTTCAATGAGTTCAGTGCTTGGCTCATAGACTTTCACTGTCCCTAATTCCTACCCTCATATTGGGAAACTCCAACATATATATAGATACTGCTTTGAACACCCTAACTTCTCAATTCTTCAACTTACTCATTTCCCATGACCTACTCCTCTACATATCTCAGCTACAGACAAATGGCCATGTCCTTGATCTTGCCATCACCTAGAACTGTTTCGCATCCCTGTTCATGAACTCTGAAATTCCTTTGTCTGATCATAATCTTTTGTCATTCCATCTTTCCCATGGCCTTATAACCCCTAACCCTATTCTCAATAAAAAAAATGTGCTTAGCACAATGCCTGGCACATTGTAGGTACTTCATTAATGCCTGTTTCCTTCCCCTTCTATATCATAAATCAGCTGATTACACTGTTTCTTGGCTGCCATATCACACTAATAATTTTCAATGAATACAAGTTTTATTATTGGTTTCCAAAAAAAAACCCAGATCTTTTTCTTTAGATGAACTTCTTATTATCCATGCCTCTCTTATCTTGTTCCTGTACTTGTGATATTGATTTTTCAAACACATGAATAAAACTTTATTGCTCAATTTTACTATTCAATAAGATCATACCACTCAAGCTGTCATTCATAAGTATATCAATAGGTTGGGAGGAAACTTTAAAGATGCTAATAGAAGAAAGGTCCCAGTAGCAAACATTCTTTAAGAAAGAAAAAGGAGAGTTGACAATTTTTTTTCTGTAGCCTCCTTTTTAAACATATGTAATTTAAAGAGAAGTCAATGTGGGAATTAGTTTTGCTAAACTATACATATTTGTTACGAGGATTTTTTTCCCCATTAGGGTAGAGGGGTAGATTTCTATTCATCCAAAAAATAAATTTTAGTGAAAAGAAACACAAAAAAATGAAGGATGTCTTGAAGAGAGAGAGAAAGAGACACAGAGAGAGAGAGAGAGAGACAGAGAGAGACAGAGAGTTATAGTACATAGAGCAGAATCAGAAACAAAATCCAGACCTTCTAATTACTGGTTCATTGCTCTAACTATAAACCTATATAGACCACACTGAATGATATCAGTTCTTGAAAGGAACAGGATGGGGAAGACATAAGGAAAATCTCACCCTGCTCAAGTAGACAACTGAAATCAAGACATGGCAAATCAGGCAGAAAAAAAAAATCAAAAAGATAGACAATGTACTTAAAGAATAGAATGAATTCAAAGAGTGGGAAATTAGACAAAATAAAACTGATTTAAAAGGCAGACAATGCCTACCTATATCCTCCTCTGTCTTTCTGGTTGACTATCTAGTTCAAAGGATCTTGAAGACCCCTGGGAGGCTCCGAGTTTGATACGTCTGATCTATATTATAAATAGATGAGATAACACCTGGAACTACAGTCTAAAAGTTCAGGGACCTCTCTCTTTCTATGGTGGAAAGAAAGGTTTTATGGCCCTGAAATTAAGTAGGCCCCAGCAGGAGGCAACAGAAGGGACCCAGCAAGGAACAATTTAATAGAGACAACAGCAGATGGCAGTACTATACATCAGAGAAATCTGACCATCAGAGAAACTCAACAGTTTACAGCAGCCCACTGACATCACCAGACCAGCAGATGACATCAGTGGTTCAGTGGAGAAGCAAGCAGCGACATCTGCAGCAAAGAGGGATTCCAAAGGGTTCACAGACCTAGAAGTGTGAATTGTCCTGGTTGTGTATATCCCTTAACTATTATATGCCCTCTCCCAAATGTTTCACTCTAGTCATATGTATTTTTATACTTGTGTTGCCTCTTCTACCTATAGTTTTAGAATCTTTGTGTGGTACACCCTTATGTTTGTAAGTATAGGGAAAAAGGAATATTCCTTGTCTTTTATTTTTGCTATGCAGATGAATTAAGTGGCATTTACTTTGCACTGGGGAAATCTTCTAGTTCATCTGATAAATGAAATATTAGTGAGAGCTTGTGAGCTGTGATGTTGAGTATATACTGAAACTGGATAGCTTTCAGAGAGTCCACAACTAAGGGGTCCTGGTTTACATAAGGAACATATCAATTTCGTGAAGTGAGGTTCATCAGAATCCACTTTAAAATATAGAAATTATTGAGTCAACTGCTCTAAGAACAATCCAAATAATAGATGCAAACCAAAGACTGCTTAAAACTTACCTTCCGTGGTATATACAGTATACTTTACAGAGGCAACTATTTCATTGTTTTCTGTTGTGTCACACTGGAATGCTTCAGGGTGAGTTTCCCGGTGTACTTCAAGGATAGCTGTGTCATGGGGAAGAATGAGTGCTTGCTATTAAAAAAATAAAAAACAATAAAATGGAACATTTTTATGTATGCTTGGAAGAGAGAGCAATTTTAGTCAACTAAAGAGTGGCCATTTTCTTTGGTTATTCTATTCAAATAAGATTCAATAAGGTTTCTTTCTGAAATAGAGTACTTTTTTTTTAATGAAGCTATAGTATACTGATAATAGCTAAGGGAGTGAACGAGCACAGACTAGAAAAATTCTGAGTATGATAATAAAATTGCATTTGTTATTCCTTTTTAAAAAACAGCTTTTGTAGAGAAAGTTAATCTACAGTCATTAGACCTGGTAACCAAATGAACTGTTATACTATAAAACACCAAATTATATGGATTGACTGCTCACCTCGTCTGTAATAAGCATTTTCCATATATACCTGAAACGATTCTCTGGTGGTACATAAATACAACCAAGCTTCACCGTAGAAAGGCTTTCTGAAATTGGTCTCCTCCCTAAAGGAAGAAAAATTTAGTCAATATATAAAAATCTTGTGTTCTGTGAACATCATAAGTTGCTATATAAAAATATTTCAAAACACTTTTGACAAACATACATATATATATGTAGCTAAGCTTAGAGAAATAGATAGATAGATAGATAGATAGATAGATAGATAGATAGATAGATAGATGGAAGGACAGATGGATATGTGGATGTAAAACAGGGGTACCCAACCCTGCTGTGGGAAAAAAAGATTTCTTCATTTCCCTAAAGTTCTGAGATCACCAGGGATCAGTGGATAGAGATTCAAGTGTCATATGCCCACAGCAAAAGCTCTATGCCTGGTGAGGAAAAGGCTTTATTTTTGGTTGTACTCTGAGAATCCCAACCAACTTTAGAGAGGAAGATATAACAACAGCAACTAGCTTAGTGTTACCAAGTAAGACTTTAATGTATATTATTAGATCCCAGATTGAGTGTCTGGGGACTACTATTATACACCAAAACAGTGATGTAGAACAATATGGTGCAGAGCAGGTTTCAGTCTACGGTGGAGCCCTCAAATACCTAATCTCTTTCTTACTGATGTATTGAAACCTTCTCATTGTAAGGGAACCTGACCTGTAAAGCCATTTAACAATAAGGTTTATTTCTGAAATAGAGCTTTTTTATAAAACAAAGTTATTGCATTCTGATAATAGAATTGTTGTGCCCTGGACTCTGAGGAAAGGGTTGTGACAATACACTATTGTATTATTTAGAATATCTTTAATATTGCAAGCACGTGTGAATTCCTGAAACAAGATAAGAAACAGAGCTAACCTAATTTATAGGCTACTCTAGGGTAGAATGACATCTTAAATATTACTATGATTCTCCTATTCTAGGTAATTTTTTTCAAATTTTTTTTTTATTATGAACTTAATAAAAATGAATATTTGTATATCAAAAGAACAGAAATTGAATATATAAATGTGTATACATATACATGGGTATATGTATATATGTATGTGCACATATGTATATTACTATACATACATATAAGTATACTTGTATTTATTGTTGTTGCTCAGTCATTTTCAGTCATGTCTAACTCTTCATGACTCCATTTGCAGTTTTCCTGGCAAAGATATTGGAGAAGTTTGACAGTTCCTTCTCCAGCTCATTTTACAGATAAGAGAACTGAGATAAACAGGGTTAAGTGACTCACCCAGAATCATACAGCTAGTAGGTGTCTGAGGTCAGATTTGAACTCAAGAAGATAGCCTTCCTGACTCCAGGCCCACTATTCTATCCACTGCTCCACTTCCCTGCCAATACATATGTGTGTATATGTATGTATGTGTGTGTGGAGAGAGAGAGAGAGAGAGAGAGAGACAGAGAGAGACAGAGAAAGAGACAGAGATCAGTGTCAGATTTTATATTCTTGGGCTCAAATATCACTGCAGATGGCAACTGAATGAAATTAGAAGATGTTTTCTCCTTAGAAGGAAAGCTATGACAAATCTAGACAGCGTACTAAAAAGCAGAGATATCACCTTGCTGATTCCATATAGTCAAAGCTATATAAAAATATACTACTTTTCCAGTAATAATGTATGACTGTGAAAGTTAGACTATAAGGAAAACTGAGCACCACAGAATTTACCCTTTTGAATTGTGGGGCTAGAGAACACTTTTGGGAGTCTCTTGGACAGCAAGGAGATCAAATCAGTCAATACTTAAAGAAATTAATTCAGATTTTTTGGAGGGACAAATACTGAAGCTGAAACTTAAACACTTTGGCCACATAATGAGAAGACAAAACTCATTGGAAAAGATGTTGATGTTGGGAAAAACTAAAGGCAAAAGGAGAAGGGGATAGCAGAGAATGAGATGGATAGTGTCATGGAAGCAACGAACATTAGCTTGGACAGACTTTAGGAGATAGTGAAGGACAGAAGGGTCTAGCATACTATGTCCATGAAGTCACAAAGAGTCAAACATGATTCAGTGACTGAACAACCAAAAATGGAGAGGGAAAGGGGGGAGAAAGAAAGAGAGAGAGAGAGAGAGAGAGAGAGAGAGAGAGAGAGAGAGA
>NW_020940360.1:11091890-11108900 GCF_900497805.2 Vombatus ursinus | reverse complement strand
GAAAGAAAGAAAGAAAGAAAGAAAGAAAGAAAGAAAGAAAGAAAGAAGGAAGGAAGGAAAGAAAGAAAAGAAAGAAGGAAGGAAGGAAGGAAGGATACTCAACTGCACTTAGATGATCACTTCACCCCATTTGTAGAACATTTCCATTCTGTTTTACCAGGATAAATACCCCTATTCAGCCTTGCTCTAATACTGAGTCATACTTACATCCACAGTCTATCGGTCCTCTACATTCTTCCATTCGAACAACACACTTTGATTCCCTTCCAGGGCATCCCCTTGTTAATACAACTTCTCTAATTCCAATGCCTTTGGTAGAGGGAAAATAAACACAGAAATCTCCAATAAATTTTTAGAAATCACTTTAGAGTTTCCTTCTTTTTTCTATCACCTCTTTCCCAAGTGTAACTCTATGGTCTTCTGATGTTTATATTTATTGACAAAGTTTATAACTCTTGCTTCAGGTTCCCTATGTTGGATTATTCTATAAATACTTTTTGCACATAGCAAATGATTTAATTTGCCTAGAGGAAAGCAAAATATTCCTGGTGATAGAATGCACTCCTTAAAAGTCATGTTTTGTCTGTCAAATATGTGCATTCTTTAACATTTTCCAAACTATTTAGTTTTCTTAAATCAATTCAGCTCTTTACAAAGGTAGTCCACAGGTTCATTCAGCTTAGCCTGAATGCAGCGTGCTAATGATGCACATTATAGTCACAGGTTGAAGAAAAATATAATGAAAACCTATCATTTCCCTATTTGGCTTTTTAGCATTAAGAGAAGTCTTAATCCTCAAAGTTAATAATGTGAAAGACAAGGAGAAGAAAAAGATTGAACGTGACATTTAGAGGACTCCATTTAGACCATGGAGGGATGAAAGAAGATCAATACTTTTGATGAGGAAAAGTAGTAAGGTATGACAGTAGCATGACTTCATTTGAATTAATGAAATTATTTCCTGGACAGTACCAACTCATGATAGAATTTATAAATATGCTTTAAGAAAACTTATTTTTGCCATATTGTATATAAACAGTTCACTGAGATTATGTGATTGATGATTTATAGATGATGGAGAATCAAATGAGAACTAATATTTTATGAGTTCAAATAGCACCAGCTGCCCTGCTTTTGGACTCTTTGGACTTCTCCATCATGCCCTTTTGCCCCAGGAAACTCTATTGGGAAATCTCATTATCCTGCAAGATTGAATTAGCCTTGTACTCACATCTCATCAATATTCTCTGCTCTTCTGATTGGACCCTCTAACTAAAGGACAGAACCATGAGCTCCAAAGCCTCCATTTAAAGGAAGCTAAACACTGGTTTCCCCACATTTCCCACAAGTTGGTTTGCCTTTGGACTTCTTTGGATTTCTCCATCATACCTCTGCACAGGGTTAACTTCTCCCCATTCACACCTCCTACCCTTATTTTTCAGCTTCTTTTTATATGTCGTCTTTCCCCATTAGAAAGAAAGCTCCTTGAGGACAGAGACCATTTCTTTTTAAAATTTGTACTTGTACCCCCAGTGGTTAGCACAATACCCAGCACAAAATAGGTGCTTAATAAATGTTTATTGTTTATTGATGAGTGATTGACAGAAAAAATGCTAGCTATTCCAAGCAAATGAGTATTCTTAATTGAAAGAACACTAATATTATTTAGTATTACTGAAATATTGCTGCAAGACCAAATAAGTGGAATTAATGTATAATTTCACTGTTATTTTCATGTGGTAGTCATTGTATTAGCTAATTTTGATGTCAGTTCCTGTCAGAATTCCAGAACAGATTATTAAGTGGATGGTTTGTGAGCCCTTAAAAAGGGAAATGATGATTACTATGAGAAAACGTGAATTCATGTGAACTCTCTGTCATTTCAAATATAGAAAACAATTGAAGCAGATAGGAATTGTTAGCTAAAGTCCAGGGAGAATATTAGAGATGAGTGAATAGGTGGGGACACAGTTTCAAGGAGAAATAGCCTTCCTAGACTTATGAAAAAAAAACCTGTAGAATACTCCTATCTTCTAATTAACATGGCAACAAATAACATTGGCCTAGTGGAACCTGGGGTAGATTATCTAGGTGTTTTTTTTTTTAAAGACATAGGCAAGAAATTGAAGAAGTTGGGGCACAGGTAGTAGTTTATCATTTTTGCTGACTGAAGGCAAGAAATTTAAAAGAGAAAGGAGAATATGGAAAATGAGTGGTTGGCCTAGGAAATTATGTCAGAGGAATGGATGGAGCACCAGGCCGGGGGTCAGGAAGACTCTTCTTCCTGAGTTCAAATCAGGCCTTAGACAATTAATAGCTGTATGACCCTGGGCAAGTTACTTAATCCTGCTTGCCTCAGTTTCCTCATCTTTAAAATGAGCTAGAGAAGGAACTGGCAAACCACTCTGGTATCTTTGCCAAGAAAACCCCAAATGGGGCAATGTAGAGGAGGACATGACTGAAAATGACTGAACAACAACATAAGATATGGAAATAATGGGAGCTTGATCAGGGATAGATTACATCTGCTAAAAGCAAGTTAGAATGGATTTTCTCTTTAGACTGGCTTACCTGATTAAGAGGCCTTTAGGTTGAAGAGGGTGAGAGAGGATGAGTGTCTAGATACATTTACTAAGCAATAGAATCAGTTATGGCATAAGAAAAATAACACTAGAGATGCTCAGAACTTCATAGGACACAAGGATAGTGAAGAGGGGCAGAAATAATATTTTTAGTCTCATATAGCTATATGCCAATGCCAAAATTGTGGGTAATAAACAAAATGTACTGGATGTTTTAACTCACAGTAAAAATGGCCTGATGATATCACTGAAACTTGGCTAGATAACATTCATGACTAAAATGTAGCAATGATAAAGTACACATTCAATACAACAAGAATTTATTAAGTGCCTTATTCAAAGCACTGTGTTAGGTGCTGAAGAGAAAAAAAATTAAATACCTGCCCTCAAAAATCTTACATTCTTGGGGGCTGGATGTTATATACCGTGTATAGTGCACAGATAAGTTAATGAAAAGCACAAACAATTTAATTTCAAAACAGAGCAATCTAGGGAAATCGCTTAACCTCCATCTGACTCAGATTTTTCACCTGTAAAGTGAGAATAATAATAGCACCTACCTCCCAGGATTATTATAAGGATAAAATGAGCTAATATTTATAAAGTTACTTTGCAAATCTTCAAGCACTATATAAATGCTAGTGTTTATTAGTAACACCTGAGGATATCAGAAAAAAGCCTCATAAAAGAAGTGGTATTGGAGTTGATTTCTAAAGGAAACCAGCAACTCCCAAAGGCAATGAGAAAAAGGAGGGAGAGCATTCCAGGAATGTGTAACAGCCTATGCAATGACACTGAGGCAGGAGATTGCTATGAACACAGAATGGCTAGTGGGCTACTCATTTTACTGGAATGGGTACTTGTGAAAAAATAATCATATAAAATAAAAATTAAAAAGTAGGTGGGGGCCAAGTGGTAGAGAATTTTAAAAACTAGGGAGAACATTTTGTATTTTATCCTAGAAGTAACAGAGACACTAGATTTTTAAGTATGTGAATGACATGATCACAGCTGTATTTCAGGAATATCAATTTGGCAGCTTGTGTGAAGGATGCCTTAGAGAGGGAAAGATGCCAGAAGTAGGGGAACCAATTAAGAAACTATTGCAATCATGTAGGCCAGAGGTGATAATAGTTACCCAAACCTTGTCTCTGTCCCAATTTTCTCATCAGTAAATAGGGATGATAATAGCACCCACTTTGTTATTGTTAGGAGTAAATACTATATGGAAATTGTTTTTGCAAACCTTAAAAGTGCTGCCAAGAGTAGAGTGAATGGGGAGAGAGAAATTGATGCATGAGATAATGTGAAAGTAGATTCAGCAATACTTGACAACTGATTGAACATGAGGGAAGAATGAATAACAAAGTCAATGATGGTTCAGAGATTGGGAACCTGGACTCCTGGAAGGATGTTGGTGTTCTCAGCAGAAACAGGGAAGTTTGGAGGAGGGATGGTATTGACGGGCAAGATAAGAATTGTTTGGGATATGTTGAAATTTAGATGTCAATGGGACATCTAAAAAAGACAATGATAATTCAGCTCCAGAGCTCAGGAACATTATTATGGCTGAATATACAGATTTGGGAATCATCTGAATAGGGATCACAATTCAGCCCATGGGAGCTGATAAGATCACTAATATAGAGGATGTAGAGAGAGAAGAGGGTCTAGGACAGATCCTTAGTGTATTCTTGTATTTAGTAGGCAGGAGATGATGATCTAGCAAAAGAGTCTAAAGGCATAATATCAGTCTAGTAAGGGGAAAACCAACAGAGAGAAGGGTCAAGGAATCTAAGAAAAGAGAAAGTATCCAGGAGGATAAGGTGGCTGAAGGTGTCAAAAGCTAAAAAAAAATTAAGAAAAAAGTAGTATAAGATCTGAGAAAAGGCTGTTGGATTTAGCAGTTAAGAGGTTGTTGGTAACCTTGGAGAGAATAGTTTCTGTCAAGTAATGGGGTTGGAAATTAGCTTTTTCTATTGAAAAGTAAATGGGAGGTTAGGAAATAGGGGCAATGAGCATACAGTAGAATGACCTTTTCTAGGAATTTGACTGTGAAAGGAAGGGAAGGTAGAGGATAACATCTTAAAGGAATGACAGGATCAATTTAAGTTTTTTAAGGACAGAGATGATGATGATATGTTTGCATGATGGGGGGGTAGAGAGATTAAATGAGAAAGGGAGGGAGAGAGAAAGAGAGAGAGAGAGAGAGAGAGAGCTCATAATCAATGGGACAAGTCCCGGAGACAGGAAAGAATAGGATCAAATAGACAAATAAACAAAGTCTTGTCAAAGATTCAGATCCCTGAATCAGGATCCCCAAAGATTTTGATAGGCTTAAACAAAAGTCCAAATCTAACAAAAGAAAATGTTGTTAAATGTGAAGGCTCAAAAAATCAACTTCAAAGTACAGAGGTGGAGAAGGGGAGGATATATGACTAGAAAGAAATTCAATAGAACTGAGGATTATCATGCACTCCAATCTGCAATTT
The DNA here is from genome assembly GCF_900497805.2 of Vombatus ursinus. NCBI lineage: Eukaryota > Metazoa > Chordata > Mammalia > Diprotodontia > Vombatidae > Vombatus > Vombatus ursinus. The sequence continues at coordinate 11,103,826 of NW_020940360.1, read as the reverse complement.
ATCTATAGTTACGGAGAGTTGCCTGGGAGAATAAAAGGTCACATAGCTAGTATGTTGTCAGAGGCAGGACTTGAAGACAAGACATCTTGATTCCAAGATGTTGACCTTTTTATCCATTACCTCTCTTAGGTGACCTTCCACTGCATAAGTGGACATATAAAGTCTAGGAGGAGAAAGTCATAATTCCACTGTGAACTCTTTTCATGCAACAATAGGAGAACTATTTCTGATTCTGCATTTAAAATTTCAGAAAAAGTGTTAACAAGTTGGAATAAATCCAATGGAGATGAATCAACAAAAGCTAGAGTAAGTCTCAGGAACACCGACCAGTTTAAGATGGAGTGAGTGCAGAGAAGGCTAACCAGTATGGTCAGGGGACTCCCTACAGTATGCTACCTAAGGATCAATTGAAGAAACTTGGAATTCTTATCAGGGAGAAAATTCAGTGAGACTATGATAATTGTCTCCAAATATCTGAAGTGATATCTTGTGGAAACGGCATTAGGTTTTCTTTTGGGGCCCAAAGGCAGAAAGAGGAACAATGGATGGAAGGTTCAGAAAGGTAAATTTTAGTTCCACATAACGAAAACACTCCCTTAAAATTACAGCTCTCCAAAAGTATAATAGGCTATCAAGAGAGGAAATGAGTTTTCTCTCACTGGAGGTACTTAACACAGATGTTGGAATTCTAGATTTATCTTTTGGACATGGATTGCTAAAAATCACCTCTGTTCTTCTCAACTCTGAGCTTCTATCTATTATGACTTTTTGCTATTAAATAGGGAAGCCTGTTGTCTATGACAAGGTCAACAGATGTTATTAGACCCATGGACTTACCCACGAAGCCACTGGCTCCCCAATATATGCATATTTGATGTCTGCTCTCATTTGGTTGTGAAAACACCAAAAAGTCCCAACTGCATGGTCTGAGGGTAGGGCACTGGATTTGCATAGCGCCTTAGCGTAGGTTTTGATGGGAAGGGTATAGCTAGAAGCATACACGGAGTAATGCATGCCTCTGGTGTGGATTCCCTCATCTGGAGCACGGATGGAACCATCACAACGGATGGTTTTTTGGACCCGGATATAGGGCTTCCACATCTGCTAGAGAGAAACGAGAGCGACCACAACAAGCAATGATTGATCTGCTATAAAATTCTCAGCCTACGGTTTGAAAGGTAGGGGTTTGGCAGATACAACCAGTCTCTTGAGAGGCTACTGGTCAGTTGGTTCTAATCCTCCATGATGCATACACTGACAAATAGGAATGAAATAAGGCCCAACAGACCTTACATTTATTCAGGGGCCCAGCAGTCCTGAAATGTTCTGGCTTCCACTGTCGGTTCCATAATGATTGATTGCTGTGACTTTTCTATATGAAGGCTACTACTGCTGCTGGCTTAAGCAGCAAGGAAGAAGCCTTTGTTCCTAGAATATAATTCAGTTCAGTGGGCTTCATTTTCTGTAAATAACATACATACTGGAAGGATAAAGCACAACAAAGGCCAAGCATCCCTACTGAGAGATCCAAACTTTGATGCTTACTACCTGTGTGATCTTGAGCAAGTCACTTAAACTCCCTGGATCTTAGTCTCCTCATCTGTAAAATGGAGGAGTTGGACTAGATGACTTCCAACTCTAGATCGATGACCCTATGATCTATATTAAAGGGGCCTTATGGATCCGTTAGACCAAACTCTTCATTTTACAACCTATAGGAGATAATAGCATCATTGAGTTAGAGCTGAAGGAGACTTCAGAAGTCATCTAACTTAATCCTTTAACTTTGAAAATAAGGAAAACGAGGTCTAGGAGATAATATGACTTGTCTAAGGTCTGTGGTAGAGCAGCAGCCAAAACCCAAATCTCCTAACTCTTAGTCTAATTGTCTTACACACTTAGGCTCTGCTCAAAAATTTGCAAATTTTTCATCATCAGAAGATACTTCTTCAGACATGACACCAACCCACAATTTCTCCTAATGTATTAGTGCATTCTCAAGCACACATGAAATTTAAAATCACATCTTTATCAACAATTCATTCAAGCAACCACGGAGCAAAGTATTCAGCATGGTGGGACTAGAAATGGTTGCGTATTTGTACAGGCAACATAGAATCACAAAAAGAGAAATGGAATGGTCTTTGAAGTCATCTACCCCAGTTCCCTCATTTTACATTTAAGCAAACTGAGTACTAGAGATGTTTATAGTTAATTGTGATTTGAAGTCATTTACTCAAACTCCCTCATTTTACATTTAAAGAAACTGAGGCTAGAGAGGTTAATAGGTGATAAATGAAAGAGGCAGTATTTGAACCCAGGTTCTCTGGATTAAGATCCAGCCCTCTTAACAATGCATCACATTGCCTTGTATAGTGTGCTGCGTGATTCTATCTCCACATCACATATCTGCCCCCTTATCTCCATACATAAGGCCAACAGCCTAGTTCAGGATTCCTCACCTCTCACCTGAACCATTGTAATGGTCTTGCAATTGGCCTCTCTTCCACCTGTCTTTTCCTTCCTACAATCTTATCTTCCAAATAGCTACCAAATTGGTATTCTTAAACCACAGGTCTGACAAGTCCATTCTCCTACTCAAGATTCCTTTTTACATCTAAAATAAAATGTAAAGTCTCTTGCCTGACACTTTAAGCCCTTTAAAATTTAGCTCCAACTTATCTTTCATTCACCCTACAGCATATTCCAACCATATTATGCTACTTGCTGCACAATATTCCATCTCTAGCCTATATGCCTTTGCATAACCTATTCCCCGCCCCCCATGTCTCAAATGTTCTTCCTCTTCATCATCTCCTCATAGAATACTTATTTTCTTTCAAATCACAGTTCAGGCACCACCTCCTCCAGGCAGCTTTTTCTGATCTCCCTACTTATTAGTTCTCATCCCAGTAGAAATTATATTCATTTTGTATCTATCTGGTATGTATTTATCTATGTGCATGTTGTTTCCCCCAGTAGAATATAAACTTGAGAGCAAGAGCTGATTTGATTTTGTCTTTTTGTCCTCAGAGTACCTAGAGACTGGCATACAGTAGTTACTCAATGAAAGTCTGTTTAATTAAGGTTAGAATATCTTGATCCACAAGCATTTATTAAGCACTTACTATGTGCCAAGCATTGTGCTAAGCATTGGGGACACAATAGAATAAATGGATACTATGGAAATGTCTACAAGACGTATCAACTTTCAGATTAAATCTCCATTGCAACATTGTACATTTTGAATATCCTACTCAATTTAAGCACAAGCATTTATTGAGAGCCTTCTATTTGTAATGCACTAAGCTAACTGCAGGAGGGATTGCATCAAGATGGGAAAATCTATGAATCTAGTGCTCAAGGAGATATCCGAAAAGAAATAAGCTATGTCTACAAATAATTGAGACCATAATGACATAATGGAGAAAGATATCATAGTCATAAGAAATACAAATGAAAGTATATGAGAGGAATGAAAAGGGGGATATCTCTTCTAGTTGAAGGTTATTAAAACAGGTTATTAAGGTAGAGGAAGTGTATGTGTCCTCTACCACAACATAGAAACTAGGTGGCCCAGTGGATAAGAATGCTGGACCTGGAGTCAGGAAAACCTGAGTTCAACTCTAGCACTGTGTGACCCTGAGCAAATCATTTAACCTCTGTCTGCCTCAGTTTTCTCATCTGTGGGTGAGGAAACTCATCCCAGGGTTGTTTTAAAGATAAAATGGGGTTTTATAAACCTTTAAGCACTACATAAACTGCTGGCCACTGAAAACTGCTAGAAGGTACACCACCTTAATGTAGTCTATGAGGTAAATTGTCAAGAAGTTGAGGGGGAAAGAAGAATAATAGTTCTCCAACTCCTAATCCTTTGAGTTTATAGCATAGTAACTTTTCCTTGATCCATCTGCATCCCTTTCTAGCCTATACCATGTATACGAAGAGTGATTCCATCTCTTCTCCCTCAGAATGACATTTTCCTAGCTTTGAAAGATCCCAAAGATGTCCAGATAATCTGGGAGTACCACTTAGAATCTTGGAAGGAGACATATAATCTAGATATAGAGTCAACCTTTTGTCTAGGACAGAGGTTCTTAACCTGGGGGTCTGTGAACTTATTTTGAAAAATATTTAATAACCATTTCAATACACTTGGTTTCCTTTATAATTCTATGTATTTCATGCAATTAAAAATGGATCCATGACACATGGAAAAGTAAAACCCTAGTCTTAGGGACTATAAATGTGGACAACAGACCATGGAATGTTAAAAGATTGTTAGAGTATTCCAAAGGTCAAAAGGCACAATATTATATTTGAAATGTCCAGGAATGTAGCCTTTTTTCTACCCCTTTTCCATATAAAAACCATAGGCACCCTGAAGGTCTAATTGGGAGGGGGAGGGCAGGAATATTGTCATGGCACAACTAACCCAGTAGGTCAAGGATCTTTGGGTGAAAGTGTCAGTCTTCGAGGGTGATCTAATTCCGCATTCCACAGTAATGACCTTACCAGAATGTATCCCTTTTATTTTTGTGACCAGCAGCAGAGACCCAGGTGATGGTATGAGTCACTGGATGAATCTTTGGTGCAGGTTGGTGTCAAGAAATCCCAAAGGTCAAGATTCTGGGAGCCAGTGAAGAAAAATGCCAGCAAGGGTTAAAGTCGCTGAAACCAGATCAGTCATGCAATTCATAAGAGCATGAGTTTTAGAGCTGGAAAGTGGCTGAAAAATCATCAAAGCCATGCCTTTTGTTTTGTAAATAAGGAAAATGAGGCCCAGAGACATGAATGGATTTGTTCCAGTTTACACAGGTTGTAAATAGCAGAGCTGGGCTCTGAACCCAGGACCTATGACTTCAAATCCAACGTTCTTTTCCACTTAATCATGTGACTAAAGGGAAGGGGGACCCTCAGTCACTAAACACGCTCTCAAAGTCTTAGTATGTGGTGTATGTGTGTGGGACAGAAGCTGTGGGACAGCAAAGTCTGGCATTAAGTGATTCTGATACACAGTAGGAAGAGATAGTGCTGAGAAGACTAAGGGCTTACAGAGAGGGTTAATTAACGCTGCTCTGGATGTACTGTGTAGATTACGTCACATAGATTCAGGACAGGTAGTTAGAGGCTACGCTGGGGCTCACCCAGCTCAAAGATGGTTGATCAACTTCTCTGGGAATTAGTTAAGCAGAACTGACTTAGAATTAGACCAAGCCCTGCCATCCAATACTCATCTCTTTCTTTGCCAGATTTGCCAATTGCTAGTCCTTTATAGAACTATATTGGATGGTCATCACTTTAGAACTGGAAGAGGTCATCTAATCCAACATTCCCATTTTACTGATAAGGAAACTGAGACTCAGAGAGATTAAAGGGGCTTACCCAAGGTCACAAAGGTAATAACTGACAGGGGCAAGATTTGAACCTAGTTTATTTGACTACAAATCTATGCATGTGTATGTGTATTGCATACATGTACATATGTATACATATGTGAGCATATATGTGTGTAGAGATATACGTAAATATACTTGTGTGTATATACACTGCTCCCCTTGTATACTGTGCATTTGGCATTTGTGTATGTGTGTATGTGTTTATGTGTGTGTGTATACTAGTCTCTAGCATGTAAGAAGCAATAAGTATAGGAAGGTAGGGTACCAGTCTCATTTTCCTCTTCAGCATTCAGACCTCATAGATTATATTCAGTTAAAGGCACATGATGAAGCAGATCATCAGGATTGCGAAAGGATTTGAAAATATGCCAAAGGAACCTTGGGGCAACTAGGTGGTGCGGTGGAGAGAGCATGGGGGTTGGAATCAGGAAGACTTGTCTTCCTGAGTTCAAATCCAGCCTTAGACACTTACTAGCTGTGTGACCCTGGGCAAGTCTTTTGACCCTGTTTGCCTCAGTTTCCTCATCTGTAAAACAAACTGGAGGAGGAAATGGCAAACCACTCCAGTATCTTTGCCAAGAAAACTCCACAAGAGAATCACATAGAGTTGGAGATGACTGAACTGATTTAATAACAACAACAAAGAAACCCCATGAGGATGGTAAGATTGGAGAACAGAATATCTATGAGGTTCACAAAATTATAGATTTAAAACTAGAAGGGACCTTAGAGATCATCTATTACAACCCCCTCACTTAATAGATTAGGGAAATGAGGTCAAGAGAGGTGATGTGACTTTTCATAAAGTCAGAAAGTGAGCAAAAGCCAGAAATTGAGCATGGGACTTCTGACTTCAAATCCAGTGCTATGTTCCACTAAACTGCAATTGTTGTTTTCAGCTGTTTAAAGGCTGAAACCAGGTGAGTAGCAGCTCCAGGGCAGTAGATTTTGACTCAATATTGGGAAGTCCTGTCCAACAGCTACAGAAATGGAGAAGGCTACCACACAAGCTAGTGTGCAAGCTGAGGATGGATGGTGGACTGGCATCTCATTAGGCATGTTGTAGGCAGGGGATTTCTGACCACAGTAGTGAGTTGGACTAAGTTTTTTCTGAGAGCCTTTTCATGGATAAAATTTTGTGGTGCTGTGAACAAAAGATAGAATGAAGCAATTTGATCCAGGGAAGGATAATTTGCATTGGAAGCATTTACTTCCTCTAAATGTGCATCCTGAGAGCCAATGCAGCATAATGGATACAGAGCCTCCGAATCAGGAAAACCTGGGTTCAAGTCCTGGTCTTTGACACATATAGGCTGTGAAACTGGCTGTGAGTCACCTAACCTCTCAGTGCTCTCAGTCAACTGTTTAAGACTCAAAGCTACCAAAGAGTTGCTGATCTGCATTGTTATAGGGGGTTTCGTGTCCAGGAGTTCTATAGACCAACAAAATTATAGATTTGGTCCAAAAATGTGGATCATATCATTTGAGAAGTTTTCATATTTCTCAGAGATAACGTACAACTTATCAAATGAGTTCTTAAGTGACAGACACCATACATATAATGAAAGTGCCAGGAATCAGAGATCCTTCTCCACCTGCTGTGAATATCTTATGAAGGCAGCAAAAAAAGTGTAAATTGAAACTAGAGATTCACACATTTACTACAGGGATGCTTTTTACTTTGTGATTTCTATTATCAAGAAGGGGTGAAAAGGTTTGGTCTCAGAAATTCTTTGATGAAAGAATATAGATGTCTGAATAGCAAACTATACACACTGAGAGAAAGAAATCAATTGTTATAATTGCCTTTTACTGAGTTTGGGTAGTCTGATGACCCTAAATATGGGACATAGAATTCTAACTTGATACCAGCTCAGCAGGAATTCTCTATCTTTTCTTATGACATTGCTCAGTGCCACCTCTCCCCCTTTACTCTCTCCTATCAGCTTTTTTTTTCCATATTTTTTATACGCTTTTATCAAATTTGTGGATTTTATCAAATCCACAGCAATTAACCTGCTCTCAGGAGGGCAGATTCTATTCAGAATACAGTTAATTTTGTTCGTGAATATACAGTGCTTTCTGAGTAATGTGGTCCATACCATCTGAGGCCTTATTCCTACCCCCAAGCCAGAGAGTTTCTCTCTACAATAAGGCTAACAACTATTCAAAGACAGGACAAATATTCAGAGTCAGTCAGAGGCCTGAAACATTATCTCTCCCACAGTCTAACTCTTTTCTCCAATGTATGATATATGGCCTACAGCTTGCAGAAATGAAAGATGGAGGGACTGCTACAGATCAGCCAATTGGGGGAAGGGGATCAGTTTCTCCATGTTGGATAATGGGAAACATATTTGATCTGCATTGGCAGATTTCCTTATTTTCTTAACACCTCCCCAATGATCACAAATGAAGAAAATTGTTACTTGGGTGAAGGCAGCTCCTGTGCCAATTAATAAAGGAAGCTGCATTAAAAATAAGCTCTAAAAAAAATGAAAAAGATTTGCCCCAAACTTTTAAGGACAATCAGTTCAATTTTTTTGTTAATTATAACCATTGGAATCTGAAATTAATGAAAGGTGAATAAAAGTAAATGACTGAAAATGCCAAATTGCTACAGTATATTTTCATCTGCTGTGCTACTTACCACATGTAACTGTGCACATTCCATATTCTACCTCCTTGGTTACTGTATTATTTATACCTAAACATAAAGCATAAAGGCACATTTTACAATCAAATTCTTCCCAGGTGGAGCCCTATTAGCCAAGGAGAGAGAAAAAGACATATCTTGTTATTGGTAAATATATTTCTTAATTTTGTATGTGGTACAGGAATAAGTAACAAAAGTGTTCTATTGCTAATTATGCAAACAGAGCCCAAGTGCTTTAAAAAATCAACTATTCTTATTGTGCCATAAGAAATGACAAGCAGGATGGTTTCAGAAAAACCTAGGAAGACTTACATGAACCAATGCAAAGTGAAGTGAGCAGAACAAGGAGAACATTGTACATAGTAACAGCAATATTGTAAGGATGATCTGTGAAAGACTTGATTAATCTGATCAAGACAATGATCCAAATCAGTTCCAAAGGACCCTTGATGAAAAACGCTATCCACTTCCAGAGAGAGGACAAACGAATTCTGAATGCAGATTAAAGAAGACTTTTTTTCACTTTCTTTGTTTGTTGCTTCTATTATTATTATTTTTTGCAACATGGCTAATGTGGAAATATGTTTTGCATGATTTCACATGTAAAATTGCTATCATATTGCTTGCCTTCTCAATGGGGGAGGAGTGGGAAGAAGGGAGAGAATTTGGAACTTGATTTTTTTAAAAAAATGAATGTTAAAAATAAATACTTCTTTTTTTAAAGGAGTTTTTTGTTTTGTTTTGTTTTCTGGTGAGGCAATCGGGGTTAAGTGACTTGCCCAGGGTCACACAGTTAGTAAGTGTCATGTGTCTGAGGCCAGATTTGAACTCAGGTCCTCCTGACTTCAGGGCCAATGATTTATCTACTGTGCCACCTAGCTGCTCCCAAAATAAATACTTTTTTAAAAAAAGAAAACAAGTATTCAAGGAGTTAAAGTATAAACAAAGTTTCTATTAAAAAATCCACACATATTTTCTAAAACAATGTGTTTTCTTTACCAATTATTCCATGTTAAATTAATGGTAGTTGCATGATCTAGTAATCTGCCTGCCTGAAGTACTAGGCCCTGTGGTCTATTTTCCAGCTAGCTAAAGGTAGATAAATTTCATGCATTGGATTTATTAAAATTATAAAGGCTATACATCAATTCTATTCCTTTTCTGTATCTCCATGTTTAATTCCAGAAATTGGCCTTGGTATCAGATGGAAAAGTTTCCTCTATGTTGCATGCAAATATTTGAGGAATTTATACAACAATCCTTTTAAATCCTCAAATCATATATTTAGAGTGGAAGGTCAGCAAATCTAATTCCTTCATTTTACAAACAAGGACCTTGAGGCCCACAGAGGTTGTGACCTTCCTAAGGTTACTCAAGTTAAGTAAGTGGCAGAGCCAGGATTCCAACCCAGCTCCTCTGACTCCCAATTCCCCACTTTTCAATTGTACCATACTGACTTTGTGATGAAATGTCTCAAATGTCCAGCTCTTCTTCATTTGAGGTTGAAGTTCAAGGGAAAGGCTGAGATATAAACAAATTGAACTTCACCTCTTGTGCTGGGAGTCAAATCTCAACTAATTAAGACAGAAAAAGAAGTTTTGTGTGTATGTATGTGTGTGAGAGGGAGTGAGGGTGTTTTACCAACCTATCATTGATTCACACTATCACAGTATATTTATCCAAGACAAAAATCATTATACTTTATTAACCAATACCTGCTAAAACTATACAAGATTTTCTCCTTTTAATATCTTAAGGGAGATACTTTTCACATGCAGTTTTTGCTTAGACTAGAAGTAACTAGAACCACAGTACTTTGCACATAATAGAAACTCTGAAAATATTTGTATGGTCAATTTCAAATAGAAGCATAGGATGGATCACAGATTTGGGATCAGAAGGGATGATATAAAGGTGATCTAGTATAATTCCTTCATTTTCCAGACAAGTAAGCTGAGGCCTAGAAAGGAGAAGTGAGCTTTCCAAGATCACACAGGTAAAATGCTGCAGAGCTGGAATGTGAAGCCAACTCCCTTTGATTCCAAATCTAGTACTTTTCATACAACAGGTATATATTTCCATTACTGAAATAACGGTGCTTATGATCAGGGCAGCTATGTGACACAGTGGATAGAGCACCCGGCTTAGAGTCAGGAAAACTCATCTTCCTAAGTTCAGCTCAGACACTTAGTAACTGTTTCACCCTGGGCAGGTCATTTAACGCTGTTTGCCTTAGTTTGTTCATCTGTAAAATGAGCTGGAGAAGGAAATGGCAAACCACTTCAGTATCTCTGCAAAGAAAACTCTAAATGGGGTCACAAATTAGACACAACTGAAATGACCAAACAACAATAACAACAAATGGTCAATTTAAAATACAATGGTTGGAAGGTTCATAGCTTTTAGATCTGAAGGGATGATATGAACATAATCTAGTACAATTCCCTCATTTTCCAGATTTGGAAATTGAGGCCTAAAAGATGAAGTCAGTTTCACAACATTGCATAGGTAAAAGGAGGCAGAGTTGGAATTTAAATCCAAGTCCCTTTGATTCTAAATCTAGTACCTTTCCCACTACAGGTATATATTTTCATTACTGAGACAATGGGATATTTTACACTGCTACAGTAAAGAAACAAATTAAAACTCAACCTCTGTATACAGTAAAGAAAGGGAATGTCATAGATACTTAAACTAACATTCCTTTACATATCTTTTTTAAGAAAGAAAAAATTCTAAATCAATCAGCAAATGCTTATTGAATGGTCACTATTTCTTCTTCATTATGCTAGAAATGGTAGTCATATGACTACAGAAAGTCTGCTGCTCCATCTTGTTACCATGAATAAAGTATGTGGAATTTTCCATTATGGATTCAAGGAAAATCTAGCTCCCAGAACTACTTTTTAAGGATGAGATTTGAATTAGTGGAAACATTTTCACTTTCCAAAATAACTGCTCCAACCTCATAAAAGATCTTTTTTTCCCTTAACTTTAAGTAGCAAAGCAATAAGAAATTTATGACCATGACTCACTTTAAAAGGCATTTGCAGATATTTGTTACTTGCAACATTTTCAGATACATCTAAGTCAATATTTTAAAACAAGAAAGCTCAGTAAAGCAAAATTTGTGACCCTTTTATCTGTACAGAATGCTTGACTTATTTTATATCAGATAAATAAAATGCTTTTATTATATATATTTTATGGGGGAAAATCTTTATACACAAATCTTTCACATCATAAGATAAAAGAAAAATATTTTTTTAAATAGCTGCAGTTCTAGTCAAAGAAATGTTAGGATTCTCAAATCTAAGACCATCTAGCCTTGGGTTTGAAACGTCATCAATTCTTATGCAACTCATTATATATCAGCTTCAAAACAAGTTGTATAAGTAATGAAAAGTAATATGTAAAACAATTTATATGTCTCTGAGATATTCATTAGAACCTGCTTTAACCCTTGAGCAGTTTAGTATTAAAATACATGGGGATGGGGTTTCAAAACCAGTATGGAAAGATAAACTCAGGCGTGTACTGAAAAGTTCATTCTTCCCCAAGGTTAGAATCACTGGATCACCTTCTTTTTCACACTTCCACAGCCAAGTATCTTTCTACCATTCCATAATGGCATGCCATTTAGGCAGCTACAAACCTTGATCCCATCATTAACCCCAGACGATCAATTATTTTCTGACACTGAAGATCACTATGTCATCAAAGAAGAAAGAAAAGACTATTAAACAATCAACTTCCTCCAGAAAGACAGGGCAGAGAGAGACAGACAGACGGAGATGGAGACAGACAGATAGATAGATATAGAGATGGAGATAGAGATAGATAGATAGATAGATAGATAGATAGATAGATAGATAGATAGA
>NW_020940360.1:10976117-11091880 GCF_900497805.2 Vombatus ursinus | reverse complement strand
AGATAGATAGATAGATAGATAGATAGATAGATAGATAGATAGATAGATAGATAGATAGATAGCTTGTCTGAAAGCCATGAGACCACCAACTGGACTAGGAGGTAATCTCATGACTAGTCCTGGGCAAAGGGAAATCACTCAACTATAGGAAGCTCAAAAAATCAAAATCTGCACCTAAGTTTTTGTTTGTAAGCACATGAGCAACTAATCAATACAAGTAACTGTTTAATGAGCCAGTAGAATGTAGCAAATTTATGTACCAGGCAGGTACAATAGCAACGGCTCCTCTGGATTTATTTGAGACAGTCACAAGTTAAGTTCCTTGTCTGGTGTTATTGCTTGGGTAAGAAGTGACCTGGGACAGTTGTGTGACTTACTGGAAGCATGCTGATACATATATGTGTGAATATAAACACAGTGTCCCAAAAATCTTAGTTCAGTTTTATGCTTTAATTGCTTAAAACTATTAAAACTTTTGGAACAATAGATATATAGATATAGATACTGATATAAACATAGATATGGATATAGATACAAATACAAATATGGACATAAGTATAGTCATATTTATATTTGTACATGTATCTATCTATATCTACATATTTGCTATTCCAAAAGCTATTAAATCCTAAAACTTCACTGAAACTTTAGGGACACTGTGTGTTTATATTCACATATATACATATCACAATCCAGAGACCCTTATGTTGCTCAGTGATGCTAAAAAACATACTTTCTCTGTATTCCAAAAACAAACAACAAAAAAAAAATCGTTGTGAAGTGAGGACAGGGCGGTGTCACAGGGGAAGGTGGAAAGTGGTAGTGGTAGGGAATTGCTTTCTTAAAGTTGGGACTAAGAAAAAGTAGTACACAACAGAATTGAGGAAGTTGACTAAAAGTTTTCTTAGGTGACCACCCTCAAAACAAAACAAACAAACAAAAAAGGAGTTGTTGGGTGGAGTGAGGAAGACAGAGAAAAGCTCTCAAGTAGGAATGTGTTTCTGTTACACATTCTACTTAGATTTTCTAAGTAGACAATGTCACCATTCGTGATTATATCTCTTCTCCCCCCCTCCACCCCCCCCCCCCCCACCCAGCGCTGTAAACCAGGGAGAGAAAATCGGTTCTTGCCCTTTCTTTCTGGGGAGGGCGGACCTGCCTGGCCCTTGGGACCAGCGCTCTAGTGATGTCATAGTCAGAACGTGGCCCCTACAGGTCCCCTCACTTTGGAGTGGCACAGCTCCTATTGACACACTTAGCACATTCAAAAGCATCATCAACACGCTCACCTTCTAGTAAGGGGCTTTCCCTGGAGCTTGAAAATGAGTGAGGGTTAACAGGCGGCAAGTCCGGGAAACCTTCCTCGCTGATGCCTGGGAAAGGAAGGTAACTCGTACTTCCCCAGGCCCTCTCCCCAGGGCTGCCAACCCCCTCTCCCATCCCTCCTCCACTTATCCCCCACCCCCACCCCTGCCTCAACCAAAGCACTTGAAGTTTAACTAGGGGATCCCAAACTGGCTCTGAGCAAGTTCCCTCCCTCCTTCTCTCTCTCTAGCCTGAGCCCGTAGTCCCTGGCCTTCTACCTTCCCCACTCCCGCCCTCGCCTAAGCCCAGCTGCAGTCTCTCACCGCCCTCCGAAATGAGTAAGTTGGGGGTCTTGAGCTCGGTGGCGTTATTTCCCTCCGCCAGGTCTCTGCCCACCAGCAGTAGGAGCAACGCTCCTAGTAGGAGCTCCAGCTGCGCAGAGAAGCTGCAGCCAGAGCCCATGGCCTCTACAACCTCCAAGCCCCGAGCGCAGCTTTCACCCGAGTGAGGACGCACTGAACCCTGTGGTACCCCGCTGGGCCCTGCAAGCCCCCAGTCCCCGAGGCAACCATTGAAGCGTCACTGGGCCCGTCACTATTCCCCGGTCTTGCAGCGTTCTGGGGCGGCCTGACAACCTTTCATTCCCTCCACCGGGATAAATCTGGTGGCATGCACAGCAGGTTTAGAAGGGCTGGGGTTGGCAGGAGAGAGAAAGTGGAATCGACCTGGGGGAGGTTCTAAAGAGGCTTCCAACCCACTCTGTCCATGGTGCTTGTGAGCTTGCCTGAGGTACGGGACAGTTGCAGGGCTAAAAATTCAATTCATTTCCCAGTCTTGGTCACTTTTGCCTTCTCATTTAGTATTTTCTACATTGGAGACAACCATCAACTCTGCTTTCCATTGCTTGTATTACAGATCATAGATCTAAAGTTGAAAGGGACTTTAATTCAAACTTCTTTAACAGAAGAAGAAACTGAGGCACAGTGAGGTTAAATGACTTGCCCAAGGTCACACAGGTAGTAAGTGGGAGGACTGTTATTTGAACACTGGGATCTTTCTATGGCACTACTTTGCCTAATATTTGTAAACAATATTCCAGTAGTTATCTGAGCGGAACAGCATTCTTCAAGATTACGACAAGCTGGAGTGTGTCCACAAGAAGACAACCAGAATGGTGAGAGAAGTAGAGAACTTGGCAAGTAAGAATTGATTAAAAAAATTGGCAATGAATAAAAAAAGATGCAGAGGTCATGTGAACTTAATAAATGCTTGTTCCTTCACTTTCCCTGCCTCTTTCCCAGTGTCTTTCATAACCTTGTTCCTTCTTTGCATTCTATCCCCCAATACCCTATCTATCATCAAGGAAAAGATTGACAAATACAGAATTCCTGCCCCTGCCCCAATATGTACATATTTAGAAAGACCTCTTGGACTAGAAGGAATTGTTAAATTTCTCCATCCCCCTTCCACTCCTACCCCACCCCCACACTTAAAAAAAAAACTCTTGAAGAGCTAGAACTATAAGAGACCTTAGACATAATCAAGGTCAACCCCCTTCCTTCTACAAATGAAGAAACTAAGATTTACAGAGGTCACCATGTCTTCCTTAAAGTGATATAAGCTCTAAGCAGAGTGAGTCTATATTCAAATTCAAGGCTTTTTTCACCACACATTTGCTCCCTTCCTTTTCCAAAACCAAATCCCCTCTGATCAAAGTTACCTTCCTCATACCCAAAGTTTCCTAGATGAAAATAAAAGTTAGAAGGTCATTGAGTTCTGCTACTCCAGGAAACAAACACCTGGTAAATGATAAAGATAATAATTTATCTACTCCCCTTGTATACACTATTAGGACTGGTTCATCCAGGAGGTTGGGCTAGATGATCTCCAAGAAAGTTGTAAGTTCTAAAATTCTGACTGTACTATGAAAATACAATAAGCTCTTGTTTCACCACCAAGAGCTGTAAAGGAAGAACAAATGAAAAGGAAATTTTATAATGAATGGATATTTCTTTTCCTTCAAGTTGTTAGAAATCTCTTCCTTATGTGGGGAGATAATTAAAATCATAGTGTGTGTGTGTGTGTGTGAGAGAGAGAGAGACAGAGAGACAGAGAGAGAGAGAGAGAGAGAGAGAGAGAGAGAGAGGGGTTGTCTAATAGGGGTGATTAGGCATGTGCAAAGGTAAATATGAGCTTTAGTAGAACATAAGTACATAAGGACAATTTTAAATGGACAGCTTGATGTGCCAGATACTTTAGTACATATTGAGGATATAAAGGAAACAGTGATACTGTCTCTGCCCTGTGAGCTTACATTCTTGGGGGATGGGAGAAAGTGGGGCAGATTAAGTGCTATGATGTCAAATGAGGATATTCACCCTCAATAATAGGTAAGTTTGAGGAAAGTGTTAGCATGCCTTAAAGGGTCATTTAGTTCATTATTTTTGACAATAATAGAAAGTTTGATTTGTTGCCACACAGATAAAAGACAGGAACCCTAAAAGTAGCCTTTGTACAGGCTTGAAAACCATAGTGTAAGGATTGTTTAAAATTTTAGGTCATTAAACTACTTCAAATATTATAGATCAAGAAAGACCAAAATGTATGCAGATTCCTGAAATTTAGAGATATTCCCTTATTTTATGAACAAGTGAAGTCCTTTATGCCAAGAACATAGATAATAGGTCAGAAAAAATTCATACTAGTAGCTTTTAAAAGACATTTTCAAAGGGTTAGCTAAATTAAATGACAACATGCACTGTTAAATGCAATATTCCAAATAAATAGTTGTTATATTATCACGGGTACAGTTGTTGAACTCAAATGTCAATTTAGAACACCTTCACACCTTGTTGAAGATATTGCTTTCCTCTGGCAGAGAAACTTTAGTCACACAAACTCCAATATGTTTAATTTAGCTTAGAGAAACATTTTTGACCTAATAAATTAACAAGATCTGGTGGGAATCAAAATGGAAATTAAGGATCTCAAAGACAAGCTACAAGATTTATATCTGAAATAAAATAAAAACATCTAGCAAAAGAGCATCAAAATCAAAAATGCTTATTGCATTCTTATGTTCAAAGCAGTCAATAAGTATTTACTAATGTGCCAGGCACTGTGCTAAGTGAGGGTGATATAAAGAAAGGCAAAAACAAGGTCCCTGCCCTTAGGGAGCTCACAGTCTAATGGGAAAGACAATATGCAAATAAAATGGGAGATAATGGGAGATAATCTCAGTTGGAAGACAATGGGATAGAGACTAGAAGGACTTTTTGCTGAAGGCAAGATTTGAGCTGAGTCTTAAAGGTAGAGATGGAAACCAGAAAGGAAGGTGAGAAGGAAGAACACTCCAGGTATAATAAAAATGTGGCATATCTCCATATTGCCTAAAATGATATTACCCATGTAAGAGATACCTGAGACTTGCTCCTGGGAGGGTAGAGGACTCATGTACATTGGCTAGGAGCAGTCTTTTTCCATTGGCTGCATAGCCAGAACAGTCTGCATTTTAAATCTACCTGCCCAAGCGCAGCAGTTCTCTTTTTCTGCATTCAAGGCTGCAGGTAGACTCATTCATTCACAGCACCATGACACTATGTGGTAAAGGAGGTGGAGTCTAAGGACTACACCTCATACATACTTCCCAGCTCACTCCCCTCACTCCAGGCCATGTGGACCTGACAAATGGGTTTGATGTCTGGTTTGTCTTTTCTGGGTGTAGAGAGTAGAGTCCTGGACTCAGGACCCTGAGCCATGGAGAATCGCTAAGCCTAGGGTTCCAGGCCAAATGTTACAATCAGCCCAGCAGAAAAGCCCTGAGAAGAGAGGGTACTAGGATGCTTGTCCAAGTACAAGGGGGGGGGGGGGGAACTTGAATTTAGTGGGACTAATGCTATATAAAAACTAAGTTAACCTGTGAATCTAATCCCCTTTCCCTCCCCAGGGACTGAGATAATATAGGGAGGATTATGTCCTCAGGGGCCAGGAAATGTTGAGGTTTTTTGTTGTTGTTGTTTTTTAATGTTTGTTCTTGCTATATCTTTGAAATAAATGTTTGAACAACCAAATCTGAGACTAGGTTTCAACTCAGGTTTTAGGACTAGTGCTAGGTCTAGTGCTCTACTCTCTGCTCTACTTACTAGCTGAGCACCAAATCACTTAGGCAGCTGAGTGGAGGATGAACTGGCTGCAGTGAGGGAAGGTTTGAGACAGGGAACCAAGCAGAAGGCTATTGCAATAGTCCAGGCATGAGGTGATAAGGACCTGCACAAGGGAGATAGCAGTGCAAGGAGAGAGATGTATATGAGAGATATTATGAAAATAAAAACAAGAAGACTGCAGCAGATTGGATATGTGGAATGAGTGTGAGAGAGGAGTCGAAGATGATGCAATAGATGATACTGAGGTTGTGAGACTGGATGATTAGGGGTATGGTAGTGTCCTTGAGAGTTATAAGGAAGTTGAGTGTGCAGTTTTGTTCTGTCATCTTTCAGTCACGTCTGACTCCTCATGATCCCATTTAGTGTTTCCTTGGCAAAGATACTGGAATGGTTTGCCATTTCCTTCTCCAGTTCATTTTACAGATGAGGAAACTGAGGGAAATGAGGCTAAATCACTTATCCAACTAGTAAGTGTCTGAGGCTGGATTTGAACTCAAGTTTTCCTGACACCAAGCCCAGCACTTCATCCACTGGGCCACTTAGATATCTAGTGTGCAGTCAGTGATATAAAAATAAACAAGAAACTATTCCTGTCATTTAGAAACTTACTGTCTAGTTGAGAGACAAGGAATGAACATGTAAAAATTTAAACAATAATAAAAGATTAAAATAATAATTTGAAATAATAAAATGCATACCTCAAGGCTTAATTGAATACTTGGATGGATCTATGATTTCATCAATGTGGGTATCCATGCAATGAAGGACAGAGCAACCCATTCCTAAGGCTGGGCAACTCTCCTCCCCATGAATCCTATATTTTTTTTTCTGTGGGAAAATGGATTAAGCAGGCTACCTCTACACTATTATTCAAGCGATTTATTAAGATGTTGAACAAAACAGAGGCAAGGATGGAGCCCCATGGCATTCTGAGAAAGACATGCCTCTGGATTGACACTAATGAACTTATCAGGATTCTTTGAGTCCAGCTGTTCAACCACTTCCAGATTCACCTAACAGTGCTATCATCTGGCTCCTGTCCCCCATCTTGGTCACAAGAATGTCATTAGAGACGGCTGAAATTTTCAGTAGGCATATTCTGAATATAGCATTCCCCTAGTCCAGTGGTTCCCAACTTTTAAAATTTTGTTCCATGAAACCCTTTCAACAACAACACAACAACAAAATGTATTTTGAAACTTCCAGGGCAATCTAAAACACTACCCATAAGCATTTATTAAGTGCCTAGTATATGTCAGTCACTATGCTGTATATGGGGTGTTCAGGGAGGATTAGTACCTCTTGTGTGAGAGCTTGCTGAGTACTTTTCAGGGCTGCACATCCATCTTTGGTGTCCACCTTTCACCCAACTCTCACCTATGGCTCTAAGCACAGCAACCACACTCTGGCAAAATTGTCTTTGCAGATGGGCTATACCAGGTTGAGAGTAATTGATAGGTCTCTAACCCATCAGTGAATTAAGGGGATATATACCCCAGGCATGTGAAAACTTCTCCTGTGGAAAGAACAAATGAGAACAATTTGCTCCAATGCCATGAAGGCTGCATAAGCAGGTGCTGTGGAATACTTAAAGCTTGGTCAGACATCAGAGACACCAGTTGTTCTGACTTTTGTCTTGCCATTGAACTTGAATGATTCTGGGAGTGTGAGGCTGATGACTTTGCACAACTCTGCCTCACTTAAATCCAATTCATGCACAAGTCAAGACATCATCCCATGATGTCATTGGTCCTCTTTGAAAATGAAGGGTGAACAACACTGTGCTAAGTGCTTTACAAATATTATCTCACTTGATCCTCACAACAACCTTGGAAAGTAGGTGCTATTAGTATCCTCATTTTACAGATGAGAAAACTGGGGCAAATAGGTTAAGTAATAGTAAAATAATTATTTTTTTTAAAAGAATCTTTAGTGGGAACCCTTGGACCATCATCACTAACTCTTTGACTGTGACCAGAGATAGACTTGTTCACTCCAGTGTGAGGAAATCCTGGGAGAGATTTGGCCTTTGAGATTCAAATATTCACCATGTACCTTGTCAGTGCACCATGGAGACAGTAGCTTTCTGCACCAGGCTTCAGTCCCAACCTCTGCCTCTACCCTCTGCTGCCTGGGACAGGTCCTCCATTGTAAAAGAAATTAATAGCTTTCCTTGATTGGGAACAAAGAGAGACCCAAAAGAGTTAAAGAGAGATTAGCAGCAAAGAGAGCTTCTGTCCCTGATATAGCCAGAGAAATGAAAAAAAGCATTTTCAAAAGAAGGGGTTTTGAGAGCTGCCCAAATCATTTTTTGTGTTGAGAACAAATCCTAAATTTTGAATAAGTGTTCTTATTAATATGGCACAGTTGGGGAGGATTTCTTCATTTCTGGAAATCATGAGGACATATCCTTTTCATATGGGGTAGATACTTTTTACATTTGAGTTAGCTTGGTCGAAAGTACCCAGTCTCAAGATGTAGTGTGCCATAGTGAATAGATTTCATGTCATGAAGTCAGGAATGCCTGGGTTGGGATCACACCCTATCTCACAGAATCACTAATTGTGTGACCTTGAGCAAGTCTCTTAATCGCTCTGATCCTCAGTTTCCTCACTTGTAAAATAGGGTCAATAACAGCACCTACATCACAATGTGAGGATTATAGATCATAAAGTGGAAAAGGATCTTAGGGATCACGTAGTTCTTCCCCTTCATTTTATAGATAAGGTAACTGGAGTCTAGAGAGTTTATGTGACTTGCCCAAGTATACACGTGTAGTTAGACATAGAGTTGGAATTTGAACAGAGGTCTACTGTGTCCAAATCTCTTGCTGCTATACCACACTGTCTCTCCCTTATAAAGAGGAGGGGAAAGGAGCAAACATTTAATAAGCACTTACTCTGTGCCAAACACTGTGCTAAGTGCTTTACAAATATTATCTCACTTGGTCATTGATTTGGAATTGATTGCATGATGTGGGAGACATTGGTACAGGACACCCAGCATGTGTATCCGAATCAAAGAGGGTGGTGTTCTCTATGAGCAAAGCAGAGTTGAAGTAGCTCAAAAGAAATATGAAATGCGAAAATTTAGAGAATCCACCCCAAATGTTCACATGGACTATTTGTGCCCGACCTCTGGTAGAGCATTCCAAGCTTGTATTGGTCTGATCAGTCATAGTGGGACATACTGTAACTTGACTCTAACAGTGTGATGTCATTTTTGTTCCCTTCAAGAACAAAGGACAACAACCAACCAATTAACTGAGCTAAAGTCTGTGAAGTTTCTTGCGAACCTTAAAGTACTATATAAATATGAGCTATCATTATTTGGTTGGCAGTATCCATACATGAGTTAGGTTTTTAAAGGTATTTCCAGTTCCACTTTCTAGTTAACCATTACTCCCCCACCCCTAGTACTCTTGCCAAAGCTCAATCCTCTTGGTCCTTGAGGGAGTAAAGTCATTACTATTTGGATCTCTGAGCTAAACTTTGAGTCCCAAGTCAAAAGTACATTCTTCACAGTCACTCCAGTATAGTTTAATGGAAAGAGCACCTGATTTAGGATCCAAAGATCTGGGTTCAGATTTCTGCTCTACCCTTTAGTTACTTGTATGATAAGGGGCAATTCAATTGATTTCCCTGGTTCTCAATTTCCTCACCTATAATATGAGGGGGTTGGGGTTTACTAAATAGTTTCCATGGAGCCTTCTGACCCTAAATCTATGATGTAATAAGCCCAATTCCCTAGATTCTTTTTGCAAAATTTCTGCAAAGTCGACTTTCCCTTTCTTGGGCAGGTGACTCCTGAACTATCTCAGAAATGCTTCTTACTATTTCTGAACCCATAGATTCTTTATATTTTTTCTTTTCTTTTTTTTTGAGTTTTGTATTACTCTTCTTCTCCCCAATCCCAAACCACTTAGGTGAAATAGAATTAATTTCCACATTTCCAGATGTCACAGTGGGAACATATGAGAATGCTTAAGCATTTGTATATCTAAAGCCCACTTATGTTTTGACAACTCCAGTATTGGTTATACTAGATTTTATATACAATCCAAATATGTATTTGGGGGAAGAAGGAATCTGTAGTTTGACTGGATTGGTTTTTAGTCACATAATGTCATTGAATCCTTATCAAGTTAAGCACAGCTGATCTCTCACTAAACAAGACAGCATCCTAAAGCATTATTTGGAAGTTATTTGAGCTGTTTCACCTGGCTAACAGTCTGTCATCAATTCATACCTTTCTCCTCTCCAGTTCTCCCAGCTAAATAATCCCCTAGCCAATGGGAAACACCCTCTGAGTCTTCCCATGCTTCCCAGCTGTGGCTGCTCCTCAGATCAATCACCTCCTTTTTTCCTTCCTCCACCACCAGAAACAGTTACACGAACATTATGTACCCCAGCTCCAATAATAGAGATAATGCCTTGTGTACCTTGGCACCAGCAGTACCACTGGAAAGGGTGGTCATACAGGTATAAGTAGACAAAAGTCTAGAACCTTGCTGAAGAAGCAATTCCTCACATAGCTTAAGTGTAAGCCCTATTACATCCCCTGCCTCATCCTTCCCCCACCATTCTTGCAGGTTGCCTACATCTACCAGACCAGGTCTTTGCTTGTTGTCTCCAATCCTAGATTAATCCCTTCACTCTTTCTGTTAAGGTCTTCAATCAGCTCTAACTCTGATTCTTCCCTATTCTCTCCTTGCTGTCTGCTAACGACCCAAGATTGATTTATGGATGTTGAGTACCACTTTCCCCAAATAGCCTGCCCCAATAGATGACTCTGACAGACCTTTTCCTAGCTTCCCTAAAAAGTTATTGTAGAGAGATATATGGAATGCTGAGGGATGCTGTCCCAGCAGTGTCCAATCAGTCAACAAGTATTTATTAAATACTATGTGTCACACATCGTGCTAAGTGCCAGAAATGCTAAGAAAGGCAAAGTTAATCTCTGTCCGAAAGGAGCTTACATTCTAATGAGCCAACCCAAAGTAGTAAACTCAACCTTGCCCTTCTGCCTTCTGTGGGCAGAAAGTAGATTGTCCTAAAGTCCAAAAGGGAAACCAAATAGAGCTTGGTATTGGTGGAGAAATGAGCCTTCTAATAAATTTCTAACAAATGTTTGTTGAATTAAATTTCCTGAATCTTTTTTGAATGGAAATAGAATGCTGTTATATTCAGATCCTTCAGATGCCATACTTTCTGATCTGATCTCATTGGCATCAATGATCAGAGCAGAAAAGGACTAAAGTCAGATTTTCTAGATACTATTATCCCTTCCACATTACAACTTTTCCCATCATCATTTCAATATATCTTGGGTCAGCATAAGAAATTAAATGGGGATTTTGGGGGAGCTTTGTGGAAGCCACAGATCACAGGTGAAGGTTAGAAGACAACACAGAGTCTATGACCAAATACTTAACCCAGATTTTACAATAAGGTACTGTAAATACTCCATAAAAGAAAAAAAGAAAAAATCTGAATTTCTTTTCTGGTATGGAGGGAGGGCCAAAAAATTTCACATGGATTTTCCAGATTGTGGGGGCACTGCCCCCTTAACCTCCATGGTGTATGGAAGAAATAACTGTACTAGTTCTTAGTAGACTAATAATGATAGCTACCATTTATATAGTACCTAATATGTGCCAGGCACTAACTAAGTGCTTTATGACTATTATCTCATTTGAATCTCACAACAATTCTGCAAGGTGGCGGCTATTACTATCCCCATTTTATATATAAGGAAACTAAGGTTAAGTCATTTGCCCAGGGTCACACAGTGAATTGAACTTCAGTCTTCCTGATTCCAGGACCATGCCCTATCCACTGTACCACTGTACTCTTTGAATAGACAGATGGAGCAAACTCTCGTATAGGAGTCAGTGGTTTCTTGGGGAGTGGACAGAAAACAGTCACTAGACAGATGTCCTTGTAGAATGTTAGATGTGATGGAAGGGCAGGTAGAATCTAGGAAGCGGGAAAAGGGGAAGAGGGAACTTATTGCTGTCCTCTATGAAGTCAAGGGATCTATAATCATCTTTTTTTTTCCTTTTCCATTCAGATATGATTTCACTGGTATGGGGAATTCCTTGTTTAGGAACTTCCTCCACTGATGCATGTTGACACCTGTTATTTAACCTATAGTCTTAGAGAAGTATCTGGAACAAAGAGTTTGAGAGAGTTGCCCACAGTCACACAGCTATTATGTGTCAAAGGCAGGACTTGAACCCAGGTTTGCCTGACTTTTAAACCTGCCCTCTCTTCCCTATGCTGTCACCATAATTAACTATCATGGTGTTTAAGAGTAACGTTTATCCTTCTCTTTCCTTTTCCTGTGTATTCTATTCACTCTTAAGCAAATCTACTCTGTTCCCTTCACCCTGGCTTGTAACCTGAGGGTCATTTTTGACTCTTCCTTCTACTCTCCACCTTCCCCTACATCCAAGGAGTTGCTGAATCCTGTTTTTTCTTCTTCTACAATATCACACATTTGTCCTTTCTTCTACACTCCCACAATAGTCAGCCTCATTCAAGTTCTTATCTCTTCTTGTAATAAGCTTCTCACTAGACTTCCCTCTTATGAGACAATGAAAAGAGCATTGGTTCTGGAGACCAGTCTCCCCTAGATTTAAATCTCTCCTCTGACACTTATTACCTGTATGACCTTGATCACATCATTTAACCCTTTAATGGCTCAGTTTCTTCATCTGTAAAATGAGAGGCTTGTATTAGATGGCATCTGAGACTTGTTTGTGCAATGATTCCCCACTTAGCATCTAACAAAAGGCTAAATTCTGTGGTTCTGGACCGAGACTGGAGGTTAGTCTGATTGAAGTCCAATTTAAAAAACAGACAGAAGAGCTATTTGGCATTATGACACAGGTCTTGGGTTTTCTCTGAGCAAAATATTTCCTTTAAAATTGAGAAATTTTTGAAGAACCAAATAAATTACAGACTTAGGTTTGAATTGGTACCAGGAATGTTCTTTTGGTTTGCTTTAGAGAGGAAATAAACCCCAAGAGAAGTCTTAGAACTAAGTTATTCTCCCAGGGACCATTCATATCAGAGATGAGTCAATTCCCCAAAGCTTTCTCCTTTCAATACTTATTTCTGGGGCCGAACCACAACCAGATTACATATGGAGCCAATTCCAGCAGTTTCATTTCACAATAGTTATTTCTTAAGGGACTTTCCTCTCATCAATCCTTAAAACCTTCTTCCCTAGAGAGAAAAACTACACACATGCCTACCAAATAAAGGCACATATTTCTAAAGGTAGAAAATTAAAAGAAAAATTGTGGCATTGGGAATAGAGTGCCAGACATAATTTCATCTTCCATTCAACTGCCAAAGTAATCAACCAAAAGCACAGGTCTACCAAGCCCTGCCCTCTCCCCACCTCTCCTCTGTCCCCACCCCTAACTCAGTAAACTCCAGTGATTTCTTATAACCTCCCAGATCAAATATAAAATCCTCTGCTTAGCTTTTCAATCCTTCACAACTTGGTCCCTTCCTATGGTTCCAGTCTCCTTATAATTTACTGCCTTCTACAATCTCTACAATCCAGCAACACTGGCTTTCTTGCAGTTTCTTGTACATGGCCTCCACCTCCAGACTCTGTGCTTTTTCACTGGCTGTCTCCCATGATTTGAATGTTCTCCCATCCCACCTCTGCCTTCTGGCTTCCTTCAAGACCCAGAAATCATCTAACCCAACCCTTTATTTTATAGATGAGGACATTAAGACCCAGGCAATAAAATTTTGGCTAAAGTCACACAGACATATCTGGAATTTGAACCCAGATCCAGCAATTCCCAAATCAGAGCACCCCATTACCTCTCATCAAGGGCATATAATTAAATATTTTCTCAATAAATTTTAAAATGGCAAAGATTCTCTATTGTCAGAGACAAAAATCTCCCTCTCCTTATCTCTTTTCCTTCCTCCATCCCTCCTTTAATCAGCCCCCCAGGGAGAAGAGTTTTGTTTCCACTCTAAAGGAAATACAGTTCCAATAAAGTATGCCAATCAGCCACCTACCAATTCCTGAGTAACACCTCTCCCTGTGCAGTAACACACAGGCACCCATGGGAGGTACAGCTTGAGGGAGAAGCTGTTTTAATTCTTGCAACTTAACAATTATGTCAAAGAAAACCAATGAGAATGTGGAAGATACATAAAATTCTCCCGGGATTATACATGGGGACTTGTCTTTAGTAATCATCAAAGACAAGGTCATATACTACACTTTTCCTGGCCTGGTCCTTTCATCCAGCACAAACTGAACTTTAAAAATATTTTTAGATATTCCCCTTCAACTAAAAAGAAAAGAGTTCTTTGAAGAGAACTCTGGCCTCTAAAATACCAAGAAAATTGGGCCAAGATCTTCGTGATATCACTATAGCTTTGTCTATGCTAGCAAAGAGAATAGAAGGCATTGTCCAGATAATTCCAAGCCTCCTCTACCTTATCCCTCCAAAGGCACTTTTGTCTGAAACATACCTTTGAGGCAGGTTTTATTTTTCCCAACTTGGATAAGTGTTTCAGTTCTTTGATCCTTTCACTAGCCTAGATCTGAAATGAAAACCCACATTTAAATAACATGTTCAAGTTGACTAAACACTTTCTTCTCAACAACCATGAGAGCAAGTGGTACAATTATTCCTATCTTCATTTTAGAGGTGGGACAACTGAGGCACAGAGAAGGTTCATTGGATCATACCTGGAAAGGACTTTGAAAGTCCTTTAGTCCAACCTGTTCATTTTACAAAGATGAAACTTGAGGCCCCAAAGGCTTAAATAGCTTGCCCAAAGTCATACAAGGGGTAAGTAACAGGGCAGGAAAGCAAGCCAAGGACCTCTGATTCCAAATCCAGCGTGCTATCCTTTGTACTGTGGTGCAATGAGCAATTTAAATAACTTACCCATGGCTGCACAGCAAGTAAGTGTCAGAGACAGAATAGTAACTCAACTCTCTGGACTATAGGTCTAGCTACACTATGCCTTACCATGTCTCTTGTAATACCTTTGACTGAATTATTTATCCCAAGAACCCAGGTAATTCCACTCTCTGTGAATCTTTTCAGCCAGAACTATGTTGTTTGGCCATCTCCAATGACCAAAATAACTGAAAGATGGCCAAATTCCCGATTCATTTTATCAGTATGTAAAGCACATCTGCTTTACACTTTTTAAAAGAGGGCTTACAGAATTTGTGACTTATCAAGGGTCTTGGGAAAATGTACAAATTTGAGTTAATATAGAACTTATTTAACAGAATTATTCAGTCAATAAATACAAAATATTGTTACATATATCTCACAAGTCATCCATAATTAGAAATAACTACCACTAATGGGAGTGAAGCTTGCAAACAGTAGGCATTCACTTGCTTTGTAATCTGAGGGTCATTTTTGACTCTTTCTTCTACTTCCTTCCTTCCTTCACACATCAAGAGCTGGTAGGGATGTCAGAGGCAATCTAATCCAATCTTCTCATTTTACAAATGAAGAAACCAAGGCCAAGAGAAGGGAAATGACATACCAAGGTTGTCACGCAGGTAGAAGTAGATTTTGTTGCTATTGTTATTTAGTTGTTTCAGACTCTTTGTGACCCCATTTTGGGTTTTCTTGACAAAGATACTGGAGTGGTTTGCCATTTCATTCACTGCCAGCTCATTTTACAGATGAGGAACTGAGGCAAACAGGGTTATGTGACTTTACTAGGATCACACAGCTAGTAAGTGTCTGAGGCCAGATTTGAACTCAAGAAGATGAGTCTTCCTGACTTTGGGCCAAGTGTTCTATCCACTGTGCCACCTATATGCCCTAGAAGGAGATAGAGATCTATAAATCTATATTGAACAAATGAATGTTAATGGATTCATGGATAAGAGTCACAGAACAATACAGTCTATGAAGAAGTGAAAATGAATATCACTCAAAGAGAATGGAGAGGCATATAGGGAGTTTGAGTAGGCTATAGCACATGATGAATGGGGAACAAAAAGAAGAACCATAGAAAAGGAAATTAGCAAAAGAATAAGAACAAAGAGACAGTGAGGTGGTTCCGTGGCTAGAGAGTTGCCTCAGCTCTTTACTAGCTGTGTACTCTGGGTAAGTCAATAAAACCACTGCCTGCTTCAGTTTCCTCATCTGTAAAATGGGGATAAGCAACAGTACCTACTTCACAGGGTTGTTGTGAGGATCGAATGAGATCATATTTGTAAAAGAGTTTTGCAAACCTTAAAGCAATTTGCTAGCTATTATTGTTCTTATTATCATCCTCCAAAAATATTGATTAGTCACGTGACGAGTGCCAGGAATAACCGCTGGACAGCCTGAGTTCTCTCTCCACTGGTATCCTCCCGCTGAAAAAGAGAGGATGGCCCTCTGCAGGTCAGTGGCCCCTACAAGAAGTTATAAGAGGATGTGGAGAAGAGTGGGTACAGGATGACCAGTCATGAATGAGCTGTGATCAACATAATTAGAGGGACATTCCACATCAAGGAAATAATAGACCCACTACAGTATAGGAAAATTTGAGAGTACGGAAAATCCTTACTACCTTGAGCCATTGTTGTGTAATGGAACCTATGCAACCATTTGCAGATTTCTGCCAGAAAGTATTATCTTGGTTCACAGTTTTTTGATGAGCTTCCAATGGGAAGAAAGAATTCATCTTGGTGGAAAATCTTCAGTGATAGAGATGTTGTTTATTTTTTATGGCATAGTACTCAAGTTGAGAATGTTTTTTAGGAATCGGTGAGGCTATCTCGACAAAATGTATTTTTCTGAAAGTTCCCTAAGTTAGAAATGCTGGGGAGAGATCAGGGCACATCTGGAGAATGGAGAAAAGCAGCATTTAAAAGATTTTTTTTTCTCACTTCTCTTCTTTGCATAGATAATGCCTGACTTTCCCCCCACTGAACAAGCATTGTTGCCATGGTGATGATTTAAGCATTCTCCTAGATCAATATTGGAGCAATAGAAAGTATCTCAGGTATTCCATCCAGTCTGTGAACCTACAGCCAAGCCCTCAGTTACATTCACTCAACTGTGGAATGAAAGGTTTCAACACTGCACCCCCTCCCCCACTCCAGACTAGACAGATCTAGGATATGAAAAATCAATCAATCAATCAATATTTATGGAATGACTGCTATGCATTCAGGACCATATTTGCTAGGGAATAAAGGGGAGGGGAACCATGAGGGAAAGCTCAACTTCACAGTCTGGATGGCACTGGCAGCATGGAGGGAAAAAACATGTTGATTGGGGCTCTCTAAAAATGCCACATCCTCTATATTTGTCTGAGTGCATATTGCCTCAGTAGATTTTAACGTTGCCCTACAAAAAATTATATGCCTTCATCTTCCTTTCTGTTATCCCCTCACCATCTCTGGTCACACTATTAGAAGTCTTTGTCTAGATACATAATTATTATAAAGCGCTTATCTACACCTGTCTAGTGAAAGCTACAAAAAGAATCGGAAAACAGTGGCAGTTCATATTGCAAATTGTCTGGTTATGTACTTGGAGTTCAGAACTGAGACCTGAGGGGAGGAAAAAAAAAAGAAATTATGTGCCTGAATTCATCTTTTCAACCTCAGATGTAAGGTGCATGTACAGAAACAGTATCAGAGCATCAAGATATGTACCTTTGTTCAGAGAGAGAACAAGATTTTCAAATAGGATGTCATGGGAATCTTCAAAATAATGCAATCTATTCATTTGGTGAGTTCAGACTGGCCTCCCACTGAGTTCAAGGAACTGTGCTAGACACTGAGGAAGATGCATGGACTAAAGCATGAATTTTTTGGATAGGACCAATACGGGATTTTTTTTCCCTTGACTGTATATTTCTTATAAGGATTTTGTTTTCTTATCATTTTTTCTTTCTTTTTTTTTTCAAGTGAGAATGGTGGAGGGAGGGGATTTTGGAAGGAAGAGAAAATAAATGCTCATCAATTGAAAGAAAAAAGGTAAATGTGATATGATCCCTGAAGCATAGCATAGTGGATTGGGAGATGGCTCAGGGATTAAGAAGACTTGGATTCAAGTCCCCACTGTTAACTCATTAGCTAGGTGGCCCTGGACAAGTCACTTAGTGAGCTAGGGACCTCTCCAAGACTCTAAGTTCCAAGGAAGATGCCAACCTATATCGATAAAGGGAATTTCCTCATCTGACAGTACCACACATCAGTAAATCCAGTTCCAATCCCTGTGACTGCCCTCAAGGTAGTTACAATTTAGTAAGGGGTGAAAAAAAAAAGACAGCATGGTATAGTGAATGATAGAAAGCTGGCCTCAGAATCAAGAGGACTTTGATTTCCTTTGTCCTTTCCTTTGGTTGATGCTGTGTAGCGAGTCATTTAACCTCTTAACACCTACCCTAGGCAACTGATCTACTTTGATAAAGAGTATTTCTTTATTGGGAGTTCTTTACACCAGTGAAATCAAAGGTCTGATCTCTGCCTGCTCCCCACCACCGCCACCACCATCAAAAAAAAGGGACATGTAATAGCAATAAGGTGGTATAAAGTGTTAAATGCCTTATCTGCGCTACAGGACTGTAGAGCAGGAGGCCACTCCTAGGTAGGGTTATAAGTGAAAGTTTCTATGGAGGAGAGGGCATTTGAGTTGGATCTTACATGATGGCTGGACATCAGTAGATAGAGATGAGTTGATGGCATTCCAGATAGGTGGAGCAAAAAGCATAATCCACATAACCTCTGCAAGCCTCAGTCTCCTCATCTGTAAAATGGAATGATAATAATTGTATTATCTATGTCACAAGGTAGTCATTAGTCTCAGAAAAAAAGAATGGATATGATGAGTTTTTTGTAAATCTCAAAGGACAGTGCTAGTACCTTCTATAGGTGCCATTTTTATGATAGAGGAGGATTTCCCCTGGCATTGTTTTAAGGCATAAAAATCTCATGGAATTGGAGAATCACAGACTTTCAAAGCTGAAAGGGACCTCAGAGACCATTCCCAACTTGTCCCAAAACACAAATCCCAATAAATGGTCATCCTACTATTGCTTGAAGACTGTCAGCAAGCATAGGTCCACACCTTCCTAAAGCAGTCCATCCCACCTTTGGATAATTCTGCTTTGTTTTTCCTTACATTAAGCCTAAACTTTGCCCTATGCAATTACACCCATTGATGCTGGTGGTCTCATGCAATTTCATGCTCAATCTTATATCATAGGCTTTGCTGTTATGGTTGCCCCATAAATGAACATAGTAGTTGAGATTTGGTCCATTGTGGAATGTCTTGATTGCTAGTTCAAGTATTGACTTTAACTATTTACAAGTTATGTGGACCCCAGGCAAGTCATTTTCTCTCTCCAGGCTTCTCTCTGTTTCTTCATCTATAAAATGACTATTTGAGATTAGGTTATTTCTAAAGCCCCTTCTCATTCTAAACTGCTATGATTCTAAATAAATGAGAGTAGGAATTACAGAATGTTAGAACTAGGAGGTACCTTAGAAATTAGCTGTTCAGACATTTCAGTCATGTTCAGCTCTTCTTGACCCCATTTGGGATTTTCTCAGCAAAGATACTGGAGTGATTTGCCATTTCCTTCTCTAGCTAATTTTACAGATGAGGAAACTGAGGCAAACAGAGTTAAGTGACTTCTGGAGGGTCACACAGCCAGTAAGTGTCTGAGGCCAAATTTGAACTTGATTCTTCCTGACTCCAGACCTACCATGCTACCTAGCTGCCCTACTAGGTCAAACCACATTACTTTACAGATAACGCAATTGATTCCTAGAGGAATAAAAAGACTTGCTCAAAGACATATAGCTAGTAAGAGGCAAAACCAAGACTAAGACCCAAGTCATCTAATGCCAGGCTCAGTGCTCTTTTCATAGCACAGTGAAATACATAAGCAGCAGTTAAAATAGCCCAGGGGAGACAAATGCACACCAATGTGTGCACACCATTCTTCAATTGGCAGGTTCACAAACCAGAAGAAAGGAATATTGTCATTGGCTGGGATAATTGTCAATACCAACCTCTCAAGAGCTCTGAAGCAGACAAAAAAGGAAGTATCAATACATAGATTTTACTGAATCAACCCATTACTAAAAAATCTCCAGTGACTTATCTCTGGGATAAAATACTAAGCCCTCAACCTGGTATTTAAAGCCCTTTACAATCTGGCTGCAATGAGAAGGGATCAAAAAAAGAGATCCTCTTAATTCTTCTTTGATCTTTCATTTCATTTGCATATCCATTGTCCATGCAGCCCAGTCCATAGCATCCTTCCTCAGAAAGAATTGTTAGTAAATAAATCTGGTAGGTTAAAGTAAATAAATTTCACTTCAAAGTCTATTGACCATTTATGTTATGTGTATAATCCTAGACCTGGGATCAAATGCTGGAAAGATTTACAGAGGCTATGAAGCCCAACCCTCTCATTTTAGATGTCACCCAGGCTCTTGTAGATATCCTCCAAAAGTGCCTTGGAGTGCCTCCATGTTTAGTGAAGGAAGTCCTGCTCTCATGGGTTCACTTCATGGCATATGCACTTTGGGCAAACTGAGTTCTTCACCCTCTGGATGAAGCAGGAAGGAGAGGACAAAAAGAATGTCTGAAACAAGCAATTGGATCCACCTGTCCAGTTTTATAAGCAAAGCCTGTTTCGGTTATGTAGCAAATCAAAGGAGATGACACCTACTTATGTAGTAAGGGATGCCAAGGTCTCTGTGTTTGGCCATCTGAACTTGTTGCAAAGACCCCTCAGGGAACTTTCATGTTTGGCAATTGGGCATGCCCAGATAGGTCCAGGTTACACAGAGATAAGGAAACTGAAGCCTAAGAAGGTTAAGGTAGTTGCGTGATTTCCAACATTCAAAGGCTCATAGATCTAAAACTAGAATGGATTTTAAAGGTCATTTGTTCAATCTCCCCATTTTTTAGATGAGGAGATATTCAGAGACATTAAGTAACTTGTCCAAAGATATTCTCATAATAAGTAGCAGAATCTGATTCAAATTAAGGTCATGTGATTCCAAATCCAGGATGCACTAAGGAGCACCAGGCCTGGAGTCAAGAAGAACTGACTTCAAATCTGACTTCAGACATGTATTAACTGTGTGTCCCTGGGGCAAGTCATTTAACCCTCTTTGCCTCAGTTCCTCATCTGAAAAATGGGCTGAAGAAGGAAATAGCAAACCACTCCAGTATTTTTGCCAAGAAAACACCAAATAGGGTCAGGAAGAGTTGAACACAACTGAAACAACTCAACAACAACAAACTCCAAGTGCAGCACCCTTTCTTTCAAATCACATTGCCTATATCTGTTCTTCTTTGTTTAACTCCACAGAGGATATTTGTCATTTGAAAAACGTTTCCCCCTCCAAAAAAAAAAAACAAAAGTTTTGCCATTGACAGCCAGAAAATGGTCAGTGTTTGCCGAAGTGATTACTCAAGTTGTCTTAATTTCCTAAGGATCCACACATATTTAGAGAATTAGAATCCTCCTCACCCACCCCAGCACTGGCCTAAATTCATCATCCTTGTGTCATTCCACCATTGTGAATTTGATTGAGATTACACCAGGCTATCTCACTGAGGTGCAGAATAAGAATCTGCCTTTAAGAAATATACAAAGACTTTCCATATAAACCAGCTTTCAGTTAGTTGGTAGCCATACCTCTTTCAGCCACATTATGAAAAAAATGCCCAAGTTGTGGTCTTTAAAATGATACGTTCTCATTGAAACATGATTTGACATACAACTTTCCATGTAGTACAGTCAACTCCTGGTTAGCAAAAGCATCGTGGTGGCCTTGTGACACAGGCAGGGATCACTAAAAACTCACTACTTTTGATGCATCCAAATTCCCCAGCACCCTCTTCAAGTTGCAAGGCAATGAATGCACTGGGAAAGAGCACCCTCTACACATGCAGGAAGAAGATCTGTGTTCAGGTCCTACTCCTACCATGTACTAGTTACATGATTCTGGGTAAGTCCTATAATCTCTCTGAGCTTTCCTTTCCTCATCTATAAAAGAAATATAATAATAAAATTCATTCTAACTGCCTTGTAAGGTAACAGAGAGAAAAGTACCTAAAGTGCTTCCAAAACCTTGAAGCAGTGTTTTTGTTTGTTTTTTTGTTTGTTTGTTTTGTAATTTTTTCTTCCCAAATCTTTTTCTAGCCATAGAGGTTTTCTCCTATGCCTATTGTTACATGTAGTTAACCTGGCACAATCTAGAAAAAAATGATTGATTTGGATCATTCCAAAGTGAACTTAGAAGAGGAACTCCAAAGATCAGGGTTTGGGTCTACCTTTTTAGATTAATGACCCTCAGCAAGTCACCCAAACCCTGAGAGTTAACTCATCTATAAAATGGAGATAATTATGACTGCCCATCCTACCTCACAGGATAGCTATGAGGATAAAAATAAGATAATGAATGTAAAAGTACTTTGAAAATTTCAAAGTGCTATGCATATTCTATGACCTATGAACATATTCTATGATTCTATGAACAAGTTTTTATTATTCTATGTTATATGCCAGGTCTATACTTGGTCCTAGAGAAACAAAAATCAAAGCCAATCTCTGCCCTGAGGGTCTAAATTCTATTAGAGTGATATGATGTGACAGATAAGTAAATACAAGAAAATGATGATGTTGTTGTTGTTATTGTTTGTCCTTCCTTTTTTTTTTTTTAAGGCAATTGGGGTTAAGTGACTTGCCCAGGGTCACACAGCTAGTAAAGGTCAAGTGTTTGGTCTGAGGCCAGATTTGAACTCAGGTCCTCCTGACTTCAGGGCCAGTGCTCTATCACTGTGCCACCTACCTGCCCCTGTGCTTCCTTCTTGAAGAGGACCATGACATCAGGAAGGTGATGCCATAACTTGCAAGTGAATTGAATTTAAGTAAGGGACGTCTATACAAAGTCACCAGCCTCACTTTCTCCTCTGGCACTATCTGGGTCCAGTGGCAAGATATAGATCAGGACAACTGAAGATGGCCCCAGATGCAATGGGTATACCTTGTTACACAATAATATTAATGTAGTGTTCTATACATGGTAGATAATAAGTTAATTGGATCTGAACAAGGAAATGATAAGAACACTTATCTTAACTAACCTGGCTCAATGACAGGCACAGGAGTATTATGCTAGGGTACCCCCAAATCTGAAGCACCAGATTGCCATCATACACATGTGGAGACAGGTGAAACACTAGCAGTTAGGGACTTCAGTAAAGGTTTCCTCTGTTAAGCCATGATGGAACCTTGGGATTCTAAGAAGGAAAGGGGAAGAGGATATACATTTTGAGCATAAGGGCCAGCTTATGTAAAAGGCTCAGAATAAGGAAATTGAACACCAAGTTTGGGAAACCGTAAGTATTCTGAACAAAGCATTTAGTCCAAGGCTTCTCCTTTTTTCATTGGTGTCTTAGTAACATTCCTGGATCAGTTGATGTTGGTGTCTACATTGGAAGCCAACATCAGACTGGGCTTAGAGTCATGGCTACACAATGAACTCATACCTAAGGGGAACTTCTTGAATACTTCACAAGTGGGGGGAAAAAGACTCGCAACAACAAGGAGTTGTGAGTTACCTCAGTGCCAGAAATTTTGCAGTCCCTCGCAAAAATCAGCCAGAGTATTCTTTTTTAAATTTTATTTTATTTTTAATTTGTTAAATAAAACAAGAATTTCATAACATAGTAGAATTTTTTAGAAGATAATTGCACATGAAACTGAAAATCTATTATGTACAACTTGCAATTCCTTTTAAATATATAATAAAGTTATTCTTGAAATATGTAATTATGTAGCACAAATATCAAAGTAAAGATCAACACTTTAAAATAAAAAAGGTAATTGTCCCAGAGGGTAGCTAGGTGGCAAAGTAGATAGAGTGCAGGGTGTGGAATCAGAAAGAATCCTGTTTCTGAGTTCAAGTCCAGCCTCAGATATTTACTAGTTATGTGACCCTGGGCAAGTCACTTAACCCTGTTTGCCTCAATTTCCTCATCTGTAAAACAAGTTGGAGAAAGAAATGGCAAACCACTCCAGTATTTTTGCCAATGAAACCCCAAGTGGGATCACAAAGAGTTGGTTACAACTGAAAATGATTTCCACAACAACAATTATTCCAGAACCCCAGGTAATTATCCTGTAGTACTATTCAAGCACTGACAGGATGTTTCAGAAATTGCTGTAATTGTCTAAATTGCATGCAAGACACAGAACACGCATACCTTCAGAGTATGCATACTTCAGTAGTACACAAAAAAAAAACAACAAAAAATCTAGCTTGCTATAAAGAAAGAAGCAAGCAAGCATTTGTTAAGCACCTACTATGTGTTAAGTGCTTTACAAATATTATCTCATTTTATCTTTGCAACAACCTGGTAAGGTAGATTTTACAGTTGAGAAAACAGAGAGAGGTTAAACTATTTGTCTGTAATAGTAAGCTAATAAATATCTGAGGCTGGATTTGAACTCAAATCCTCCTAATTCAAGCCCAGCATTCTATCACCTGCATCAACTAGTTGCCTCCTATAAAATCTATTGATATAATTATGTCAATAAATCTAAAAAGAAAAAAATCATAAGTATAATTCATAGCATATGTGCAAATAAACAATAAATAAAACAGTGTATAGTTAGACAGATGTTCATATACCTCAAGGATAACACAACCACATAAGTAAATAAACATACAAACAAAATAATAAAAACATGCCTCAGCTGTGTAGTAATTAACATATATATGAATAAATGGAGGCAATTACATTAAAGGCAACTTTGCATAGGAAATCTCTAATATCATCACCTGGATATATGGGTAATGACTTCTGGTTTACCTGTAACATCGTAAGTTAATTGGGTCACAGGTCAAATGAGTATGACTCTTTTGTGACCTGCTGACGTCTCCATCCCTATACATACCAATATACCAATACAACCATCATTGTCCTCATCATCACTACTGTCATCTTTGTCATTTTCGTCATTGTCGTCATCATCATCATCATCATTGTCGTCATCTCTATAGGTTTCTCTGAACCTGAATGTGGTGAGGAGTCACATCTTTCTGTGCTCTGGGAATTGCCACTGTACGCTAGGAGTCTCTAGAGCTGAAGTTATTGAAAAAGAGAGTTGCCTTTGATCGCAATCCTCTCAATGTATCTGAATGGGCCTTAGTTCAAAGCAAAATTGTTGGGTAGTAAGACCTAATGTCTCCTTAATTTGAAATGTCACTTTCAGAGACCGTATCTGGTTCAGATAGTCTTTATATAACTGGTATGGTCTCTTTGGCCTAGAGTTTACTAAAGTAAGTACCCATCACTTCTCTTTACCTGCTTACCAGAAAGCCCAATTCATATTCCCATGGGTAACAAATGGTTATGGTGATTTGCCTTCAGAGGCCTCATCCACCGTCAATAAATAGGCAAGGTGCTCAGTCTCTCAACAACTCTATATGGGCTGCTAACCTGTGTGTCCCTTGAACACCAAAGTTTCTCAGCAGAAACTATTGAATTCTCTATTGCCCATTCGTATGTCTTGACAATGCACTCGGACATTATACTGTCATTTGCTTCCGTCAGAGTTCTTTTAGGCAGAAGTCACGGGAATGAATAAGTTCTGTCTCTCAGGGGAAAGGTGTACTGGTTTCCTTTGTGTCACTTCCATTTCTGAAATTCCAAAGACAGAATCAATAGGTAGGTATGACTCTCACCCAAATATAATCAAAATGGTGTAAAGCCTGTGACATTTTCCCAGGTGGAGTTTTACACATGAGCTAGCAATACCATCTGTTCACTCCACTGAGATGTTTGTTCTGATCCAGAGTTGCTAACATGTTTAATAATATGTAATTGAAATGCTTAGTTTGTGGATTTTTTTTATGTATGGTTAAGTGTAATTCTAGCCCTCTCAATACATTCTCAAACAAACATTTCTTGGAATAAGTAGCTTGCTCTCAAAATCCATGCATTGTTCAGAATGGATCCTAGCAGATAACCCATACACTAAGAAATCCTTATTCCATAATGATTCAGTGACCATGAATGTTTTCGGTAACCTCTAAGATATGTGTGGTATAGGTCATAAGCATGGCACCTGACCTCCTTAGTCTGTTCTCTTTGAGCTGAAGTTGATTTACTTATCCAACCTGAACTTAGGCTGGCAGGTTCCCAGAAGAGCAGTCATGTTGCTACAATTAACTCTCAGGATCTAAGGAGTATACCTAGTGGGGCAATCATAGCCCTAACTTTTAAGTCTCCAGTGGTGTACTTCACATTTAATAAATCAACTGATATGATGCCATTAATTCTTAATAAGAATGACTTAAACAGAAAACAAAGTAAGAATAATTAAAATGTAAGATTCCACACATTGACCTGGGACATATTCCCCCACCAATGCATACAGTTTTTCATGTAGGAGGGTGCACATGAACTTACAAAACTGTAGTATGGAGGAAGGGAACATGTACAACTGCTCTGGATTGTGGGCCTTGATGTACTGGAACTCCCTGTAGTACAGGAGCAATATGCACCCAAAATAATTGGGGGATAGAGCTTCTCCTCTTCTGGGCCTTTTTTACGTCCTGGGTGTGGTTACTTTTCTTTTAGCTACTACACTTGGGCCACTCCACTCCAGAATTGCCAAGGTAATGTTAAACTCTTTCAGTCAGAATGGAAACATTAAGCCTTAGAAACTGCAGAGCTTTTCCAGGTCTGTGCCATCGACTGGGCTCTGAGAGGTTTCCACCTTTCAGGAAGTAATTGGTAATGGTTATCTCTGGACAGCTTATAGGGAAAGGAATTGTCCTTAAGAGGTAAAGGACAACGGCTTCTAAACTTTTTTCTTCTTTTTTTCTCCCTAAAATTTTGAAATAAAAGCTGGATTTTCCTGAAATAAAAAACATAAAAATTAAGGTGAATGATCAGAAACTAGTAAAATACATGCGTTTCCAAAAATGGAAAATGCATTTGGAAAAAATCGGTAGCCTTCTTCAAGTAGACAAAAGTAAAAACAAAAAAAAAGGAAATATTCAGCACAGGGTGGTGAAAACTCCATTGGGAACAAAACAAAAGAAAGTGAAATATGAAACAAGTCAAAAACTAAAACATGATTTGAAATATCACAATGGAAAAAAATCAATGAATAAGCATAGTGATATGTAAAATTAAACAACTGAGACATAGAAGTACAAGAAAAGTGAATGAAAAAAATATCTTCCAGACAGCAGTAATAAAAAGCTCTAAATTCTAAACTGTCACTAACAATCATGATCACAAGAGATGCATAAAATAATATTTCAAAAATAATAAAATATAAATCTCAGCCAGGAAAGAAAACATAATAGGAAAAAAAAGAAAAGAGAACCTTTAAAATTTAATTCCACTCCCCAGATAACAAGATTTCAAAGGGAAGGGTGCCCCATGTAGAATGACTGTGTATGATTAAGTACAACGTATCCCATCTATAATGGCATGAAGGAAAGCCCCGGTTCTATGGTGTACAGTCATGTACGCATGATTGGGGATAGTCCTGCCTGGGCTTAGTTTGTGTCTAACTCAAGGGCTAATCTCAGTTAGGTCTATGGATGTGTATATAACATTATATACATCTCTGCTTATTATCTTTCCTGTTTCTGCAAACTTGTGCTTGCCTAGGGGTGTGACATTAGTACACTTATCTTGCTTGGGAGAATTCCCAGTGTCCACTCCTTTCCTGCAGCTCAGCCTATGCTGACATAGAGATGAGTCTTCCATCTCTTTAAAAGGATCAAAATCTCTTCTCAAATCTCTACCTACGCCAATCTTCACGACACCAGTCAAGAATTTTGTAGCTTCTAGATTTTCTTAATACTGTAACTGGACACAGGATATACAGGACAATGCAAGGCCAAGGGGGAGATCCAATCAGAAGGTAAATAGTATAAATGAGCAATAACGTTTTGGCTGAAGTTGGTGTTGGGGGTGGGGAGAAGGTCAGAATTCTGTGTCTCTTGTTTCTTCTACCTCTTATCTACCACGAAATAGGATGGTACTGGTAGGGAGAATCCCACTGGTTCTGAATACCACGAATTTGTCATGATGTCCCACCAGTC
Source organism: Vombatus ursinus (assembly GCF_900497805.2). Classification (NCBI taxonomy): domain Eukaryota; kingdom Metazoa; phylum Chordata; class Mammalia; order Diprotodontia; family Vombatidae; genus Vombatus; species Vombatus ursinus. The sequence goes on along the minus strand of NW_020940360.1, from coordinate 11,064,293 downwards.
ATAGAGGGAAGGAGGGCAACAGGGTCTTTGTCTAGAAGTAGCACTTCCTTCTATGTGATACAAAATGGAGAATGAATTCTTCTCTTCAGTCTTCCTCTTTCCAGAAACTCCCAAAGTCAGGTTCAAAGAGATGCCATCAAACTGTGAATTCTGCTATAGGGATTACTTGAATGTCCTGCCTCCTTAGATAGCAATGCTATCCAAACAGAGAGCAATGAAACATACCTATCTATAACTTCATATCTATAGCTTCAGTTATATCTATCTATACTTGTGTATATGTCACCTATATATATGTGTGTGTGTGTGTGTATGTATATATATATACATATATATGTATGTATGTATATGTGTGTGTGTATACACATACACACTCACATCCATTCTATATGCTTCGGTCAAACAAAGATTCTATAATTATAGGATCATAGATTTAGAGTGTGAATGGATCTTTGAAGCGATCAAGTTTATCCTCTCCACTTCTCATTCTACAAATTCAGGAGACTGAATTACAAAGAGGTTAAATAACTTCCCTAGGGTCACGCAGATAGTAAGTATGGGAGGTGGAATTTGACTTCGGACTTCAAGTCCGTTTCTCTATCTACTATACCACAAGTGTCAAGCTCAAGGGCCTTGCAAAACTCCAGAGTACAACCCAAACCAGATTAAAATATAACTGGGAAATGTTTAAGAAATTAAATAAAAATACAATGCAATATAGATAATGTTAATTTGTGGTTTTCTTAGTCAATATACAACCCAGAGGGATTGATTTCTCCTGGAATTCGACACCATTGCACATGCTGCCTTAATCTAATTCATATGGGTACTCCATTCTTATCTGATGAAATTTTTGTTCATTTTTTTTCTGTAAATCTTCTACAAAGGATTTATTTGACATAGTAAAGGCCTTCCTCAAGTTCTTTCTAACATTTTATGGATACTTGTCAGGGGCATCTAATACCAACACTCACTTAGTTCAGGTTTGATGCTTGTACAAAATGAGTCACTCACAAGTCACCAAACAGTTAGCAAAAGGAGGTTTACTCCGTGGGTGGTTATGAAGGCAGAGTATTTTGAAGGACATGGTAACTCATGAATATAGTCTTCAGAAACCCTGCTCTGGGCTGGGACTTTTTATACTTTTAAGTGATATGGAAGCCACTTGGCGAAGCCATGGCCAATTGGGTCACAGGGACAGCTTTGTATCTTTTTAGGAAAAATCTATCCCTGTGGATTAGGGAATGAAGAGGGATCTGGACTCCCCATGCTGTGATGGGGTGAAAGAAAATGTATCAGGGAAATGCTAATCCTATCACAGTATTACTAAAGTACTCAGGTTATCCATCTATTATCCCTCCCTCTTGCTATATGATTGACCTACCCCCTTTTCCAATCCCACATATTACTAAAGATTTTTTCTATGATTCTTGTGCACAAGTCACTGTTCATGATATACTGTAGCCTACTTATGCACATAATGCTTTTCTGCATTGCCCTTTGGGCAACCTAAAAATCTAATTCTACTAAGATGGTGTGTTGCATGATTCACAGCCATGCTTGTGTGAAAATATAGGCTTTACTTTCAATGGGGGCAGGGGGTAGGGAAGTTTAGGGGGAGGAGGTGTTTGTATGAAATATATCTTATAAAGATCTGATATCCAAAATACATGGGGAATTTACAACAATATATGAGACCAGGAGCTATTCTCCAATGGATAAATGGTCAAAAGGAATGAAGAAAAATTATCAAAAGAATTGCAAATACAAACAACCATATGGAACATTGCTCCAATTCACCAATGATAAAGAAATGCAAAACAACTTTGAGATTTCACCTCACATATGGAAAATTGACAAAGATTGCAAAAGATGGAAATAACACACTGTTAGCAGAGCCATGAATTGGTCCAACAATCCTGGAAAGCAACTTGGAATTATGCTTTGTATAAAAAGCAATTAAATTATCTATCTTACTTAATTAAAAGATTGCATTGCTAGGCATATAACCCAAGAAGATAAAAAATAAAGAAAAAAACCATGAAAATCTGCACTTTTGTGGTAGCAAAAAAGGGGATACAAATAGATGTCTACTGATTATGGAAAGACTTTTAAAAATGTAGTTCATTAATGTAATGGACTATTACTGGGACATAAGAAACAATGAATATGAAGAATTCAGGGAACATGGGAAAACTTATATGAGCTGATAACAGAGTGAAGAAGCATATTCAGAAGGACAATATACAGAATGACTACATAGCACGCCCTCTGAAACTACTTTTTTCAATTCCCATTTGCATTGGCACGTTGAGTCCCCCAGGAGGCAGCTGCCAACGTAAGCGGGGTAATCCTGAGAGGCTGCATTGCAGTACTGTTACTCAGGAACTGCCATTAATATAATGTGTGATTCCCATTAATATCACTTAAGCAGATTTCAATTATCTTTTGGAAACAGATATTTAGTAAGGTGGTACATGGTAAGAAGAGTTGGTGCAAAACATCCCTCCAAAACCTGAGGAATAGTCTCCAAAAAACAAAGAAACAACAATAACAAAAACTGGAATTCAGAGAAAAAGTGGACATAAACTTAAAATACAATGGTAGTAAGGGCACACATGTCATATAGAAAATGTGTAGCCAAAGAGCAAACTCACAATTCCTGGTTACTGGGAATTGTTTCCTGACTCTGTAGCTGTGTTGTCATGCTGTTACTCTCTCTCTCTCTGTCTCTCTGTCTCTCTCTGTCTCTCTCTATTTCTCTCTTCCTCCCTCTTCCTCCCTTCCTCCTTTCCTCCCTCCTTGCCCTTCCCTCTTTCCCTCCTTCCCTCTCTTCTGCCTTACTCTTCCCTCTCCCTTTTCTTCTCTCTTTCTCTCTCTTTCCATCCTTTCCATCGATGATGTCATTGGAGAAATTAAACCATAAAGATACAAGACATCTAACCAGGAGCAAAGATACAAGCCAAGGGCAAATATAGGCAGACACAGAAATACAGGCATTTGAGGGAGGAGGTCCTTGGGTATGATATATTGAACATATTTTCAGACTTTTCTGAAGTATTGATTAGTCTCAATTTTTTTCTGTTCTTCCTCTTTCTTTTTTCTCTAAAAATATTATTTGCTATATGGGATTGGTTTCTCTGAGGAGAAGGGATGCTGGGAGAAAGTCTAGTAATCTAAAAAACAAAACATATCAAAAACATTTGTTTTTAAAATCATTAGAAGGTACTCAGGTTATCCATCTATCTGGAGCCCCTCTTCATCGATGGATATTTTTTATTATCATTTAAACTTCATTCAGGTTGTCATCCACAATGCTAGTGAACTACTTGGGTGAGAATATGTCTCCTTTTTTTTATACTTCACCTGATGTTGATACCATGGAGGGGGTGAATGAGTTTGGGGAAAAACATCTTCCCCCAGAAAAAGTCACCTATGAGACCAAGGAAATAAAACTATGGGATTTGCACATTACTTGCCCTCCCAACTAGAAATAACAAAATGAAGAAAAGTGATTCTATTTTAAAAGGGGCTGCTATCATCTTAAGAGATTTCCTGCTAATACAAGGAATTCTAATAAGACTAACCTCAGAGAAATGCATTTCCCACAAGAACATCTGACCATGTCACCAACCAGCCCAACTCAATAACCTCCCATGTCTCCCTGTGCCTACAGGATCAAATACAAAATCCTCTGTCTTATGTTGAAAGTCCTTCAAAACCTAGACTCCTCCTATCTTTCCAGTCTTCTTATTCCTTACTCCCCATCACATACTCTTTGATATAGTAACACTGGTCCTCTTGCTGTTTTTTAAGCAAGACACTCTGTCTCCTCTCTGGACATTTTGTCTGGCTGGCCCCCATGCCTGAAACATTCTCCTTCCTCAAATCCTCCTACTGGTTTCCTTGGCTTCCTTAAGTCTCCACTAAAATCTCATCTTCTACAGTAAGCTTTTCCTAACCCTTCTTAATTCTAATTAATTATTGTCTTCCCTCTGTTACTTATTCCCTACTTGTCCTTATGTAGTTTATTTTTTATACATTTATAAAGAAATATTGGTTTTTTTGTTGCTCCCCTCATTAGATTATGAGCTCCTTTGAGGGCAGGGACTGACTTTTGCTGCTTTTTGTATCCCCAGCACTTAGCGCAGTGCTTGGCAGTATTAGGCACTTAATAAATGCTGATTGATTAATTGACCTATTGAACAAATCTGACCTTTAGCAACTCTTGTAACCTCAGGGCTTTTACACTTCCCTCATTTCCATTCTGTCTCAGGCTGTGTACTCTAAATGGATTTAAAAAACTCTGAAATCCCAATCTGTACCCTAAAATTTAGCTGAAGTAGCTCCCAGTCCAAGCAAATTTTTAGTGCACTAATCAATTTTTTGCCTTTGACTCTAGCTACTTACTTCTTGATTCCCAGTCTTGCAGACTTCATGGTGGGTGAGATTCTACGTAGGATCTCATGGAACCCAGACTGGGAAACTCTCCTGACAATTTTCAGAGGATTTTTGAACAAAGCTACCCATCAAGTTGCATCTGTCCTAGAATCACATTTTCTTTGTTGTCAGTTCAGTCATTTCAGTCATGTCTGACTCTCTGTGACCCCATTTTGGGGTTTTCTTGGCAAAGATACTAGAAGGATCTTAATATACACCTGAGATATGCCATGTTAGAGAAGAAACTTTCAGGCTGCATTTTTCTCCATTAAATATATTTTGTGTATGTGATCAAATAACAATAGGCTGAATAAGATGAAGTATTAGGTGTATTTTTCAAAAAAATTATGTGACTTGAGAGTGAAAACCTGTAGTAAGCAATCATCTGTGAAAGCCTGATATATTCCATTTTCATGTTTTAATCAAGGATACTTTCAATGCATATGTAAACCACTCTCATGAAGATTTTATGGAAAGGAGAAAATAATCCTATTGGTCATAAGCTGTGAATGTTGATTTTGTCACCTTTTGTGGGAAGGGAACCTAGGGGAAAATATATTATGACTTAGCCCACCACATCTTAGAACTCCTAAATTCAAGAGATCTGCTAATCTCAGCCTTTTCAGTAGCAGAGATTAAAGGTGTGAGCCCCCCATGGTCATCTCTTTCTTCCATTATTATTTCTTCCATTATTAATAAAACACTAAGAAATCTAATTCCTCCACGAATCTGTTTCTGGCACTCTGGAAACATGATAGAAATTTCCTCTTCCTGGGACTTTTTCAGATCCCTTTCAGCTTAAGTATTCTATGAATCTGTGCTTCCTGTTTCTTCCCACCCTTCCACCAAATAAAGAATATCATTTGCTACAGTAACCAAATATGAAGGTGTGACCTGCAATTCAAACGTTTTACTTTTTAATGAAAGATGGATAAAACTCTGTCCCCATCTATGGCTCCCACCTGACTCAAAGTTCCAGCTTTTCAACTCTTTTCACTATCTTTTCAGAGAGGCATTAAGACATGTTACCCATCTCCGTTTCCTTTTCTTCTTACCTTCCCATAGAAGAGGACAGAATTAGCCAGCAACAGGAGCCTGAAGTAGTCCAGAGTTTTCCTGGTGATTGAATAAAGAGAGACACAAGGGATCAGAGGGTGAAAAAATCTGGCCTGATACCTTGCTGGGCTTCGACCAATGCTTAGTAATAATTAAAACAGAAAGCATTCACATAAAATATAACCCTGCAAAAGAAACCGTGACAGCAACTATATGGTTCTTTATTGATTTTAGCCACAAGGATTTCATCTCAGTGGATTGCTACCTTAAACTGATGGGGTAACAAAATTAGGTCAGAAGGGGACTCAGACAACAGCAAAGACTGCTTGCTCTACAATAAATGATGAAAGGTGAGGTGCAGGAATATTCCTATGGTGTGACTTTCATTGGTTAACCTGTTAAAGGCTAATCTGTACATCAAAATGAAAAAGTACATGATTACACTGGCCCACATATAGCTTGGAGCATTAAGTTAGGCATAAGAAGGCTATGGCCCAGAAGCCAGAGAACTCTTAAAAAGTTCAACCCATTTGATAATGAATAGTAGAGGCATACAAATCTTTGATATAAAAGATCCAAATAATCCAACCTAGGGCAAAGGAAAGCTTTAATTGACTAGAAAAGGGATAAAGTGGATATAGTGTTCCACCTACACAACTCATTTACAAAAAAGACATAAGAACAAATTGATTTATAGATAGTTCAAAAAAGAGATGTATTCCTTGGCCTCTGCAAAGAGAGTGGGGGTTGATGGAAATTCTACTAACTAAAATTCATAGCATCCTAGTAAACTCAGAGACTTGCAGACAATAAAGGCAGATTTATTTTGGTCTGGGGCAAACAGGTTCTACTCAATTTTGTCTTTATTAACCATAATAATTTTTTAAATGATGCACTGGGAAACCAAACCATGGGTTTTGCAATAGAAAAAAAATATCCATTAAATCCTAAACCAGTTTAAAATATAAAGTGCATAACTGAGGTAATTATTGGTATAATTTGAGCCTTTTATCTAAAACATCCAGATAAGTAATATAAAAGTATGAAGGAGTGGAGGAGGTACTTACATTATCCACATAATTTTTCTAGACTTGCTTTGCTTGGCTAAAAATAACCTTTAAGGCACATTTCTGCCAGCATATTGTGTAAAGAAGGGTGAATATGGAAGCCAGAACCAGTGGCCCTATATACAATAAGTCACTAAGGAATAAGAATGCTTTCAAATCCTGAATGGCAATACCTTGAGCAGGAGAGCTAATGCTCACTCCAAACATATGCAACATTCAGCCATTCATTCATTGGGTTCTTGAGAATGTGTGTGAATTATATGTGCTTGTTTCTTCAGCCTCCCCACCTACAACCTCCCCCATCTGATTGTAAGGCTAACCAGGTACATTATTTGAAATCAAGTAAATGTGGGAGGAGGCGATTACTGGCTCAAAAAGGAACCATTATTTCTTCACCTCAGGGAACTGTAGATAAGCTTCCTTCAAAGATGAAATTTGCCACTGCAGATGCTACAGATAAACAATTTATTTCACATCAAAGCTCTAGACTGGGACAAATCACAATTTCAAATTTCCATGCCTGAGAAATTTCTATCCAAAGAAAGGCTGCATCAGACTCCTAATTTCTTCTGGTTGTGGAGAAAGAGAACAGAAAGAAATGAAAATATGTTTTTTTAAAAAATTGAACAAAAACTGAGATAAAGAAAATCTGAACAAATTACAGCTTGTCTCAAAAGGAGAAGATAGTTTGGTTAATGACAATAAAGAAAGTTTGTTAGATTATCACATACCAGTGGTAAATGATCTTGGTAATACCAAAATAAATGCTATGTTAGTTCAAAGATAAGTCTGCATTAAATATAAGATGACCATAAGCTTGTAAATCTATGGAGTGTGCTAAAGGGATGCATTTGTATTTGCTTTTCTCTTAAAACCTCAATAGCTAACCTACCATTTCATGCCTGTAACCTAAACCAATAATCAAGCATCCTTTAAAGCTTCAGTTACAACACAGCCTACATTTCCAAGACTGTTCAGTTGTCAAATATGTTTCTATTGTCCACATCTGGGATAGCGAATGGTCCAGACCTATGATTTCATTGGTGTACGGAACTCTCCATGTGGAAACTCTAACAATGCAAATTAGCAACTGTTTGAAAACTTGGAAATTGCTTGGGAGTCTGAGAGGTTAAGTGAATTGTCCAGAGACACATAGGCAGGATGTGTTAGAGGTAAAACTTGAACTCAGATATCCTCAACTTTGAGTCTGGTTCTCTATCCATTCTGCCACATTGTCCTTAAAACCCATCTAAATGTCCAGGAAATTTCAATAAAGAGTAACTGAACACATAAAATTTTCAGTGATTCTAAGTTGAATGTCCCACCCCAAATCTATCTGTTTCCCATCAATCCTCACCTAGTGACATTTTGAATCTGTGTCTCATAGAACATCATGACTTCAGAAGATTCAAAATTGCAGATGGCCCAAAGAGCCAAGGTGAAAATTAAGATGAGTTTGAGCAGACTGTAGTATATTACCAATGTGATACGCTCCACTCAGCAATCACAAATTACTTGGGTTCAGTGAGGGGTATTTTGGAAGTTAAGTACTTACTCCTCAGCTGGCCCAAGGCACCATAGTCAAAGAGAATAGGAACTTCTAAATTCAAGCTCTAGTCTAGCTATTAAGTGGCTACTCTACTAACAGACCAGGTGGGGAACCAAAATTCAAATAGCTAAGAAATAAAATGGGACAGAATTGCAATGTGAATAACAGGGAAAAGTCAGGAAATAGAAGCATTTTCAACCCTTACAGACAATCATCAATGATCTTAAAGTCAAGGACTTTTTGTCAATCCTCAGCCTTCCTTACCTTTCTCTATAGCATTTGACATTGTGGATCACCTCTTCCTGGATAATCAGAACTCTCTCTGTCTCTCTTGAGTCTCCTCCTACCTGTCTGACCCTTCCTTCTTAGTCTTCTTTTCTGGCTCATAATATAGATTGTACTGAGGGGGATGGGATCTGAACCCCTAAAAGGAAAATACCATGTCTTAGGGATCTGGACCCCATAAAGGAAAAACCCTGGACTTTCCCACAAGGCTAAATCTCTGGATTTTGCCTGAGGCTATAATTCCATCAATTGGCCTTTCATTATCACCTAGGCTCAATCTCCCAATTCTAGGTTACCTTTTAACCTGGCCCAGCCCTCCATTGTCTATTACCTCCCCATGGCCCTATCTAGATCCCATTCTCTACCTCCCAGTCACTACCATCAAGATCTTCCCTAGATCCCTCCCACAATCTTTCTGTATATAAGGTCCATCTTGTCTCCATTCTTTAAGAGTCTAGCCAAGAGCCCAGATTTTTATAATCTAGCCAATAGCTCACAAATGTTTAGATTCCTTAAGAGTCTGGCCAATATGGGGGAATCTTTAATAAACCTTGTCTTTGGCCAAAAGAAGGCTTGAGTTGAAATCATTTGGGCAGGACCTCTGTGTCATGATTTTGGGATCCCAGCACACCTAAGCCTTTTCAGCAGTACTCCTTAATTTTAGGGATACTTCAATGCTCTATTATTTCCTCCTTTCTTTTCTCTCTTTAGAATTCCTCATTTGATGTCTTCATTAGCCCCTATAAAATCACTTATCATCTTTTTGCATATTAACACAATGTCTGGCACATAGTAAGCATTTAATAAATTTTGTTAATTGTTAATTGATTGAATCCTAGTAGATCTATGTATGTTTCTCTCCTAAACTCCACCTATTGGAAATTTCTAATTGACCATTCCATAGGAACTCAGAAAATCAAGTAAAGAACTCATTATTTTTTTCTCTAAACCCATCCCCCTTTTAGACTTTCAGGTTTCTATTGAGAAACCACCATATTTCCAATCATCAAGGTTCATAACCTTGAAATTATCCTTCACTCCTTATCCATTATAATATGACTCCAACCTGCAATTCTAGCCTTATTATACATTGACCCTACTCATGCACTCTTAGATCCAGACAAATTAACCTTGTTGCAACTCTTACTTATTCTGTTATCTACCTCCATGCCTGTCCTCCTTGTCTAGAATGCATTCCCTTCTAACCTTCACTCTCAGAATCCTTGGTTTCCTTTATAACACTCAGCTCAAGGGTCACCTCCCTATATAAAATGTTTCTTACTTCCTCAGTTGCTGTTGCCTCTCACCCACCCAAAAAATCTTGCATTTGTTTGGCATATAATTTGTAGGTAGTTAATTTATATACATATATGTACTTTTATGTGTACAAGTACCCTATGCAATGTACTGGAGATAGAAAAAAGAAACAGTTTCTTACCACAGGAAGCTTATATTCTACTGGAAGATTATACCATATATACCAATAGATAAATGTAAAGTAATTTCAAAACTGGTGGACAGCAATAACCATTGTAGGGAGGTGGGCAGGTGGTGCAGGGATCTGGAATGGTCTTATGTAGGGAGTAGAGCTTGAGCTAAGGTTTGAATGGAGATGGGAATTCCAAAGGTGATAGTAAAGGCATGGGAGACAGCCCATACAGAGCCACTGAGACCTTTCTTCCTCTTTTTTTCTTCCTGCTACCTCTACCTTGCATAAAATCACAGTTCTCCAAGAGCATGACCCATTATAGCCCAGTCTTGAAGTGGTATGTTTATGAAGTGGCTTTCAATACATAGCAAGGATCTACATCATAGATAGGAGAGAACTGGAAAGTTTGGAGGAAAACAGTGAAGAGAAAAATAATGAAAAATCATCTAGAAATCTGTGACCCAATTCTTGTTCCTTTCTGAACCACCACAGGTCTCTTTCCACAGTCTGCTTCTATCAACTTGAGTGGACATGTGAATTGGATCCCTGGTTCTCATTGATTAATCACACTGAGAGACAAATCAGCCCAGAAACCAATTGAATTAGAAAGCTTCTTTATTTTCTGAACAAGATAAATAAAACCCTGGAACAATCCTTTACCATAGACTGTTATGACTCAGTTGTAAACTCCCAGCACAAAATGATCCTGTGAATACCAGGAGAAATGACAGCTATCATTATTATTGCTAACAACATTTCTTGCTATTATTAGCAAATTTAAAACAAACTCAAGAAGGAGTGGGAGACTGGGGGATCAGGAATAGGATTGTGCCCTGATGTACCGTACGTTATCAGAACTTGTAGAAAGAAGAAAAAGTAAAGCTTTCTGTGCTGGTGCTTTGATTGAATTTATGTTGAATACATTAAATTAAAGTTATTTCTTGCCTATGATTTTAAATAGAAGAGCTCAAAGGACTTTAAATTGAAAATAGCCAGAAAAGGAAATCAGTGATGTGCCCTTTTTGTTTGTAGCACAATACAGGAGATAACTTTCTAGTTAATAATTATTTATCATGTAATATAGTGCCTTTCACTTAATTTGATCACAACTTAATTAGAGCCTTGGCTTCATTTGATCAGCTCTCCAGGAACCAAGTAATTTGCATCTACATTGTAGTTGGGTTGCTCCTTTTGATCACATTCTGTTGTTAACACTGGATAATTCAATCCAGATTGCTTGGGACCAGCCGCTGAAATTCATCACATAATTCTTCACTTCAATACAAAACTGTCTGCATCCTCTGTCACTTTGCATACAGCCTGATTTCATTTATTTTTATGCCAGAGGGGACAAATGAGGCTGCAAATGGCAAAAGTGATACAAAATACCTAGCAATACTGGCAAGTTAGCAGTCTTAAAAGGTATATGAGTTGTATGAAACATCATAGGATGAAAGCACAGAACAGAAAGAAAACAGCTCTTCCTCATAAACTCTTTGTAATCTACTCTATAGATACTAAGAAGATTGAAGACCCTAATGTAAGTTCATATCATGTCATACCTGGATTGATAAAATAACCTTCTAATTAGTTTTCCTGCCTGAAGACTCTAGTTTTTTCTGTACATCCCTGAATTTTCACCCTGCACCCCACATTTTGCATACCCCTGCTAAATTGTCCCACCTAAAATATTGTCTTGATTATGGAAAGAAATAACTACTCACTCACCTACTGCACAAAGGAGCCCATTCCACTCTTGGATAACCTTAGGTAGAATTGTTGAAAAGCCTTTCCTTACATGGAGCTGAAATTTTCTTCCTTAAAATTTCTACCTAGTGCTCCTAATTCTGCCCTCTGGGGCCAACCAGGACAAGTTATCATTTTATCAAGTTCTATGAAAGTACCCCTTTGGCAATTTGACTGGCATATCATTAAAAGTATAAATTGTCTTTAGTAGTATTATCATTTTTATTATGTTTGCATGGCCTAGCCATGAGATACTGGATATTTCTCCAGCTCTTAAGTTGTCCTTTATCTCCTTAAGGAATGCTATTGGATATATACAAATCTTTTGTGTGCTTTAATAGATTAATCCTGAGTTACTTTATATTTTTCTTATGTATTTAGGAGATTTCCCTTTCTATTACTGCTTCTTAGGTTTTGTTATTATTAGAAATACAGTTGATTTCTTTAGTTTTAATTTATTTTGATTTACCAACAATCACTTCCATAAGGTTTTGAGGTTTAAATTTTTCTCCCCTTCCTTCCCCACCTCCCTCTCCAAGACAGCACACAATCTGATATAGGCTATACATATAAATTCCTATTAAACATATTTTCACATTAGTGATGTTGTAAGGAAGAATTAGAATCAAGAGAAGGAACCACCGGAAAGAGGAAACAAAACACAACAGAAGAAAAAAACAGCAAATTGTATGTTTCAATCTGCATTCAAACTCTTTGGATGTGGATTTTCCATCATAAGGCCTTTGGAGATGTCTTAGATCCTTGTATTGCTGAGAAGGGTTAAGTCTATCAATATTAGTCATCGCACAACAGGTCTGTTACTATGTACAATCCTCTCCTGGTTCTGCTCACTTCACTCAGCATCAGACCATACAAGTCTTTCCAGGTTTTTCTGAAGTCAGCCTGTTCATCATTTCTTATAGCACAATAGTATTCCATCACATTCATATACCACAACTTGCTCAGCCATTCCTCAATTGATGGGCATCCTCTCAATTTCCAATTCTTTGCCACCACAAAAAGAGCTGCTATAAATATTTTTGCACATGTGGGTCCTTTTCCCATTTGTATGATCTCTTTGGGATATAGCCCTAGAAGTGCTATTGCTGGGTCAAAGAATATGCACATTTTTATAGCCTTTTGGGCATAGTTCCAAATTGCTCTCCAAAATGGTTGGATCGTTTCACAACTCCACCAACAATGCACTGGTGTTCCAATTTTCCCTCATCTTCTCCAGCATTTATTATTTTCCTGTTTTGTCATGTTGGCCAAACTGATAGGTATGATGTGGTACCTCAGAGTTGTTTTGATTTACATTTTTCTAATCAATAGTGATTTAGAGCATTTTTTCATATGACTATAGATGGTTTTAATTTCTTCATCTGAGAATTATCTGTTCATATCCTTTGACAATTTATCAATTGGGGAATGACTTGTGTTCTTATAAATTTGACTTAATTCTCTATATATTTTAGAAATGAGGGCCTTATCAGAGAGACTGGTTGTAAAAATCCTTTCCCAATTTTCTACTTTCCTTCTAATCTTGTGCATTAGCTTTGTTTGTGCAAAAACTTTTCAATTTAATGTAATCAAAGTTACCCACTATGCATTTTATAATGTTCTCTATCTCTTGTTTGGTCATGAATTAATGCAGTTGATTTTTGAAGACGTATTTTGTAGCCTGCAATTTTACTAAAGCTATTGTCTCAATTAATATGTTTACTGATTCTGTAGGATTTTTCAAGTATATTATTGTGTCATCACCAAACAGAAATGTTTTTATCTTTTTACCTACCTTTATACCTTTTATTTCTTTCTCTTGTCTTTTTGCTGTTGCTAGAATTTCCAGAACTATATCAAATAATATTAGGGGATATTACATCCTTGTTTTACTTCCAAATTTATTGGGAAAGATTCTGGTGTATCTCAATTGCATATGATGCCTGGTTTTGGTTATGATATTTTAAAAGGTTCTTCTATGCTTGTACTTTGTAGGGTTTTTAGCATAAGTGAGTATTTTGTCATCAGGCTTTCTGCATTGACTGAGATAATCCAGTGGTTTTGGATGTTTTGGTTTTTAATATGATTAATTTTGATGATTGTCTTTCTAATGTTGTGCCATCATTGTATTTCTGGCAAAAATCCAACTTGTCCATAATAAATAATTTCTTGGATAAATAACTGTAGTCTAACAGGATTTAATTTAAAAATGAATCAATATTCATTAAAGAGACTGATTTATAGTTTTTTTCTGTGTTTCATCCTTCCTTTGTATATGTATTAGAACTATTTCTCACAAAAGGATTCTCACAGAGAGCTTTCTCAATTTTTGAGATTAATTCATAAAGAATGGCTAAAAATTGATCTTTATCAAGTTTAATAGAATTCTTCCATGAATCCATCAAGACCAGAAGTTCACACACACTCACATACATTTTTGTAGTTCTTTTACAACTATTTCTATTTCCTTTTCTGAGATTGGATGATTTAAGATCTTTATTCTTCTGTCAGTTTGGAAATTTTATGTTTTTGAAGGCATTACTCTATTTCTTTTGTGTTCTCAGTTTTGTTATATCACTATGCTTAAGTTCTTATTTATCTTTTTATTTGCTCTGGTTCTGTTGTGCTTTCACCATGCTCATGTGCTATTTTATTTTATTGATTTTTTTTTTGCCCTCTTCTTTTTAATAAGATTAGTCAAATGACTATGAAGTTTATTGGTCTTTTAAATGAACTAAATTTTAGTTTCATATATCACTTCCATGTGGTTTTTAAATTTCTAGTTTATCTATTTCTCCTTTAATTTTTAATATCTCAGACTTCCACTTCCGGGAGCCAAGATGGCAGAGTAAAAAGGTAGTCGCTCTCACCCTCCCCTATCAACCTCTGAAAACCCAGAAAATATCACCCCAGAAAAAACCTTGGAACAGCTGAACCAGAAGAAAGATGGGGTACAGCAGTGCAGTAACCCAGGTAGCTAGAGGGATTAATGGGAAAGGCCCCTCTTACCCTGGGGGTAAAACAGGAGTCATCCAGCAAGCTAGTGGAAAGACCCACTTTAGCACACCAGGAGGAGATTCTGGTGCCTCGGTATTCTACAGCAAATGGGTCTCCCAGTGCCTCAGCAAAAATAAGGGAAGCAGCACTACAAAGAGCCCCAGGCAGATAAGCAACCGGCAGCATTCATCTGAAAGGAAATGAAGAAAGCAACCTAGAGTTGCCTGAAAGTTCCAGCCTTGTTGATTCTAGTCCAACACCAGGTAAGCCGTCAGAACCCTACAGACTCCAACTGACAACCAGGAGATCCCGAAACCCAGGTGGTCGAGCAGGCAAACACCAACAGCTGTACCTCCGAGTGCCTCAGTAAGGGTGGGGTAACTGGTGGAAACCAGCTCAGAAAACCACCAGGTGCCTTGGCATTCTACAGCAAATACGTCTCCCAGTACCTCAACAGAAATAAGGGAGGCATCACTGCAAAGGGCCCCAGGCAGATAAACACCTGGCAGCACTTATCTAAAAGGAGCTAAACAAAGCTAAAGGGAAGGAAAAGCAGGCAACCTAGATTTGCCTGAAAATCCCAGCCTTGCTGATTCCAGCCTGACACCAGATAAGCTGCCAGAACCCTACAGCCTCCAACTGCCAACATAAGAGGACCCAGCACACAAAATCAGTGACCAAGACCTAGGCTCCCAACACAAGAAGCTTGTGTCAGTGCCCTCTGCTCCCCAGCAGGAGAGTTTAATCTCTTTAAAGGCCAGGGAATAAAGAAATGCCATGAGTAAAAAGAAATGTACCATAGACTCATAGACTTCTCATATTATGAGAAGAGTGAAGATCAAGACAGAAATTCTGAAGAGGACAACACTGTCATCAAACCCACATCTGCAACATCAAAAGGGAATATGAACTGGTCTGAAGCCCCAAAAGCCTTCTTAGAAGAACTCAGGAAGGACTTTAAAAGTCAAATGAGAGAGGTAGAGGAGTCCTTTAAAAGTACAATTGGCCAATTGGAAAAAAAGTATACTGAAGAAAACAAATCTCTTAAAAATACAATTGACAAATTGGACAAGAAAGTACAAAATCTAACAGAAGAAAGCAATATGTTAAAAATTAGAATTGAACAAATGGAAACTAATGACTCTATGAGAGAGCAAGAATCAGTCAAACAGAAACAAAAAATTGAAAAATTAGATGAAAACCTAAAATATCTCATGGGTAAAACAATTGACTTGGAAAATCGGTCCAGGAGAGACAATTTAAAAACTATAGGCCTACCTGAAAATCATGATGAAAAAAAGAGCCTAGACAATATCCTTCAGGAAATCATAAAGGAAAACTGCCCTCAAGTCCTAGAACCAGGAGGCAAAATAACTATAGAAAGAATCCACCACTCCCCACCTTAAAGAGATCCCAAATTAAAAACGCCAAGGAATATAATAGCTAAATTCCAAAATTACCAGATTAAAGAGAAATTACTGCAAGCAGCCAGAAAGAAACAATTTAAATATCATGGAACCACAGTCAGGATTACACAAGACCTTGCATCCTCTACATTAAAAGACTGTAGGGCATGGAACATGATATTCCGCAAGGCAAAGAAGCTTGGAATGCAGCCAAGGATTAACTACCCAGAGAAACTGAGTGTGATTTTTCAGGGAAGGAGATGGTTATTCAATGAAATAGGGGATTTCCAAAGCTTCCTGATAAAAAGACCTGAGCTCAACAAAAAATTTGATCTTCAAGTACAAGATTCAAGAGAGACATAAAAAGGTAAATGGGACAGAAAGATACAATATG
This sequence comes from Vombatus ursinus, assembly GCF_900497805.2. Lineage (NCBI taxonomy): Eukaryota > Metazoa > Chordata > Mammalia > Diprotodontia > Vombatidae > Vombatus > Vombatus ursinus. The sequence goes on along the minus strand of NW_020940360.1, from coordinate 11,047,924 downwards.
TTGTTAATAAGGGCAAAATGTTTATGTCCCTAAAAGGGAAGATAACACTTGCAACTCTTGAGAACTGTATTGTTATTGTACCACATTAAAGGAGTATACATAAAGGGGGTGGATATAAGTTGACTTTGATGTAATGATAAAAAAAATTTAATCAAGTGGGTTAAATGGATCCAAGTAAGTGGATTAGTCTGAGCTAAGAAAATGTACTAAGAAAGGAGGAGGCAGACAAGGGTAAATTACATTATAGGAAAAGACAAAAAACCTATTAGAGCAGAGGTAAAGAAGGGAGGGGGATGAGCATTGTTTGAACCTTACTCTCATCAGATTTGGCTCAAGAAGGGAATAACATAATCAGTCAGGTATAGAAATCTAACTTGTACTATAGGCAGTAGGAGGGAAAAAGGGAAAGAAAAGGGAGGGAGGATAGAAGGGAGGGAAGAAGCAGTAGGAGTAAAGGGGAAGAAAAGGGAAAGGGGTAATAGAAGGGAGGTGGGACCCAAAGAGGCAGTGGTCAAAAGCAAAACACTAGTGGGGGGGGAGGAGAAAGGAGAGAGAAAAGCATAAACAGGGGAGAAAAAAAGGATGGAGAAAAAGACGCAGATAGTAATCATAACTGTGAATGTGAATGGGATGAATTCTCCCATAAAACGGAAACGTATACCAGAGTGGATTAAAAACTATAATCCTACAATACGTTGTTTACAGGAAACACATTTGAAAAAGAGTGACACATACAGGGTAAACGTAAAAGACTGGAGCACAATATATTATGCTTCAGCTGAAGTAAAAAAAGCAGGGGTAGCAATCCTGATCTCATACAAAGCAAAAGCAAAAATAGATCTTCTGAAAAGAGTTAAGGAATGAAACTACATCCTGCTAAATGGCACCATAAACAATGAAATAATATCATTACTAAACATATATGCACCAAATGGTATAGCATCCAAATTCTTAGAGGAATTCAGGGAGTTACAGGAAGAAATAGACAGCAAAACTGTACTAGAGGGGGACCTCAACCTCCCCCTCTCTGAACTAGATAAATCTAACCACAAAATAAACAAGAAAGAAGTGAAGGAGGTGAATAGAACATTAGAAAAGTTAGGTATGATAGACCTGTGGAGAAAACTGAATGGGGATAAAAAGGAATATACTTTTTTCTTGGTGGTACATGGCACATACACAAAAATTGACCATGTACTAGGGCATAAAAACCTCACAATCCAATGCAGAAAGGCAGAAATAGTAAATGCATCCTTTTCAGATCCTGATGCAATAAAAATTATATGTAATAAAGGGCCATGGAAAGAGAGACTACAAAATTATTGGAAACTAAATAATCTAATGATAAAAAATGATTGGGTCAAACAACAAATCATAGAAACAATCAATAATTTCATTCAAGAGAATGATAATAATCAGACAACATACCAAAACTTATGGGATGCAGCAAAAGCAGTTCTTAGGGGAAGTTTTGTATCTCTAAATACTTACATAAATAAAATAGAAAAAGAGGAGATCAATGAATTAGGCATACAACTAAAAAAACTAGAAAAAGAACAAATTAAAAATCCTCAATTTAACACCTAATTAGAAATATTGAAAACCAAAGGAAAAATTAATAAAACTGAAATTAAGAAAACTATTGAACTAATAAATAAAACTAAGAGCTGGTTTTATGAAAAAAACAATAAAATAGATAAACCTTTGATTAATCTAATTAAAGAAAAGAAAGAAGAAAACTAAATTACTAGTATCAAAAACGAAAAGGGCGAAGCTACCACCAAGGAAGAGGAAATTAAAACAACAATTCAGAATTATTTTGCCCAACTATATGCCAACAAATTTGACAATCTTAGTGAAATGGATATATATTTACAAAAATATAAATTGCACATATTAACAGAAGAAGTAAAATACTTAAATAACCCCATCTCAGAAAAAGAAATTGAACAAGCCATTGATGAACTCCCTAGGAAAAAATCTCCAGGGCCAGATGGATTTACATGCGAATTTTATCAAACATTTCAAAAACAATTAATTCCAATACTATATAGACTATTTGGTAAAATAGGTGAAGAAAGAGTCTTACCAAATTCTTTTTATGATACAAATATGGTGCTGATACCTAAACCAGGAAGAGTCAAAACAGAGAAAGAAAATTATAGACCAATTTCTCTAATGAATATAGATGCAAAAATTTTAAACAAAATATTAGCAAATAGATTACAGCAACTTATCACATGAATAATACACTATGACCAGGTAGGATTTATACCAGGAATACAGGGCTGGCTCAACATAAGGAAAACCATCAGCATAATTCATCATATCAACACCAAAACTAACAGAAACCACATGATCATCTCAATAGATGCAGAAAAAGCTTTTGACAAAATACAACACCCACTCCTATTAAAAACACTAGAGAGCATAGGTATAAATGGAGTCTTCCTTAAAATAATAAATAGCATCTTTCTGAAACCTTCAGCAAGCATAATATGTAATGGGGACAAGCTAGAAGCATTTCCAATAAGATCGGGGGTGAAACAAGGATGTCCATTATCACCACTGTTATTCAATATCATACTGGAAACGTTAGCTTTAGCAATAAGAGAAGAAAAAGACATTGAAGACATTAGAATAGGCAAAGAAGAAACAAAGCTATCACTCTTTGCAGATGACATGATGTTATACTTAGAGAATCCCAGAGAATCAAGTAAAAAACTACTTGAAATAATAAACAACTTTAGCAAAGTTGCAGGCTATAAAACAAACCCACATAAATCATCGGTATTTCTATATATTACCAACAAAGCCCGACAGCAAGAGGTAGAAAGAGAAATTCCATTTAAACTTACTGTAGACATTATAGAATATTTAGGAGTGTACCTCCCAAAACAAACCCAGGAACTATGTGAACACAATTACAAAACACTTTCCACACAAATAAAGTCAGATCTAAATAATTGGAAAAACATCAGTTGCTCATGGGTAGGCCGAGCTAATATAATAAAAATGACAATTCTACCTAAGGTAATTTACTTATTCAGTGCCATACCAATCAAACTACCAAAAAATTATTTTATAGAGTTAGAAAAAATAATAACAAGATTCATTTGGAAGAACAAAAAGTCCAGAATATCAAGAGAACTAATGAAAAGAAATGCAGGGGAAGGTGGCCTAGCCATTTCAGATCTTAAATTGTATTATAAAGCAGCAATCATCAAAACTGCTTGGTACTGGCTAAGAAATAGAGTGGTGGATCAGTGGAATAGGTTAAGTATGCAAGACACAGTAGTCAATGACGATAGTAAACCCAAAGACCCCAGCATCTGGGATAAGAACCCACTCTTTGAAAAAAAAACTGCTGGGAAAACTAGAAAAGAGTATGGCGGAAACTAGGCATAGACCAAAATCTCATACCATATGCTAAAATAAAGTCAAAATGGGTTCATGATCTAGATATAAAGGCTGATACTATAAGCAAACTGAGAGAGCAAGGAATAGTTTACCTGTCAGATCTATGGAGAACAGAAGAATTCATGACCAAACAGGAGATAGAGAACATCATGAAGTACAAAATGGATAATTTGGCTATATTAAAGTGAAAAGTTTTTGCACAAACAAAGTCAATGCAACTAAGATTAGAAGGAAGGTAGAAAATTGGGAAAGAATTTTTACAACCAGTCTCTCTGATAAGGGCCTCATTTCTAAAATACATAGAGAATTAAGTCAAATTTATAAGAATACAAGTCATTCCCCAATTGATAAATGGTCAAAGGGTATGAACAGACAGTTCTCAGATGAAGAAATTAAAGCCATCTATAGTCATATGAAAAAATGCTCTAAATCACTATTGATTAGAGAAATGCAAATCAAAACATCTCTGAGGTACCACATCACACCTATCAGAATGGCCAATATGACAAAACAGGAAAATGATAAATGTTGGAGAAAATGTGGAAAAATTGGAACACTAATGCATTGTTGTTGGAGTTGTGAAATGATTCAACCATTTTGGAGAGCAATTTGGAACTATGCCCAAAGAGCTATAAAAATGTGCATACCCTTTGACCCAGCAATAGCAATTCTAGGGCTATATCCCAAAGAGATCACACAAATGGGAAAAGGACCTACATGTACAAAAATATTCATGGCAGCTCTTTTTGTGGTGGCAAAGAATTGGAAATTGAGAGGATGCCCATCAATTGGGGAATGACTGAGCAAGTTGTGGTATATGAATGTGATGGAATACTATTGTGCTATAAGAAATGATGAACAGGCTGACTTCAGAAAAACCTGGAAAGACTTGTCTGGCCTGATGCTGAGTGAAGTGAGCAGAACCAAGAGAATGTTGTACACAGTAACAGCCACATTATGTGATGACTAATACTGATAAACTTAACCCTTCCTGGCAATACAAGGATCTAAGACATCTCCAGAGGCCTTGTGATGGAAAATGCTATCCACATCCAAAGAAAGAACTATGGAAGTCGAATTGCTATTTTTTTCTCTTCTATTGAGTCTTGTTTCCTCTTTCTGATGGTTCCTCCTAATGGTTTTAATTTTTAGTTACATCACTAATGTGAAAATATGTTTAATATCAATGTAAATGTATAGCCTATATCAGATTGTGCACCATCTCGGGGAGGGTGGTGGGGAGGAAGGAAGAGAAAAATTTTAAACTCAAAAGCATATGGAAGTGATTATTGATAAACCAAAATAAATTTTAAAAAAATCAAAGAAGCAAAATAATTTTTAATATCTCTTCTTTTGTTTTCATTTTAGGTTTATCTTGTTTTTTTTTTAATGCACACTCAGTTCATTAATCCTCTCTTTTTCTATTTTGGTGATTAGTGTTTATAGGAATATGATTTTCCTTCTGAAGACTGCTTTAGCTGCTTCTCAGATATTTTATTATTTTATGTCATAATTATAATTTTCTTTCACAAACTTAATGTTTTAATGATTTGTTCTTTGACCTATTCATTGTTTAGGGTTTCATTGTTAAGTCTACACTTCCATCTCTGTCTTTTATTTATGGTCCCTGAACCAATGATTAATTTTATTGCATTATAGTATATAAAGCATGTGTTTTCTTTTTCAGCATTTTTTCCTTTATTTGCCATATCTCTGTGCCCTAATACATGGTCAGTTTTTGTAAAAGTTCCATGAGGTGCTGAAAAATATGTATTTTTTTTATTACTACTTAGAAGACATGACAAGCCTTTTAGCACTAGTTTTTCCAACAATTTGTTCATTCTATATTTTCTTTTTTTATTTATCTTTCTGTTAGACTTATCCAAAACTGAGAGGAGGTTATTGAAATTTCCTGACACTGTTATATTACTATGTATTCTTATAACACAGTTAATGTTTCCTTTATGAATTTGGATGCTAAGGCATTTTAAGCACATAAGTTTAATACTAATATTGTTTTGATATCTATGGTTTCTTTCACCAAAATGTAATTTATTTATTCCTTTGAATGTTTGTTTTTGCTTTGTCAGATACCACGATTTTAACTCCTGCTTTTTTGGATTCACTTAAAGTATTGTATTTTCTTTTTTGTCTAGCCCCTCAGTTTTGTTCTGTGTGTGGGTCCTTTTTTGAAATGTTTCTTACAAGCAACAGATTGTGGGACTCTGTTTTCTTATCCAATCTATCACTCTTTTCATTTTATTGGATTATTTAACCCATTCACACTTAAAGTTATGAGACTTAGAGTTACATTTTCCTCCATTTGTCTCACATTTTTGTTATGATTTTTTCTGTTCTTCCCCTTGTAAATACAGCACTATGTCTCTTCAGTTATTTAATCTTTTTTTAAGGTGATTCTATTCTTATCAGCTATCTTTCCCTCACTCCTAATTATCTTCCCTCATTTGTTACTCCTTTTCTTTTGGAGTTTTGATTATTGGTTCCTTTTTATTTCTGCTTTTATCTGACTATTGAATAGTTCTTTTTTTATTTTCTCAATCAAGTAGAATCTCCCTTCCTCTCTTCTTCCTTCAACTTGTCCTGTTCATTAGTTTTTGATATTCCATTTTCTGCATCCCTTTCCTCCAGAGCTCTGTTGCAGTGCACAACACTGCTATGTCATTGGCTACCAAGCCAATATCTGTAGTTTGGAATTTGGATTGCCATTCACTGGAAAGAGGGAAAGGAGAATCAGGGTGTGTTGTTGTGTTTTGCTGCAAGCCTATGGATTGGGTCACTTTGTGCAGCCTTGCTGCCAGGAGCATGGTATGGATTTAGGATAGAGGTACTTAAGTTAACACAAATCATGCACTAGGTCATGGAGGTTTGGTTTGGTTTGGTTTTACCTTCTTTGTATCCTAGACCAGGTGAAAATGCTTTATCTTTGGCACATAATTTCTATTTGGGAGAGGTTTGGAGAAGTCATGAAGATCAGAAAAAATGTCTAGTCCTCCACCTTGTTAGTCATGTGACCTAGAAGTCCCCATAAAACTGTATCTTATCCTTCTTTTCCTTTTCCACAACACCCTTTCATGATGTTGTAGATGTATTGTCATTCAATAATTTTTTTTACATTTACCTACCATTTGATGTAACCAACAGTCGACATAATTAAATATCTGCAATACTACCTACAAACCACTTCTTAGCAGTGTTATAAACAGTATTCATGTCTCCTGGAAGGATTGGGCTAAATGACCTCTTAGGTCTCTTTTAAGGCTAATGTTCTATGACTCTAATAAAAAATAAGCAACCTAGGTCCTGTGCATCCTAGGGATGGCAAAGCATCCCATGTCATTCTCACATACTGATAGTCATCATGAAAGGAAACAGCTTGTATTCAAGTTAACTACCCATCTTTAATCTAAAGAATCAAGTTTGGGTTTGGGGAGATCTGATTTGACTCTTTACATTGACTGACTGGCAGAGCACCCAATCACTTTTTGCAGGATATTCAGGGCTTTAGTTTTAGGGGAAAATATACTCAAAGGGCTTTTAGTGAACCAGGAAACTTTTTATTAACTTTTTTTCCCCTGGAAGTGCATTAAACTGTGTAATTAATGTCCATGATTCAAACCACATGGGAGTCAAGTGAACTTGCATTGGTCAGACAAACTAAGTGATCCTCAAATCTCCATTTTTCTTTGTTTTATAGGATGTTCCTATTCATATTTTGACACTAACACTACTCACATTTGTATGGTGATATAAAGTTTACAAGGCATTCTCCTTACAACCATATGAGACAAGTGAAACCATAACTGACAATTTGGCATCTGGGGCAAGCAGCATGAAATTCACCCTTATATCAACTTTTTAATATGAATTTAGATAAGGCAAAGATAGGGTTTTGGGGGAGAAATGACAGGATGAAAGACCTTATAGAGGAAGAAACTCCTAGGGCACCATGAGGTAGGTGAGTAGAGTAGAGAAAAGTCATTGAAAAGTTCACCTGGGATGTAATCTTCAGGAGGGAAGAATATCAACATCTAGTATCTTCTTGTGAAAGCTAAACTTCAGCACCCTGGGGCAAAGCCTTCATCACCAAGCCCTAGTTATGACTTTGGAGATCGACAGTGCAAGTATTATTTTCCTCATTTTATAGATGGGTACACCAAGACTCAGATAATTTAGGTGACTTAATAATATTCACACAATTAGTAAGTGTTCAATTCAAGACCCTAACTCAAATTTGCTGACTTCAAATTCAGTGCTCTTTCTATTATACTGTGATTTCTTTTACCAAGCCTTCCTCTTACTATGGCCTATCCCCAGGGGTGGGGAATCTGCAGCCTCAAGGCCACATGTGGCCTTCTAGGTCCTTGGGTGAGGCCTTTTGACTGAATCCAAGCTTTACAGAACAAATCCTTTTATTAAGGGGATTTGTTCTGTGAAGTTTGGATTCGGTCAAGGGGCTGCATTTGAGGACCTAGAAGGCCACGTGTGGCCTTGAGGCTGTAGGTTCCCTACCCCGAATATATCATCAGTGAGACATTAATTTTTAAAAAATTTACATATACATGTATATATACACGTATGTATGTATTTACATTACCTTCATGTCTCAATATGTCCTTCTCCAGCTAGCAACCCCTTGTAATAAAAAAATTTTAAAAATATATCAGCAAAACTCACCAACTGATCAACTGAATCTGATGTTATCTGAAATAGTCCCCTCATATTCCTCTACCTCTGTGAAGATCAAAGAGAAGCATATTTTTTCAACTCTGATGGGATAAGAGTCTTCAGGACGTTGCTTGTTTTCCTCAAGGCCAGGCAGGCCAGGAGAACTGCTATATAACATCTAGCCATAGATGAAATAGTGTGCAGGTCTACTGAGAGCTACCTATAGGTTTATTTAGACTATGTAACAATGCAAATTATTACTCTGCCATAGTAATACTTTGGTACAATGGTACATACTGACCCCCTTGGCCATGATAAAGGGTAGGGGATATTGGTGAGGTGAATAGATATACAAAGTGGCCATTAAGAACTGAGTAGACTAATCTTAGCTCTGTCCCTCTTAGGACACATCATGTACCCTTTCTAAACCATGGACAACTCCTTGACTACTGAATTAGCCTATCTCATGGGGTTGTTGTGAGAAATCATTGATAAAAATAGCTGTGCAAAATAGCTTACAAAATGAAGTGCTAAATTATAATCCTGGAAACATGCTGGGTGTCCCTACTCTGTCCACTTAACTCATAAATATAAATTTACTTTTAGCTGAAAAACTCTTAAGAGCATAGCTCCTTAGTCAATACTATGCCAACAACTAGACAAATCTGCATAAAACTATAGCTGACTACTTGAAATGAATTAATCTTCACTTAATAGAAATCAGCTCACATGTGATTGAGACTGTGCTCAAATTGAAAATATGATCCAAAAATTATAACCTCATTGACCTCTTCAAGATATGCATTAGTGCACAGTTCATTCCATAATAACCATCATTATGGCATGAATAAGCTGCTACTCTCCTTTCCCCCTTCCACTCCCAAGGATAAATAATTATTTCTTTTGTTCTTTTCCACCCTACTTCCTACTTCCATCAAGTCTATGTCTTCCAGATTAGATACTGTGAGAGGTAGGATGGGGGCAGCTGGCATCCTTCCCAGGTTTCCCTAAGCCAAATAGCCTTTATATCTCCTGCCCAGAGAGGGTAGAGAATTTTCAAGCACTTCCCATGAAATGACCCAACTCCTCTTAGAGAGCTCAGCATCATTCTCCCAGAGGCCATCAAGGATGAAGTGGCCTCTGTGCTGTTCCCATTCCCTCCTAGGAAACTTTCCAACCAACTGGATAGTCACTGAGTACTGTGAATCTTCTGATTCTTCTTTCAGCAACTTACTGCAATCTCTTTGGGTGTTAAATGCTTTTAAAATTTTTTATTTATTTATTTTTAGTTTTCAACATTCACTTCCACAAGATCTTGAGTTCCAAATTTTCTCTCCATCTCTCCCCTCCCCCACCCCAAGATGGCATGCATTCTGAATACCTCATCCCCTGATCTGCCATCCCTTCTGTTACCCCCTCTTCTCTTATCCCTCCTGCTTCTATTTTCCTGTGGGGCAGGGTAGATTTCTATACCCCATTACCTGTATATCTTATTTCCCAGTTGCATGTAAAAACAAAATAACTGACCTGGAAAACAGATCCAGGAGAGGTAACTTAAAAAATTATTGGATTATCTGAAAGTCATGATAAAAAAAAAGATCCTAGACATCATTTTTCAAGAAATTATCAAGGAAAACTGCCCTGATATTCCAGAACCAGAGGGTAGAATAGAAATCGAAAGAATCCACTGATCACATCCTGAAAGAGATCCACAAAGGAAAACTCCTAGGAATATTATAGCCAAATTCCAGAGTTCCCAGGTCAAGGGGGAAATATTGAAGAGCCAGAAAGAAACAATTCAAGTATGCTGGAAACACAATCAAGATAACACAAGATTTAGCAACTTCTACATTAATGGATCAGAGGACTTGGAATATGATATTCCAGAGGTCAAAGGAACTAGAATTACAACCAAGAATCACCTACCCAGCAAAACTGAGTATAATCCTTCAGGGGAAAAAATGGATATTCAGTGAAATAGAGGACTTTCAAGGATTCTTGCTGAAAAGACTAGAGCTGAATGGAAAATTTGACTTCCAAATACAAAAATCAAGAGAAGCATGAAAAGGTAAACAGGAAAGAGAAATCATAAGAGACTTATTAAAGTTGAACTGTTTACATTTGTAACTTCATGGGACCTTTCTTAGTATTAGGGTAGTAGGAGGGAATATATACATGTGTGTATATATATATATATATATATATAGAGAGAGAGAGAGAGAGAGAGAGAGAGAGAGAGAGAGAGAGAGGGCACAGGGTGAGTTGAATATGAAGGGATGATATCTAAAAAATAAAATTAAGGGATGAGAGGAGATTGTACAGGGAGAAGGAGAAAGGGAGAGATAGAATACGATAAATTATCTCACATAAAAAAAGGAAGAAAAAGCTTTTACTTTGGAGGGGAAGAGGAGGGAGGTGAGAGGGAATGAATGAATCTTATTCTCATTGGATTTGGCTTAAGGAGGGAATAACATAGACACTCAATTGGGTATGTAAATCTGTCTTATCCAAGAGGAAAATAGGGAAGAAGGGGATAGGAGAGGAGGGGAATAATAGAAGGGAGGGCAGATTGGGGGAGGGAGTAATCAAAAGCAACACTTTTGAGGAGGGACAGGGTCAAAGGAGAGAATAGGATAAATGGGGAATGAGATAGGATGAAGGGAAATACAGTTATTTTTTCACAACATGACTATTATGGAAGTGTTTTGCATGACTACACATGTATAACATGTATTGAGTTGATTGCCTTCTCAATGAGGGTGTGTGGGGAGAAAGAAAGGGAGAAAATTTGGAATCTAAGGTCTTATATGCTTTTATGTCTGCACTACCCTCCCCTTCATGTCCCTACTATCCTTCTTTCCATACTCCAGTGGCTAGACATGAGGTTCTCACATGCTTTAAAAGTTTACTGTAGGATCAGACAGGAATTGCCTAGGGCAAGACTTGAGTGGACAAGTCAGTAGGGAAGAGAGTGGACTGGGCAGGAAGATTTCTGTAAAACAAAATGAAACTGCTTTTTTCTGATGAGGTATTATAAGAACACATTTTCTGGGGCCCTGTGCTTTTTAAAACTGATCTCCAAGGTGCCTATGTTAAATAAACTTCAGTGATAGCCTTATAAGGAGCTTCACAAATGAAAGAGGATGAAGAATAATGTCTTTAGATAATTTTACTCTGACATTTTAGGGAAAGGGGCAGGTTATCTAAATAACAAGGAGCGAAAGAGAAAGGGTCCCCCTCCTCTCACTCCTGCGTGTGGCATCTCTTGTGTCTAAAAAAACAATCAGGGTTGATGATAGGATCCCAGAATAGGATGGAAGATCCATAGGGCAAATGGGCTCTTGTTTCATGGCCTGTAGGTTCACCTAAATATCCTTTATATTTTTGAATTTATTGAATGAGGAGAAAGCATTAAACAAACATCGGTCATGGCTGCAAATTATTTTATGGGAACATAGACAGCCTCCTTTAAGACACACAGCAACCCTTGGCATGGTGGGCTATGAACAAAAGCAATAAAGTTGTTTATTGGCTTGAATTCAAGTGGTATTATATGCACCACTCTCTGTCAACTTACCCTACTAAGTAATAAGCCTAGTTACATTCCATCCTGCTAGAAGATTATTTTCTGGATTGAACTGTACTGTTTTTCAGAGACAAAGATTTAGTCATAGTTAAGTTCCCATTTCCATTTCACATTAGGTTGCCACTAGACATCAATGGTTCCATGATCTTATTGATATGGTTACCATCTCCCATAAAGCAGGTTACAACCCATCCATGCCTTCATCCTGTGAGACTCTTGTCCATGTCCTCCCAACCCTTCCTAGAGGGTTCACGCAACATACTGGGGTCTTTCTTGATTTTTTGACCTTAACTTCCCTAGGCTTTAATTTCCTCAGCTGTAAAATGAAAAGGTTGGACTAAATGACCTCTGAGTTCCCTCCTAACTGTAGATCTGTTATCTGATGGTTCTTAAGAGTGGAAACTATGAAAATAAAAAAAAAATAAATTTTAAAAAAGAGTGGAAACTATGTTTTGCTCTGAGTTGAACCAGTGCTTAGTACACAGTAAGGGCTTAATAAATGTTTGTTGAATTGAATTCCATAGCTAGCAATCAAATAACATCACCAGAAGATTTTATATCTAAAGATGGGTCTTACTTTCTGAAAGAAGCTTCTCTTTTTGTTTCTCTTTTTAACTCTATGAGAAAGAATCAATTTATATTTTCTTCTCATACAGTTACACACATACATAAATATTCTGTCATTTAGTAATTTCTCTCTGATCCAGCAGGAAACAACAGCTCCAATAAGGGAGGAGGGGCCAAAATGAAAGGGTAAATTCTTTTTTTTTTTAATGACAAACCAGGCAGCCCAGAGAAGTTTTTTTTTTTTTTAATACAGGTACTTAATAAAGGATTAGAGGATCTGAGGATTTGGTACGGTCCAAATAATGTCTTTCCTCTAGATTGTCCTCCAGTATTCTTCACAGTGGGTTCTTTTTTTGTGTCTAGGGAACAGTGTAGATAAACATGTACCCAAGGAAGTTCTGATTTCCCTATATAATAGGAGCCTGGGGAAGGGAAACAAAGCAAAACTCAGAAAGGGAAATGTGTCTGAAACTTTTAAGCTTCCAGCCTTTCTCACATGCGAATCACTTAACATACTATAACTGATTTAACAGTGACAGAGTAAGGTTTCCCAAAGTAAGTAAATTCTATTTTCTTAACTGATAGGTACTATAAAATACAAGACTTCAAGCCAGAAATCCTTAGGGATCTGCAAGATGATAAGAGATTAAAAGAAAAACACAGGAGGATGAAGAAAAGGGGGAAAAGAGGAAGGAGAAGCAGGTACATCTGACTCTGAGCCTGGAATGAAGCTGGTACTAAGATATATATTGGGTAAGTATACCAGGTTCCCCATAGAAGCCTAAAATTCTCTAATGGGCTTCAAACATAGATCACTTTAACAACTGCAATTCTGACATTTCTTGTTGGCATTTAAAAGTATGTTGAAAACTGTAATGTGGAATAGAAATGAGGCTTCAATATTTTTCCAAATAACTTATTCCCTTCTCTTTTGACATCTAGTAACTGGCCAAAGGACAACTTCATTTCCCCAGCTATAGTGATTAGTAGGAATGACTTCTAGCAGGAGTGAGATTTGATTCCAAATAAGTATCAAGGGAAATAAAATATAAATGTGTGGAAAACTTGAAGGAATTCAGGAAAAAAAGTGCTTGTAGATATGTTTCTTTTATAAAAATCATATCCAAGGTCTTTGAACTCAATATTAAAAACTTTTCATCCCAGTATAGTTTTATGAATTTGAGAGGGGGAAGAAAGAATAATCCCCATGTTTCTTGAATCAGATCATCTCTGAGCCTTCATTCCATGTCATACCCTCATCAAATTGCTTCTTGCCTCACCAAAAATCATCAAAACTGAAAGATGGTTTCCAAAGTCATGAAATTAAATGCTTCTTTTTGTTATGATTCCCATGCTAAATATGAACATCAAACCAAAGCATCATCTACTCATCATCACCATCTAATTTAATAAGAGACTACTCAAAGAGGAGCAAGCAGAATATGATGAAGGACAGTCTGACAGATATGGTAATTATTTGTGAGGCATCTGCTCCTGTTCCACCACCTAGAAATCTATGAATCAAATTAGTGGATTCAATTCAGTCAGAGTTATTGAATTATCTTCAAAAGGATTTTGCAAAGCAAACTACTCATTCTTTGGCATCTGCTATATAATCTTCCAAATCCAGGGCTGAAAATTAAAGTATATTTGATTTGGTTGAGTGAATTTTACCAGCTACTGGCCAGGCTGATGTACTGCAACTTTTATAACAAAAGGCTTTAATAACTGGAAGCAGTCGCTGGAGAACTTTAATAAGCTGGTGTGCCCTATAGGTTTTCAGAGGCTGAGCTAAGCATGGCCTTGAACTTGTCGAAGTTCAATGAATAATTGATTTCATTGAACTAATCAAGTTTTGGGACTTTTGAAAGAGTACTCAAGAACCTCACCATCAAAAAGAAACTAAACTTATATGAAAATATTAATAGTACTTTTTGTGGTAACAAAATAACTAGAAATGAAATGATCATCCATAGATTAGGAAGTGGGTGAACTAACTGCAGCATATGTCTCTAATATAATTCTATTGTGCTCTAAGAAACAGCAAATATAAGAAATTCAGAGAAACATGGGAAGATTTGTGTTAACTGATACAGAGTACATCAAGTATAACTGGGAGGCTATATACAATGACTGAAATAAGGTGAACAGAAACAACATTAAAAGGCAGCTGAACTCATATTATATGCAATGACCAAAATTGTTTCCAGAAATCAGAGGATAGAACGTATCTCCCTCCTTAAGAGGGAGGGAGGAGTACAGATGGTAAACATTGCCTATGCTGACAGATGTGGCTGCTATGTGGGTTGGTTTTGCTTAACAGTGTTTGTTACAAGGGAGAGTTCTAGGGGACAAGGGCAGGGGAGAATATCGGGGAATGACTGTGGTATTAAAAAAAGGGCACCAATAAAAAAGAAAAGAAAAATAAATAATACGCTGTTTTGAGGCAAAAGGAAAGAGGACAAAGTGTGAAGAATTGGTTTTCCTGATGCCATTCTCAGAAGTCTCTAATCTGCTGAGAAAAGTAATTGAATTCTAGAAAATTTGCAGAAATGAATGTCAAGGACTGATGTCTGTCTTTCACTGTACTATTCAAATCATATGACAAAATGCTCTGCAGAATCTCTTGGATAGAAAAACTTTTAAAGGAAAGAAATATGCCAGTGTCTATTCAGCTTGGTGATGACTCATGAGGGGTAGGGAGCAATTGAATTGTTGCTGCTAGCATGGGCCCTTTGACTTTTCTTATAAAGAAATGCCTATGCCTCCAACCAAAGTGAAAGTGAGCTCTTCTGTTTTCAGCAACTAAACTGCATTCCCATATGACTGACTGGAACCCTACCCAAGACAATGTGACTTCTGCAGCTCAACTTTATAACGGTGCATCTGCTGTGAGTGGTATCTTTGAATGGAGTCCAGGAACTCTTCCGTCAGCTGCATCCATATGCTATGCATGTGTTCATTGCTACGCACATTTTTTAAATTTAGTTCTTGTGGGTGCATGTTCTACACTTTGCCTGTATGTGATTTTAAAAAAATTATGCTTCAGAAAATACACATAATCTTTTGAAAGTCCATGCTGACTCACCCGGGGTTCTTTTCAATGTATTTTTCAAGCTTTAAGTTGGTTAAGCCAAATCATGCTACTGAGACAGTGATTAAAAGTTATTTTGCTCACCTTCTAATTGGAAGGGAATCATGGTGGTGGGGAAAGAGCACTAGATCTAAAATCAAAGGACTTATGGCCAGCTGTTTGCTCTGTTCCTTGCTTTCCTGTGAACAAATCATCTTCTCCTCAGATGCAGTTTCCTTATTTGCAAAATGAGAGGGTTGGGTTAGATGATTTCTAAAGTTGCTTCCAGTTTCAAATCCTATGATTCTACCCTCATATGTGAATGAAAATCCAAACATTCTTTCAATCCAAGAGCCCTATCTTTTATATGCAATATGTGTATAGGCTAGATACACATATACATGGGTACATATATATAATGTATGTATGTATGTAGATATGCACGTACAGTTTGAGAAATTTAATCTCACAACTCCAGATGCCTTTCTCTAAAGACAGGTTTACCATATACCACATCAGCTTAATCCCATATCCCAAACTCTCTCCTCTTCTGAACTTTCTACTATTATCGAGGGCACCACCATCCTCCCACTCACTCAGGATTGCTATCTTAGTGTCTTGTATTCAACTCAATCACCCCACATATCAAATCTGTTTCCAAATGTTGTTGTTTCTACTTTAACAACATTTCTCTTATACGTCTCTTTAACATCACTTATACAACTACCGCTCTAAATCAAGATCTTTTCACTTCTCCCTTCTAGACTATTATAATCTCCTTCTAATTGTTTTTTTCTGATTCAAACTTCTTTCCATTCCAATTCATCCTTTTACTATGCTTCCAATTGATTTTTCTAAAGTGTAAGTTTGACTACATCACCTCCTCCCCCCAAAAATGACTCTATTATTTTGAGGATTGAACATAAAGACCTCCATTTAGCATTTAAAGCTTCTTATAACTTGGTCCCTTATTACCTTTGCAGTCTTTTAACACCTAATTCCCATCCATACACTCTGTGATTGAGTGACACTGGGCTACTTAGTATTCCTCAGACATAATAGCCCATCTCCCAAGCCCCTTTCTTTGCAATGGCCAACACTCATTCCTGGTGTGTTCTGTGCCTCTGCCTCTCAGGTCCCTGAACTTTCTTCAAAACTCAACTGCAGTCCTACCTTCTGCATAAAGTTTTCCCAGTCCCCTCAGTTGTAAGGCCTTTCCTCTCTGAGATCACCTTCTATCTCCTCTCTATATGTCTTGTATGTACTTAGTTTTTTATTATGTTTTCTCCCTCGTCAGAGTGTGAGTCCCTTAAGGGTAGAAACTACTTTTATTATCCTTTTGCCTCCCTAGTACTTATCTCAGTGCCTAGCATGTAATGAGCATTTAATAAAAGTAATAAACATTTAATAAATGCTTTTTGCCCTAATGGCTGTTGTTTCTTTCAGAGATTATGATTAAAAAGAGCCTCTAATAATAACTTACATCTATGGAGCACTTTGAAGTTTACAAAGACACTATTGTGCTGTTGTTTGAAAGTATTCTTTAACTTTAAATGATGACTTTCCCAAAATTGTACAAAAATGTAATCAATAAAATTTATTATTCAGGAATGCTAAAAATTATCTTTATATGTAATTGGGAAAAATAAAATACTATTTTTTTTTGGTTTTTTATATTTTTTTTATTAAGGCAATTGGGGTTAAGTGACTTGCCCAGGATCACACAAGTAGTGTCAAGTGTTTGGTCTGAGGCTGGATTTGAACTCAGGTCCTCCTGACGTCAGGGCCGGTGCTCTATCCACTGTGCCACCTAGGTGCCCCATAAAATACTATTTTAAAAATTAATTATTCAGGAATGACTTCTTATAACATTTGTTACTTTATATTGAGTTACACGTTTTTATGATTTTGAATGATTGATTATTAACTCTTAAGTGACTGTAACTGCACCATCTCTTTAATTGGTATCCCAATACAAAACTGAAAAGTTCTCTACACAAAGAATCACCCAGGGAATGTCACTGAGCAAATATGTTCTTTTCTGATTTTACTAACTGTCATCTAGCTGGAAAACAACAGCGAATATAGAAATAGCATTACCTTAAAAGATTTTGGTCATTATTTGATTTGTCTGGGTGTTTTAAATATAGAGATTTTGGGAGCCTTACTGTACCTTCTTAATCAACCTTTTAAAGATACACCCTTTTAGCTTACATTTGGTTCCACACACACATACCAAAAAAAGTAAAAAGAAGAAATGAATGAAAAAGCACCAAGATTTCATATAGGGTCTTTTCTATACTAACAACTAGAGAATTCAATAGTCAGTCCCCAAATCTGTCAATTCCATAAAATCTGCCCCAAACAGATGCTAGATATCATGTAGACAAAGGATCCAAGCATTTCACTTCGCAAATGGTTTTATTAGTGTCATGTAGCCAGCCAGAAAGTTACCAGAAAGGGGAGAAAAATAGGAGGATACTACAGAAGTATTTCTCCAGGACATTTGTTTCTAAATGTATGTTTCTGCTGAGACAGAATTTATCACCTTGCACTGTTGCTGCAATCGACAAAATAATAAGGGGAAGGAGATATTAGGGAGTTTTACCCAGGGCAAGCTGACGCTGATGAATGCCATTCTGAGATTTATTTAGTTCAGTTCTTTGAGCACAATACTGAAGGCTATGTTAGTGAAATAGATCTCAACCATTTTCAAAGAAGAATTTAGAGGAGTGTGAAACTTCATTCCATGTCCGACAGAAAATTAACTCCTATAAGGTCTGGTGATTTGCCTAAAACTCTTTTCATAAGTTATGCATGATGTTTATGGTAAGATGCTTATGAAGTTACTATGATACTTCTGGTAACTTGCCTCAAGATTGTTTCTTCTGTTGATCATTACTTCAGTCTTGTGTGTCAGTGAAATTAAGGGTAAAAAAGATGAGCCGAGGTCCCCAGGAAGCCTCAGCAGTTAGTTGGAAGGTTGATATTCAGATGAACTTGAGAACTGAATTTATTCCATGTCTGACTAAAAGCCAGACTTTTTCCTGCCTATGTAAGAAATGTACTACTTTGTGATAGTATTGACTCAGAAATATGCATTTCTTGCTTAGCCATAGCATGTGACATAGTGGACACAGTGCTGAACCTGGAATCATGAAGACCTGAGTTCAAATCCTGACTCAAATACTTCAGAGCCATATGACCCTAGGCAAGTCACTTGCCTTCTTTAAGTCTCAGTTTCCTCACCTGTAAATGTGGTTAATAATACCATCTATCCCCTAGGATTGTTGTAGGGGAAAATGAGGTAATATTTGTAAAGTGCCCTGCAAGCTTTGAAGTGCTATATAAATGCTAGGTATTATTATTATTATTATTATTTATTATTATTTTGGTCACAAGAGAAGAACTGGACTTTGTCATTCTAATGATGTCATTATCAAGTTCTTCCCTAAAAGACAGTGCTCAATTCATAGTATTACAGATGAATTGAATAGATGAAGGATGGATTGAGGGTAGCTCAAAGAAGAAAGATAAATGGAATATAGAACAGAATATTTAGGGAACAAATCATATATTGTCAGGAAAATTGATTACAGCACACTGGGAAGGCACTTTCAATTGTTTTGCCTAGAGAAGCAAGATATCGCATGGGGATAAAAAATTCTAAAAGTCCCTCAGGGTAGCAACAGCTACCCTACCCATGGTCCTTTGCAATAATGCCAAGGTCTCAGATACAACGAAATAAGACAAGACTAGAATCTGATTCCCCAGTGAGAAGAACACAATCAAATCAATGTGGCTGCTTGTACCACAATGTATTTAGAAATTTTTTTCTTCCTTTCTTTTTTTGTTTCTTTGTTTCTTCCTTCCTTCCTTCTTTCTCCTCTTCCTCTTCTTGTTCTTGCTCTCTTTCTTCTTCTTCCTCCTCTATCTCCTTCTCTTCTTTTTTCTCCTCTTTTTCTTTTCTTTTTCTCTTTCTTCTCCTCCATCATCATCATCATCATCATCATCATCATCATCTTCACTACCGTCAATCATTCACAAAAATTATAAACAAACATTGCACTCCAAAGCCTTAAGGAAGAGTTCCAGACAGATTATATGTATTTAGCCATCCTCACCTTGACCAGTTATTGCTCCTGAGAAGGCAGCCTGGCACAAAAAACAAACAAAACAAAACAAACAAAAAAAAGACACAAGAATGTGGGATTTAGAGTCAGATGACCTGTATTTAAATCCCACCTCTGCTACTAAGTACTTGTATGACCTCAGGCAAATCACTTTAACCTCACTGGGCCTCAGTTTTCTCATCTATAAAATGAAGGGTTGTAACAGACCACCTCTGAGGTCCCTCCTAGTTCTAATTCTATGATGCTCTGGGCTTAGTCTGAGATGTAGATCTTGGAGTAGGTGTACTGACTATATATTGGTTTATCTGCTCTTGTGATAATTAATCATTGTTTTTGAGAGCCCTGAGATATAGTTATGAGAGCACAGGTACTGCCTCCACTTCAATCTTAGAGACTAAAAGAGATATTCAGAAATCAAAAGAAGTAAGATTTGTAAAGCTTTTAATACAGTGCCTGGAATGGACTATGTATTACATAAGTGTTGGCATTACTATTATTCTCATTATTAATTTTGATGTGTTCTTCCTCCATTTTTTGCTTCTTACATAATTCTCTTTCCCTCCCTTTCCATTCATTATATGCCCAATGATGTTATCCCCAAGTTGTTTTCCTCAATGGTAAACTTACCTTCCCCAAGTAACGTTCCATATTCCACTAGTTTTTCTACTTATACTGTCAAAATGCAACTAGTTTGTGTCACATTGCCTCAGGATGTGTCTTCTGCCAACTCATCTAATGCTCACTAAGCATTCTCTACACCAATGAAATCATAGGGTAGATGTTTTTAAATGTAGCTTAAGACAATATTATGTTTTCTTAGCAGTTATATCCTACTACTGGCATATATTGGAATTATGGCCAACTAAACTCCCCTCTTGAACTGTAGTTCATATTTGTGTAATAGGTTTATTCCTAATAAACAGATTGTATTGGCCATCCAACATCATTTCCCATGATGTCTAGAAGCAGGGAACATTTTATCTTCAGGAGGATGTAGAAATCCTGAATGAGGGAAAGAAAAAGAAAAATTCAACAGAAATCATTTAGGGGAGATGATAATGGCACCATTTAGGAATCTAGTAGCCTTCACATGTTCCAGTGAACCAATGAGTAAAAAGAACATTTGAGCTCCTGAATTCAGGAGCCAGATCAGAGCAACTCAATGTCAGGATACATGCTATATATTGTCTGCTGAGCTAGAATGTCTGTGTCATAAGCCTCAGTTGCTGAATACTAGTTCCCAAAACTGAAGGAAAAAAGGAACTGGGGAGTCTGAATCTACATAGAGCACATAGGTAGCTCCTGGAACTTCAGTGAGTACCACCATGGACCAACTTTTCTGCAAGTAATGTACAGCAAGGTAGAATGACAAAATCATATAATTTCATAGGTAGAAAGTAAAGGACTTCACTGGCTACCTACTTCAACTTGTACCTGAAGAATTCCCTTCACAAAATGTCAGCACCTGGTCATCCAACATGGCTTCATAACTTCCGTTGAGAAGAAACCCACTGCCTCTCAAGACAGTAAATTTCCTCCTTTTTTTTCTTTACAATTCCAATAGTTAGGAAGTTTTCCCTCATGTCAAGCCTAGATTTTACTCTTTTTAACTCCCACCCACTGCTTCTAGTTCTGTCCTCTGAGGACGAGCAAAACAAATCAAACCCTTCTTCCAGGTGACATTCTTTAAATACTTGAAGACATCATTTCTGACTCCCCCAACTGTAGCCCAAAGTCTCTTCTTCACTTAAATATCCCTAGTTCCTTCAATTGGTTCTTAAATAGCATGAAATCAAGACATCATTCTGGTTGCCCTCCTGTGGAAATGTTCCTGTTAATCAACGTTCTGAACAATATTCCATACGTGATCTGACCAGGATAGAGTACTCCTTATTCCTGGAAACCATACCTTAATGCAGTCCAAGAGCCTTTTTGGCTAACATATGGAGCAGTTGACTAACATTGAGTTCATATCCACTAAGATCCCCCAGATCTTTTTCAGGCAAACTGCTGTCTAACCATAACTCTTCCATCTTGCAGTTACGAAGATAATTTTTTCAACCTAAGTATAAGACTTCATATTTATCACCATTAAATTATTTCTTGTAAAATTTGGTAGATTCGGTTCAACGGTTCATTAATTGTCATCTGCCTCACATCTCTCCATTTTTTCCACAAGAACATCATAAAAGACTTTATTGAAGAAGCTCTCTTCTAAAGTCTAAGTAACCTATGCTTACAGTTTTCTCTGGATTTTGTTGTTACTGTTGTTCAGTTGTTTCAGTCATGTCCAACTCTCCATGACCTCATTTGGTGTTTTCTTGGCAAAGATACTGGAGTGATTTGCCATTTCCTTCTCCAGCTCATTTTACAGATGAGGAAACTGATGCAAATAGGGTTAAGTGACTTGCCCACAGTCACGTAGCTAGGAAGTCTGAGACCAGATTTGAACACAGGAAGATGACTCTTCCTGATTCCAGGCCCTTTACTCTATCCACCATGCCACCTAGATGCCTTGTCCCTATACTTACCAGCCTAGAAACCTGGTCCGGAAGGGAACTTAAGTTGTCTGGCAATGCTGTTCTTCATGAGCAGATGAGAACTAGGTATTAATACATTTAGATATATTCATTGTAATCACTGCTTTCTTTTCTACATGTTCATACCCCATTACTTCACTAAAATTTTAGAATCTTTCCAGGAGTTTTTTTTCATGCTCATGGGACTGTTTATTTGCAGATGAAATTCTCTTGCCCTTTTTGAAAATTTTGAAAGCATTTGCCCTTCTCCAATTCTCTGGAGTGTCTCCTTTTCTACCTAATCTTTCAAATATCACTGACAGTAGCAAGCAATCATATACACCATTTCTTTCAATATTAATTGTATACTGCATGAGGTAACCTGAACTCACCAAGGGCAGCTAGGTGCTCTTTTACCATATCCATATTTGTCTTGAATATCAACTCTCTCAGTCACTTTGTTTCTGTCCTTTCTATTACATAGATCATTATCCTTGTCAGAGAAAACAGAAGCTAATTTGAGCAACTCTTTCTTCTCCCAGTTGTCAAGTTATCATTGTCCTATCCACCCTAAACAGTGACCCTATCCTGCCTTTGATCTGCCTCTTTCCCCTAAAGTAACTTTTTTTTTAATTGAGTGTTTGAGTCCTTGATAGCCTCAGCTCATTCTGAGTTTTAGTGCTGTGGACTGCTCTATTCTAATTCTAACTCCTGTATTCTTCCTTTGTTATCTGCCCTAGCTTCCACTTTTTTATTTGTCTTTTTAAAATCTAAATTGTTTGGAGAATTCACAAGATGTCCACATCAGTCCCTTCAGATAATTCCTCTCTAGCCTCCACAATAAAATTGTGTCTTCAGAATTTCATTCTTGAGAGCTTTCTGTCTTCCTGTTCTGACTTCACCTTGTAGAATTTTAATTTATGGGATGCTACCTATGCTTTTAAATCATTTGAAATCTCCTCTCACAAAATTTGCGGAACATTTCTGAGAGAGAGACAGAGACAGATAGAACTTCAGCACATATTTTTACTAACTTAGAGTTAAGAGATTTAGAATGACTGAATTATCACCCTCCAATTGTCAGAGCAAAAGATACTTCCTTCATCCCAGGGGTGAGACTTTCCAGGGATCATGTTCCCAGATTTCCCTATTATGTCCTCAATAAGAAAATAATTACAATCACTTGAGGGTATATACAAAGAGCATTTTCTTTATTTCTTATCTGTTTTAATACCCATTTAAATATGTACTTTACTTTTTTAAATGCATGTTCTTCATCTTGGACTACCAACAAGATAGTGTTTCAAGTTTAGATTATTTAAGAGACTGCCAGGATATCTGGGATGGAGGTTCAACCCATTGAGCTATACTTCTCATCCAAATTAACCCTACATTGAGGCAATAATCCATGGGAATTCCAGAGTGAGTAAAAAAAAAAGGTGAGCTCTCTTTATCCTTATTAAATTTGAACTAATGGACCCAGGAGTCCAGTTTATAAAGTTAGGGACTTTTATTGTCAGAATTTCAGAGGCTTCTGGTGGAATAAGTATTTAAGGGCAGGTAATCCTTTCAGCTTATTTCATCCCTTTAAGCTTATTTCATCCTCTCACACAGATAGCCACTTCTCCTGAGTGCAGGGCTGTCATTATTTCCTCTAATCCACCAGTTCCATCTGGCTTTATGGAAGAAAATTAGGTTGTTTAGAAATTATTATTTTCATAAACTTATTTTAATTATTTTTTAAATGACCTCATGGACTTCCAGAGCCATACAATATGTCAAATACTCTTTAAATGTCCTATTTTACCTTGAGAGAATGACATATGGTTAAAAAGCCAGCCTCAGAGAGAGCAAGATTTGGTTTAAGTCTCACATTAGTCACATATTGACTGTGTGACCTTAGGCGAGTCACTTTTAACCTCTCACTACTCTAGGCAACTCTCTACTGTATGTTGAAGAGATGATGCCAACCTTCATTAGCAGGAGTTCCCTCATCTTGGAATTCCCCTTATCAGTGATATCACACTACTAGTTCCTATCCCAGTTTTTCATCTTAAAAGCAACATTAGCAAATCTTGATACAATTTTTGAAATGAACATTTCCATGTTTAGTTTGTCTTCTTTAAATCAATTCAACTGTTTATTATCACGTAATCTCTCTGGACCTCATTTCTCACACCTCTAAAAGACACTGTTAGAGTAGTTTTCCTTTGAGATCCCTTACAGCTCTGAATCAATAAAATATAAAAGCTATGTCTGGATAATTGAGAGGAATAGGAAATGACTGAATCTTCCTCACTCTATACATCTGAGCAAGAGTTGATCTCCCAATTTCAATGAATGAGTCTTTCTAATGATCGTGTTACCAAGTTTCCCTTTTATATTGTTGGTGTTTTTCAATCATTTCAGTTGTGTCCAACTCTTCATGACCTCATTTGGTATTTTCTTGTCAAAGATGCTGGAGTGGTTTGCCATTTCATTCTCCAGCTCATTTCACAGATAAGGAAACTGAAGCAAACAGGGTTAAGTGACCTGCCCAGGTCACACACCTGTAAGTAGGTGTCTGAGGCCAAATTTGAACTCAGGAAGACGAGTCTTCCTGACTCCACATCCCTCATTCTAACTGTGCTACCCTTCTATATTACCAGAGGAGGAAATTCATCAACCCATTGAGTATTCATGTAGGGAGTGTTTTCCTTATTTCTTCCCTGTAAAAACAGACAAGTGACTAGAATTCCTCTTTAACTGATTGGGACTGATATTTGGTGTCAGTTTAAATCTCTGATGTGAATAAATGTGTTAGTAGGTGAGAAATGGACCTTATATCAAGTGTCAGGAAGTGCTGCCTGTTTCCCTTATGTGATAGCTAGGAAAGGATTTCAAAGAATCTCTTTTAGGGAAAATGAATTTCTCACCTGTCCTTTTCCTTTCATGTGTATGCATATTCATATGGATTTTAAATGCCATAATTCTAATTCTCTATTTTCATAGCTTCATCTTGCCTTTCTCAGAAAGAAGTCATTGAAAACACTACATTACAGATCACATTTTTCAATAATATCTTGAAACGCATTCCATCTGATATTCTTCTGTAGCACAATCCCCTTTATCAAGCCAACATCTTACTTATTCTCAGCAGTTTCAAAGGTGATCTATTGCACTTCATGGAGATAATGGCTGACTAGGTACATATGGTAAAGTCTGATCTTAATAGCAGTTGAGTGATGTTTGTCAGACTCAAGCCTCTCTAATGCTTGGCAGCAGATAAAGACATTATAAAATAGTGACATTTGAAAAACCAGATTGACAAGCCCTCTGCTTGTCCCCTTTGCTTGGTTCATGAGAGCTGCTGCTGCTGCTCTGAGCAAAGCATCACTGCAATTCAGGGCCTCACAAAATGCTTCATGTGCCATATGTCAGACTGAAGTAGTGCACTTGATGCTGCAGAATGAATATGGATGAGTTGTAATGAGACCTTAACATTTTTCATTCTTTACTTTATGGGTCTAAACTTGCTAATTGAATAGTGCATTTATTTTTAAGATTTACCTTTTAATGTCTTTATCTAAATTTTAGCAAGGGGATGGGGTGGAGAGAGAAAAAGCAGACACTAATCCAGCTTCAGTTTTATTGTTGTGTCCAATTCTCCATGATCCCATTTTGGGGTTTTCTTAGCCATAGATACTGGAGTGATTTGCCATTTAGATTTGCCATATAGATTTGCCATTTCCTTCTCCAGCTCATTTGACAGATGTTGAAATGAGACAAACAGCGTTAAGTGACTTACCCAGGACTACATAGCTAGTAAGTGTCTGAGGCCAGAGAGAAACACAGGTCCTCTTGATTCCAGACCCAAAGCCCTATCCACTGTGCCACCTAGCTACCCAATCCAGCTTCAATAGAGGTAAATAAAATCATAAAACTTAAAAATCACATCTTTAGCCTATACTAAGTATTCAGTTGGTGTCCTCAGTGGTGATGTTGTCTATATTTTAAGTGTTCATGTGTTCTCTCCTGATAGAATACAAGCCTCTTGAGAGCGTGGACTGTTCCATTCTTGTCTTTGCATTTCTACTGCCTAGCAATATGCCTGGCACACTGCTTGTTGACTTATTGATAGATGGGTTTCACAGAATCCATAATGCATAAACATCCCTAGATATGATCAGGTAAAAGAAACATAGCTTTTTATAATAGGATGCATAGAGGTATTGAAATATGTTGATATATAGAAGGAGCCTGAAATAAGAGACAGTAGTAGGAGTGAAAGCAGGAGATGAGAACTAAGTTAAGAGTACACATCATAAAAGAAGCCAAGGCAAAATATAAGGTTTGACAAGAAATGGAAGAAAGAACCAGCATTGATATTTCAGGCAAAAGCCAATAAAGACTTTAAAAAATAATACATACAGAAAGAGGTCTTTCAAAATGTATGGAAGAGATTTCCTTCATGTCTGTGCATTGGGAGCCATTTTTCAGTCTCATGTTTTAACTACTCCTCCCCAATAGAGTTTTTTCTCTTTCCAGAGGCCTGTCTGACACTTTGTAGAGTGCTAACCCTCAATTATCTCAGCTGCAAAATATGATCTATTACAGCATTAACCTGTCAGTCAAGAATCTCAGCAGTGCGGGAAACTGAGATTTGCTCTAGCCATCCAAGGAGAGGTATGATCCAGGAGCTCCTTAATTCTGACCCTTGTCCTGACACTGACTCCCACGGTGGCCTTGAACAAGGTACTTAACCTCTTTGCCTCAATCAGCCATATGGAAAATGAAGGTAATAATAACTCACAGGGGCATCATGAGATTATTCAATGTTGACAAAGTGCTTTGGAGATGAAAGCATCATAGATCTGCAATATTATTCATCATAAGGCCAGTTAAATTAGGGCTGTCAGAATGGCACAGAATACCCTAATTCCCTGATTATTCTCCTGCTGAACCTCACAGCTCTGGAGAGATTTAACTTATTTGAATGTAAATGATAAAAATTTCGCACAATAGTCAGTGACTCAGAATTTGTTTTTGGACTCATTTTTGAATCTCATTTTAGGAGACTCCATTTCCTCACAACTCAAAACCAGAGAACTGTTAAGACTATCTTCATTTTATTTCAATAACTAGATTTTTAAAACATTAAATCAATCAACTTATTAAGCACCTACTATGTGCCATACACTGTACTTAGCACTGGGGATTGTTGTTGTTCAGTCATTTTCAGTTATATCCAACTCTTTGTGACTCCATTTGGGATTTTCTTGGCAAAGATACTGAAGTGGTTTGCCATTTCTTTCTCCAGATCATTTTACAGATGAGGAAACCCAGGCAAACAGGGTTAAGTGATTTGCCCAGGGTCACACAGCTAGTAATTGTCTGGGTCCAGATTTGAACTCAGGAAGATGAGTCTTCCTGACTCCAGGCCCAGTGCTGTGTGCACTATGGTGCCACCTAGAGCTACACACTGGAGATACAAGGACATAAATGAATGGATCCCTCAACTGGGAGAGCTTACATTTTATAGTGGAGATAATATGTACACATAAAAAGTATATGCAAAATAAGTGTATGCTAAATGCAAGACAATTGGGGGGGAGGAGAGAGGAACTAGTAACTCAGCTTCTTCCACTGTATTTGCCAACATAAGTATGCCTTGCTGGTTATGTGTTAATTGACTTTTTTTATTTTTTTGTACACTGAATTCTACTTTAAATATAAGAGTTTATATTCCATAACGGTTTAAAGACATCCTGGGGTGATTCTTTTATAATGCAAATAATCCCTTGCTAATTTCTCTGTTTTGCAGGTTTAGACACTCTCATATTGGATTTCCTTAAAAAGGGTTTCAGCTACATGCTGATAAATCCTTACAAGGGTTGCATTTCTAGGTGCTAGTAAGTATTCATTTAACAGTTAATACTCTTACTGTCTTTCTGGGCAGTGTGATGTAATAGGTAGAAAGGTGGCCTGGAAGTCTAGAAGACCTGGTTTCAAGTAATGCCTCTGACACATACAGGCTGTATGACCTTTGGGGGAAGGGGATAAGTATTTATTAAGCATCTACTGTGTGCTATGCATTATCATTATGTCTCATTTTATAGTTGAGGAAACTGAGGCAGGTAGGTTAAGTGACTTGTCCAGGATTACCCAGCTATAAAGTATCTGAATTTGAACTCAGGTGTTCTGGCCCAGTGCTCCATGCTCTGTCCCACCCAGCTCCCTCATAGCTGGATAGGTCACTTAACCTCTAAGTGCCCCAGGTCAATTCTTTTTAGCTATGCAACTAGGTGCCTCTGTGGATAGAACACTGCTGCTGGAGTTAGGAAGATTCCTCTTCCTGAGTTCAAATCTGGCCTCAGGCACTTAACTAGCTGTGTTAACTAGTGTGGGCAAGTCACTTAACCCTGTTTGCCTCACTTTCCTCATCTGTTAAAAAAAAAATGAGCTGGAGAAGGAAATGGCAGACCACTCTAGTATCTTTGTCAAGACCCCAAATGGGGTCACAAAGAATTGGACACAACTGAACAACAAGAAGTTGAAGATTAGGTGCCCATCTGCATTAGGAGAGGAGTTCCACAGTGGGAGCTCCCTATGCAGATGAAATTACAGATAAAGTCGAAAAAAAAAAAAACAACCACACACACAAAAACTTGATTTAGGAAAGTTCAGGAAAGGCTATGAATTGAAGCACTAAATATATATATTTTTAATACTTTGTGTTCTCATCCCAGTTCATCCACATTTAAATGCACTGGGTAGATGACTTAACCCATTTGCACCTCTGTTTCTGATTCTTTTAAAGAGTAGGCATAATTACGTTTACTACACTTACTTCAAAAAGCATCGAAGGGCAGTATTTGTAGAATACCAAAGATTCTAGAACAAAAGCTTATTTGGCTGCTAAAATACAACTCTGTTGTAGGGTTGTTGTTTTTTTTTTTTCTTGCTCTGCAGAAGAAGGCCTCACTGTCTTTCAGTTCTGTTTTTTCAAAAAGAAAACATCCCTGCTAGAAATGAAAACTACATTTACAATTTAAAGATGCATTTTCCAAAAAAGAGGAGGGGGGGCAGCAGTCATCTCTTGCAGCCTGGAGGGTGGAGGCATCTAATTGCCTATTCATAACAGAGTACTAGTTTCCCAGGGAATATAAAATATCTAAACAGACTATGCAGAGAATGGTGGTGATTATAAAAACAGTAGGTTCATTAATTCAAAGTCTTGGCATAAACATACGCAACATAAAAATGAAATCTCAATTTTTATATTCCAATTGCAACATCTCTGATTTTAGCTCTTTGAATCTTACTTTATTATAATTATGTGGGACTTGTATATGTATGAGGAATGACTATAAAGTGGTGAGACCCACTCCCCATGACTCACAGAGGAATTGGCTTCATTATTTTATATTCACATTATATGTATGTAGGAATCTGGAAAAATCACTGTATGCATTCCTCTTATCCTCGTACCACCAGTGAGGTTTGGTTATTGTTGTTTTTTGTTTGTTTTCTTGTTTTTGTTTTGTTTTTTGTTTTTGTTTTTGTGGGAGTGAAATCACCTCCACAAAATTCTTAAGGCTCATTAGGGCATGGGATAACTCTCACTTCCCTATGGTCATACCTACAAAACCAAAGTTCTGGTGCAATCCAACCAGCAATAAAGGTTTCAATTATGGGCCCACTGCAGACCATATCTGCTATCTTAGAGGCTATTTAGTTAAGTACAAAAAGTTTCATTAACAGGAGGCTGGCCACTCAGTGATGAAATTTTTAACTGGCAGAGCATGAAACATCAAAACACAAAACAATTTTCTTCTATTTAGCTTCTACAGTGGCATGGAAGACTTATAGAAAAGGCAGCAGAGGATGCTAAGGGTCATGCAGCTCTTAGACTATGTACAATATTAATTTAATAATGAATGCTAGGGGCAGCTAGGTGGAACAGTGGATAGAGTATCTGGGCTCAAATCTGGTCTCAGACACTTACTAGCTGTGTGACCCTGGGTCAATCACTTAACCCTGACTGCCTAACAACAACAACAACAACAACAACAACAACAATAATAATAATAATAATGAATATTCAGTGTATTGAGAGACTTTACAGCAGAATGGAAAGAGAACTAACTTTGTAGTCAGGAAGACCTGAGTTCAAGTGCTATCTCTGACTCCTACTGGATTTGTGACCCTGGACAAGTTACTTAACCTCTCCATGCCCCCCAGGCAACTCTATCAGACAATACATCTCAGAGCAGGTGCTAATCTGTCTTGGTAGAGGAAGTTTCCTCATTGGAAAAAATGAATTCTCAGATCCAATCTCATTTCATTCCACTCTTCATATAAAATCTTTGTCCAATGACCAACAAAATGATTGTGGAGGAAATTAAAATATTGACATCTTTTAAACAATGCAAATGTTCCCCACAACGAAAAGCACAAAAGAAATCAGAAATTCACTTGCCTAACAAATATTGATCTTTTTGTCAAGTGGAAAGACACAGCAGCCAGGAGTCACATTATCTTAGAGTATAAACTGCCTTGAAAAACATTACAAAGGCCAGGATGGCAGATTAGTGGCAATCAATCTGAACTGTCTCAACACTCCTCTCTGAACAACTTTAATATAATGCCTCAAATCAAATTTTGGAGTGGCAGAGTCAACAAAACGTAAGGTGAAACATTTTTTCTGGCTTAAGACTTAGGAGGTAGGTGGGAGAAAAATGTGACAAAGGGTAGAAGCCGAACCAGAGCTTACACATGAGGAAGCAGCAACAGCAGCTTTGAGGGCTCTTAGATCAGAGACAGTAAGGGGTCAGACAACTAGTCAGAAAGAGATTATAGGGAATCCTTTGCTGTAACTGGGTACAGCTGGCACTTATTGCAATCCTATTGTTCATTGGCAATTCTGAGTCACAGTTCAGACTAGAAAAGAACTCTGGGAGTCAGTTACAAGGGAGCAAGGGTCCTGGTCTCAATTCTAAGGCAAAGATAGTATTAGCACTTTTGTCTGCCTGGGGACCAGGACCCGTCCTGGGTAAAAACTGGAGTGCAGACCAGCAGAACAGTGCCCATCCTTCTCTCAGGATCATTCCATCTTTGAAGCACCAAAATCTTGCAGACCTTCCAGAACTAGCTCTGAAAACAGTAGCACAACCTGAAGCTTGAGACGGTGCTTCCTCACCCTGAGGTGAACAGAGCCCAACTTTAACATAAAGTTCAAAGTCCAGAAATAGGCTGGAAAAATGAGCAAACAACAACAACAAAAGAATTTGACTAAAAAGCTACTACAGTGGCAGGCAAGACCAAGAGGTAAGCTCAAAAGAAGACAACAATGTGAAAACAGCTAATCCCTCCCCCCCTCCAAAAAAGCCTCCAACAAATGCTAATTGGAGCCAAGATCAAAAGAATTCCTGGAAGAGTTAAAGAGATAAGAGTGGTAGAGGAAAAGTGGGAGGAAAAAAAATGAGAGCAATGCAAGAAAATGATGAAATGAGAATTAATCGTTTGGTAAAAGAGGCACAAAAACTACTGGAGAAAATAACACCTTAAAAAACAGATTTGGCCTAATGGTAAAAGAGGCACAAAAATTCATTGAAGAAAAGAACTCTTTAGCAGAATAGGTCAAATGGAAAAGGAGGAATAAAGGTCACTAAAGAAAAGAACTCCTTAAAAAACAGAATTGGCCAGGAAAAAGAGGTACAAGATCTCACTGAGGAAAATAATTCCTTAAAAATTAGAATTGGGCAAGTGGAAGTTAATGACTCCACAAGACATCAAGAAACAATAAAACAGAGTCAAAAGAATGAAAAAATAGAGTGTGAAATATCTCATCAGAAAAAAAAAAACTGACTTGGAAAATAGATCAAGGAGAAATAATTTAAGAACTATTTAAGTACCTGAAAGCCATGATCAAATAAAGAGCCTAGAAATGATATTTCAAGAAATTACAAAGGAAAACTTCTCTGATTTCTTAGATCCAAAGGTTAAAATAGAAATTGAAGGGCTCCACCAGTCACCTCCTGAAAGAGATCTCAAAATAAAAAAATTCTCTGGAATATTATAGCTAAATACCACGGCTTCTGGGTCAAAGAGAAAATACTTTAAGCAGCCAGAAAGAAACAATTCAAATATTGTGGAGCCACAGTAAGGATCACACAAGATTTAGCAGCTTTCATGTTAAAGGAGTGGAGGGCTTAGAATATGATATTCCAGAAGACAAAGGAGGCAGGATTATAACCATGAATCACCTATCCAGCAAAACTGAGTATAATCCTTCAGGGAGAAAAACCTGAAATAGAAAACTTTCAAGCATTCCTGATTAAAAGATCAGCATGGAATAAAAAATTTAAACATTTAACATTAAACATTAAACAAAATTTAACATTCAAACACAAGACTCAAGAGAAGCATAAAAAGGTAAACATGAAAGAGTTTTCATCATGGTCCCAACAAGGTTAAACTATTTACATTCCTATATGGGAAGATGAGACGTGTAACTCCTAAGAACTTCATCATTATTACTACAGTTAAAAGGAGTTTACATAGACAGAGCATATAGATTTTAAGTCGATTTTATTGGAATGATCTCCAAGAAAAATACAGGGATGAGAAAAAGTAATGTACTGGGAGAAGAGGGAAGGGAGAGGTAGAATGGGGAAAATTTTTTCACATAAAAGAGGTGTGCAAGGAAGAGCTTTTACTGGGGTGGGGGTGTACAATGCTTGAATATCACTCTCACAGGAATTGGTTCAAAGAGGGAAGAACATATATACACATTGGGTTATGTATAGAAATGTACCTTATTAAATAGGGAAATAGGGGAAAGGGATGAAAGAAAAAGAGGTGGTAGTGATAAAAGGAGGACAGATTAAGGAAGGTAGTGGTTAAAAGTAAAATAAACTTTTGACGATGTACAGGATAAAAAGAGAGAGAGAAAGAAACAGGAAAAAAAATAAGACAGAGAGAAATACAGTTAGTAATCATAACTCTGAATGTGAAAGGAATGAGCTCATCCATACAATGGAAACATATATATATATAGCAGAATGGATTGGAAATCAGAATCCAACAATGTGTGTTTACAAGAGACACACTTGAAACAGTAAGACACACACATGGAGTTAAAAGAGAGGGCTGGCACAGAATCTAATATGCTTCAGCTGAACTTAAAAAAAGATCAGGAGAAGGAATCATGACCTGAGATAAAGCAAAAGCAAAAACAGACCTAATTAAAAGGGATAATCAGGAAGACTACATTTTGCTAAAAGGTGCCATAGATAATGAAGCAGAATAAAAAATTTTTATAGCAAGTTTCTCTGATAAAGGCCTAATTTCTCAAATATATACTAAATATAGAACTGAGGCAAATTTCTAAAAATAAGAGCTATTCCTCAATTGATAAATGGTCAAAGAATATAAACAAGCAGTTTTCAGAAGAAGAAATCAAAACTATCTATAATCATAAGAAAAAATGCTCAAAATCACTCTTGATTAGAGAAAGGCACATTAAAACAACTCCGAGGTACCACCTCACACCTATCAGAAATGTCAAGTGCTGGAGGAGATAAGGGAAAAATAATTACACTAATGAATTGTTGGTGGAGTAGTGAACTGGTCCAACCATTCTGAAGAACAATTTGGAACTAGACCTAAAGGATTGTAAAATCGTACATACCCTTTGACTCAACAATACCACTCCTAGGTCAGTATCCCAAAGAGATAAAAGGAAAAGGAGCTATATATACAAAAATATTTATAACAGCTCTTTTGTGGTTGGCAAAGAACTGGATATTGAGGGGGTGCTCATCAATTGGGTTGTGGCATATGACTGTGATGGAGTACTATTGTGCTATAAGAAATGATGAGAGGTGTGGCTTCAGAAAAATGTGGTGAGACCTATATGAACTGATGCAAAGGGAAGTGAGAAGAGTTGGGAGATCATTATGCACAGTAACAGCAATGTTGTAATGATGATCAACTATTACACTTGGCTACTCTGATCAAGACAATGATCCAAGACAATTTCAAAGGACTTATGATGAAAAAATACTATCCACCTCCAGACAGAGAACTCATGAACTCTGAGTACAAATTGAAGTATAATGTTCTCACTTTCTTTATTTTTTGCTTCCTTTGAAATATGACTAATATGGAAATACATTTTTATAATTTCACATGTATAATTAATATCATAATGTTTTCCTTCTCAGTGGGAGAAGGAGGGGTTGAGAGAGAGGGACAAAATTTGGAACTCAAAATTTAAAAAGAAAAGAATGCTAAAAAAATATTTTTAAAAGACAAAAAAAGAATTAAATTCTTCCAATAGAACAGGCTCTTCAGTCACAAAATGTATGAAAGTATATGACATATGATAAAATGTTGAAGTAATAAATCATGACTGGCAAAAAATTAAAAAGGAAGATTAAAAATCTTATGGGGCAGCTAGGTGGCACAGTAGATAGAGCACCAGCCCTGGAGTCAGGAGGACCTGAGTTCAAATGCAGCCTCAGATACATAACACTTACTAGCTGTGTGACCCTGGGCAAGTCACTTAACCCCATTACCTAGCCAAAAATAATCTTATGATATTACGAGTTGTATAATGTGTGCATATAGCCAAAAGAACATGTTGAGAAGTCAGGAAGGGAGAGAATGAGTTAAGCGTGAGATAACCTAAATTAGCTTGTCCTAAAAGCTTTTGTTTATACAACTTATAGGAGGACCACAAATAGCCATGAAATGAAACAGAACTGCTAATATTTCTATATCTATCTTTTCTCATCAGTAATTGCAGGGCAACTACCAACCCCAGAATCTGCTGCATTATGTGAGAAAGTAGAAATGGCAGTTAATAAGAAAATGAAAATGAAGAGTAGTTGGACATGATCAGATGCAAACAGAAGTTATGCTGCAGGTGTCCCAGTCCTAAAGACACTTGGGAAACAAATTTTAAAACAGAGAGGAAGA
Source organism: Vombatus ursinus (assembly GCF_900497805.2). NCBI lineage: Eukaryota > Metazoa > Chordata > Mammalia > Diprotodontia > Vombatidae > Vombatus > Vombatus ursinus. The sequence goes on along the minus strand of NW_020940360.1, from coordinate 11,012,974 downwards.
TTCCAAAAGCATGAAAATGCTAACAGGTGGTACTTTTAAAACAACAAAAAAGTGACCAATAAAATCTAAGTAACTAACAACGCATATACCTACTTAACCAGTCTATAGATTTCTTTATTAACAAATATAGAGAATATATGACATTATTTTTCTATCATTTGTTCATTTTTAAAGTGTTTGACTCAGACAAATGCAGTTTTAAAAGTTCTACTCAAACCCAAACAAGATTTGATGAAGAAATGTGAGCAAAAGGATAACCTTATTCCACAACCTTCTGAGTATTTGCGTTGTGAGGCACAAGACAGGGATATGAATATTCTCTCAAGGTGTTGACCAGTGTCATGAAACATGTTCTGGGAATAGTCCAAATAGAATATGAATATTTCCTATCAACAGCAAGGTTTTCCAACTGTTCCTGTTCACAAAGCACACTGTGATAGATAGGTAGATAGGTAGGTAAATAGAGATACCTATATCTATAGATACATTTATTTCTATAAAAAGAATATCTACAGATCTATAGAGATAGAGATGTAGATATAGGTATAGGTATAGATACAGGTATGTAGAGATGATAAATAGATAGATTGATAGATAACAGATTTCATTGATCTCTATTTGAATAGACTTTATAGATAATAATAACTAACATTTATATAGCACTTACTTTGTGCCAGGCACTGTGCCAAAATCTTTACAAAAATTATCTCATTTGATCCTCACAACTCTGGGAGATAGATGTTATTATTATTATTCTCCTTTTACAAATAAGGAAACTGAGTCACTCAGAGGTTAAGTTACTTGTCCAGGGTCACGTGGCTAGTAGATATCCAAGGTTAGATTATAATTCAGGTGTTCCTGACTCTAGGGCAAGTGCTTATCCTCTGTGCCACCAAGCTACCCCAGATGGACAATGAGAAGGTCCCAGAATGGAATGAGAAAATGGGAATGTAACCAGATAAAATTCTGGAAATTACATAGCCTTTACAATAACTCCAAGCTGCTCCTTCTTGCAAAAGACTATCTCTTTTCTTTTTTTTGAGGCAGTTAGGGTTAAGTGACTTGACCAGGGTCACACAACTAGTTAAGTGTCACGTATCTGGTCTGAGACTGGATTTGAACTCAGATCCTCCTGACTCCAGGGCCAGTGCTCTATCCACTGTGCCACCTAGCTGCTCTAAAAAACCATCTTTTTAGCATCAATATTTTGGTAATGCTATATGGATATGAATCATGGAAAACCAAGATCTCAGAAAAATGAAAATGACAAGTAACTTAAAAATGTCGACCAAAAGCCTCATGGTAAGGGGGGATTTGTAAGGAGAAAATAGAGGAACTAGTGGGGAAATAGGTTGCAAAATTTTGCTAATAATGATTTATATATGCAAAGTGGTTTAAAAGGCATCATTAAGAACTTGCATGCCTGGCAAAGGAGGTGGGCCAGTCTTGTAGGGATAACAGATGGACAGCCCACATGCTACACTGGAATTCATGAAATATTCAAAGAATTGGAGGAAGGTCTTTAATGCAAAGGTCAATTAGCTATGAAGAGCTTTTGGAAAGACACAGACAAAAATGACATACAATGAGAAGGTATGAAATGATTGCAGCTTATGCTGGTAGAGAAGATACCCACACTCATTAGAGGTAAATAGATCAACATAGCTAAGTAATGTAGAGTTGACATCAAGGACATCTTTGAGGAGGGAAAGAGTCACAAAAAGGCAGCCTGAGGGGTGTGTGTGTGTGTGTGTGTGTGTGTGTGTGTGTGTAAGCAAAGATGTAATCTCTATTTTTTTCCCTTGATAATTGGAGCTGCCAGTTCCTAGCAGATGAATGATGGATAGATTTAATGGGCTATGAGCCTGAGGATTACATAGCATTGACTTTCTGAAGATTCCTAACTTCCTTTCTCTCCCCATTCCTAAGTCACTATTGAACACTAGCAAAATGGCTCTCCAAAATTAGACTGGACACAATGTCCCAATTCTAGGTGCTCTGGGAAAAGTATATGTAGAAATTTTGCGCTGAAGGAATCTCAGAAGTAATCACAGGGCAGTTAAAATGTAAGGCCTCTCTTGTTCCCTCCTTCCTCAAATGTTACTAACTGGCTAGGGTGTCAATTAGTATAGGGCAAGCCAGTAATAGTTTTCATTGGTTTCCTACCATATTGGCTGGCTTGATGATGATTAACAGTGAAGCCAGGCAGTGATCAGTAATGCAAGAACACTGGAGGTTGTGAAATGTATCTTCTGTCTCCCTTTCTTCTCCAGTGATTCAACAGATGAAAAGGACCTCAAACAGCAGCCTAAGATTGCTCCAGAAATGAAGAAAACTTTCATATTCCCAGACTGCTGCTCTTTAGGAGGCTGGCAGGGACCTCAGAGATCATCTGTGGTGGTTCAATTCCTCATTTTACAGATGAGGAAACTGAAATGCCTTCTATAATACCTCACAATCAACTATAGGAGATGAGCAAAGATTTCCGTCTGGGCCTGAAGAATACCCAAATGGACCAATGAAGTTACAGCCCTGGCATGAATGTAGATATTTGATGTAAATTGCATACAACAAATCAGTTGAGAAGACTCTCTTATAGAAAAAGGCACTTGCCTTACATGATGAAATTACTTCAGTGCTTTCCATAATCTGAAATTTTTGCCTGTGGAAGCCTAACTGAAGTTGGTGCATAATAGAATAAGATTCCTAGTAAGATGAAAATGTCTACTTTTTTTTACTCCGGCTTTATCTCATTCTGTCTGAATGTACAAAAAAGCCTGCACTCTCCTTGTATTTAAAGACCTCACAGCCCAACCACTTTCAATTGTAACCTCATTATTTTCCATGTCACAGTGTGCTCAATATATGTGTCATGTTTGAAGTGGTAAAATGGGCTGAAGGTACAGCCCAACTTACTCCTGAATAGGATTTTGTACAGAAAAAGAACACGATAGAGTACTGTCATATTTTTACAGTGGGAAGGAAAATTGGTCTCCAGAACCATTTGGAAAAGAAGTGTTTGGTGGGAATGGGGGTGGAGTAAAGGAGGGAAAGAGGAGATGTCAGAAAAGTGGAAAAAGGATAGTGAGGAGAGTTGAGACTAATTGAAAAGCTGTTTCAAGTAAAGGGGGAATGAACAAAATTATACAATCTAGACTAGGAGCAGAAGTTATAAATGAAGGAGTCAGGAAGAGTACTGCAAAGTAGGAAGGAGACTTGGGCACAACTATAAGAGGTATGGGACTGTGCCAAGGTTTTTAATGAGGGATGATTACACTCAATTCAAGGACAATGAAAATAGAATAAAAGGAAAAATACATTCAGTCTCAGAGCATTTTGGAGAATGAAACTTGATGGCAGCATTTGAGGTGAGCTAGAAAAAGGAGCCAGAGAGGAAGAAGTAACAGTAATATAAGCAGAGAACATGAAAATATGAATTCAAGGACAAAGAGAAATCAGAAGATAGATACATTTCAAAAACTCAAAAGCAGTACTGTAATAAGGAAATATGTCACAGGATCTCAAAACTTCTTTTGAGGGGATGAGTCGAGGTAGAATTGGAAAAATGTTCCAGTAACAAACATTAAAGGCCAGACTAGAATGGAATCATTGAATAACAGAAGTGCAGAGTTGCAAGGGGCCTTAAAGGTCAACTGGCCCAACTCCTACCCAAACGTGAGTTTCATCAACAGAAACCCTGCCAAATGGTATGTGGGACTCTATACCAAGACTCCAGTGACATGAAACTCATGAATCCCCAAAGCAGCAAACTTTTCTTTTTGGACAGCTATGATTGCTAGGAGGGTTTTCCTTACCCTGAGCTAAAACTGAGCCAAGCTTAACAATCTAATAACCTCTGGTCAGCACTTTAAATGCTTAGAGACCACTATCATGTCTTCTTAAATCTTCTCTTCTCCAAGCTAAACATTCCCACAACCATCACCAAATTCTAGCACGATGGAACTCTCACCATTCTAGGATCGTTTGTCTGGATGAGCTCCAAATTGCAAAGTACTTCTTAAATTATCACACTCAGAGCTCAAATAGTCCATGTCTTTGGGGACCCTAATTCTATCATCCAAGATGTTAGCTATCTCTTCCAGCTTTATAGCTTCTGTAAATTTGCTAAATATTTCATCTATGCTGTCATCCAAATCTTTGCTTAAATATTAAACAACAAAGCACAGGACTGACCTCTGGAGTACCCCATTAGACACATGCCCCTGTGTTGAGATCAGTTCTTTAATCACTATTCATTGAGTCCAGTCCTTCAACAAACTCTAAATCTACCTGAATGTACTATCCTTCAGCCTAATTCTGTCCAGAAGGAGAGCCTTTGTCAAGATCCTCACTGAAATACATGTACACTATGCCTATAGCATTCCCCTGATCTACTAGTCTAATAAACCTAGCAAAAGAAAAAAAAAAAGAAACAAAGTCAGTCTAGCAACTGATTCTTGAACTCACAATCACTGTTTCACTTTCTAAGAGTTCACCAACCATTCTTTTATCAATACATTCTAGAATATTGTCAATAATTGACATCAAGGTCACTAGCCTATACTTAGAAAAATCTACCTTATTCTTCAACTTGAAAATAAGTACAACATGTGCTCCCTCTTCAGTCCTGCAGCATCTTCTAAATTTTCATTGTTCCTCAAAGATTATCAAGAGCAATTTAGCAATCATGTTTGACAATTCTTTCCATACCTTGGAACGTTCCCGTGAGCCAGATGATTTGAGTTGATCAAAGACAACTCAGTGCCCCCTTACAATTTTTTTTTCACTTATTTGGAGCATTGACAATTTTATTCCTTTCTAGTTTGAAGATATATTCTTTATAATAAAATTATCAATCTAATTGAGTAACTGTGCCATCTCTCATAATGATCATCTATCATTATCTTCTCATTCACTCAAGCAGAAGTCTTATCCCTTCTTTTATCTTCTTCATCCCCAACTCAAGTATTTTTCAAATTAATATATTTTATTTTCCACATGTTAAAATAATTTTAACATTTTATCTATCCCTCCTTTCCTGAGATGGTAAGCAATCAGATAAAGGTTTTACATGTGCAATCATGTAAAACATTGCCACGTTAGCCATTTTGTATAAGAAATCTCAAATTTTTAAAAAAGAATGAAGGAAAGAAAGTGAAAAATTGCATGCTTCAGTCTGTATTCAAACAATATCAGTTCTTTCTCTGGAGGCAGATAGTATACTTCATCATTAGTCCTTCAGGATTGTACTGCTGAGAATAGCTAAGTCCTTCACAAGTCTTCATCAAACAATATTGCTATTACTGTGTATACTGTTCTCCTGGTTCTGTTTACTTCACTTTACATCAGTTCATGTAAGTCTTCCCAATTTTTTTCTGAAATCATTCTGCTTGTCATTTCTTTTTTTTAAATTTTTTCCAATTACATGTAAAGACAGTCTTTAATATTCATGTTTTATACAATTTTGAGTTCCAAAATTTTTCTCCCTTTCTCCCATTCCCCACCCAAGAGAGCAAGTAATATGATATAAGTTATACATGTGCAATCATGTAAACATATTTCCACATTAGTCATGTTGTGAAAGAAGAAACAGAACAAAATGGAAAACATGAAAAACAACAAAAAAGTGAAAATAGTATGCTTCTATCTTCATTCAGACTCCACAGTTGTTTCTCTGGATGTAGATTCCATTTTCCATCGTGAATCTTTTGAAATTGTCTTGGATCATTGTATTGCTGAGAAGAGCTAAGTCAATCATAGTTGATCATCACTCAATGTTGCTGTTGCTGTGTGCAATGTTCCCCTGGCTCTGTTAACTTCACTCAGCACTAGTTCCAGTAAGTCTTTCTAGGTTTTTCTAAAATCTGCCTACTCATCATTTCTTTTTTTTTTAATTTTTTTTATTTTTAACAAGTGTTTTTAAAAGTTTGGGTTACAAATTTTCTCCCTCACTCCCTCCCCACCCACCCTCACCAAAAAGGAAAGCATCTTGTTACAGGGTTATAGATGTGTAGTCATGCAAAACACTTCCATAGCAGTCCTGTTGTGAAAAACTAAGTATATTTCCCTTCATCCCATCCTATCCCCAATTTATTCTATTCTCTGTTTTGACCCTGTCCCTCCTCAGAAGTGTTTGCTTCTGATTATCTCCTCCCTCAAACTGCCTTGCCTCTATCAACCCCCTGCTCTCTTGTCCCCTCGCCCCCACCTTCCTGCAGAGTAAAATAGATTTCCATACCCCATTGTGTATGTTGTTCCCTCCTTAAGCCAAATCCCATGAGAATAAGACTCACTCATTCCCTCTCACCTTCCCCATCTCCCCTCCAATGTAAAAGTCCCTTCTTGTCTGTTTCATGTGAGATATTTTATTTCATTCCACTTCTCCCTTTCTCCTTCTCCCAGTATAATCCTCTCCCACTCCTTAACTCTATTTTCCAGATATCTCTTCATCCTCAACTCACCCTGTGTCCTCTATCTATCTATCTATACAAACATATAATTATTTCCCTTCCACCACCCCAATACTGACAAAGGACTCATGAGTTACAAATATGATCCTTCCCTGCAGGAATGTAAACAGCTCAACCTCAATAAGTTTCTTATGATTTCTCTTTCCTGTTTACCTCTTCCATGCTTCACTTGAGTCTTGTATTTGAAGGTCAAATTTTCTATTCAGCTCTGGTTTTTTCCACAGGAATGCTTGAAAGTCCTCTATTTCTTTGAACGACCATTTTTTACCCTGGAGGATTATACTCAGTTTTGCTGGGTAGATGATTCTTGGTTCTAATCCTAATTCCTTTGCCCTCCAGAAGATCATACTCCATGCCCTCTGGACCCTCAATGTAGAAGCTGCTAAATCTTGTGTTATCCTGATTGTGTTTCCACAATACTTGAATTGTTTCCTTCTGGCTGCTTGCAATATCTTCTCCTTGACCTGGGAATTCTGGAATCTGGCTACTACATTCCTAGGAGTTTTCCTTTGGGGATCTCTTTCAGGAGGTGATTGGTGGATTCTTTCAATTTCTATTTTGCCCTCTGGTTCTAAAACATCAGGGCAGTTTTCCTTGATAATTTCTTGAAAGATGATGTCTAGGCTCTTTTTTTGATCATGGCTTTCAGATAGTCCAATAATTTTTAAGTTCTCTGTCCTGGATCTATTTTCCAGGTCAGTTTTTTTCCAATGAGATATTTCACATTCTCTTCTATTTTTTTATTCCTTTGGATTAGTGTTACAGTGACTTGATTTCTTGAATTGTCCCTCTCTTCCAATTTCTCCATTCTAATTTTTAAGGAAATATTTTCTTCAGTAAGCTTTTGGACTTCCTTTTCCATCTGGCTAAGTTTGCTTTTAAGGGCATTCTTCTCCTCATTGGCTTTTTGGACCTCTTTTGCCATTTGGATTAGGCTATTTTTTAAGGTATTATTTTCTGCAGTATTTTTTTGGGCCTCCTTTAGCATCACTCTCAGTTTTTCCTCTACTTCTCTTACTCGCTTCTCAAAATCTTTTTTGAGTTCTTCTATGGCCTGGGACCAATTCATATTTTCTTGGAGGCTTTGGATGTAGAAGCTTTGGCTTCGTTGTCTTCTTCTGGTTGTATGTTTTGATCTTCTTTGTCATCAAAGTAAGATAATATAGTCTGATTCCTTTTGCACTGCTTGCTCATGATCCTGGCCAATTACTTGAGTTATAAACTGTTTATTAAGGTAGTAATCTGTTTCCAATGTGTAGAACATACTGTCCCAAGCTTCAGGGGTTTTGTGCAGCTGTTTTTAGAGATACTTCTAGGGACCTGTAAATTTTCAGTTCTTCCAAGGTGGTATGATCAAGGGTGAGGTGTTTACTCCTTTCCTGGCCTGTGCTCTGGTCTACGAGCACTCTTTTCTGTCTTGAAACTGTGAGGAGGGTTTCCTCTCCACAGCCACTACAAGCTCCACCAGACCAGCGCTCCTCCTCCTCGCCTTAGGTCTACCACCCAGAACTGTGACCAGTATCCAAGCATGGGCAAAGCAAGAGAATCCTGCACCAGCAGAGAGTTTCCTGCAATCCCCTTCTGATCAGCCACTTGATTCCCCCTCTCTCTGTGGGCTGGGAGCTCACAGGAGGGCTGCTGCCCTGAGGGCATGCTTGGGACTTGCGGCTGAGACTTCTCTCACCACAGTCACAGACTGTTCTCACTGACCTTCTAAGTTGTCTTTGGCATTCTTGGGTTGAGAAGTCTAGAAACCACCACGGCTACCCATGATTCAGTCCTCTGAGGACTGCTCCAGGGTCGCCTACACGCCCACGCCAAACTGAGCTCCTCTGGCAGCCTGGCGCGGTATACCTTTCCGATCAATCATTCAGGCTGTCTTGGACTGGAAATTTGTTTCACTCTGTCTTTTTGTGGGTTCTGCTGCTTTAGAATTTGTTTAGAGCCATTTTTTATAGGTATTTGGGGGGGTTTGGGGGAGAGCTTAAGCAAGTCACTGCTTTTACTCTGCCATCTTGACTCCGCCCCCCTCTGCTTGTCAATTCTTATAGCACAATAATATACCATTACAATCACATACCACAGCTTGTTTAGCCATTCCCCAAATGATGGGCACCCCTTTGATTTCCAATTCATAGCCACCACAAAAAGAGCTGTTATAAATATTTTTGTACAAATAGGTCCTTTTCCCCTTTTTATGTCTTTGGGATATAGACCTAGCAGTGGAATTACTAGATAAAAGGGTGTATTTATAGCCCTTTGAGCATAATTGCTCTCCAGAATAGTTGAATCAGTTCACAACTCCACCAACAGTGCATTAGTGTTCCATTTTTTCCACGTCCCCTACAACATCCATCATTTGCCTTTTTTTGTCATATTAGCCAATCTGATAGGTGTGAGGTAGTACCTCAGCAACTAGAGAATTTTTTAATTACTTAATTACTTCATCTTTAACATTCAGCATAAACCTTAGCTTAGACTGGTCTTTAGCCTTCCCGTCATTTTTTATAGGATTTCTAAATAAAGTTCATGACAAGATTATAGGTGGGGCCTGATAAGAAAAATAGAATAGAGTAGAATCAGCATGTGCCTTTGAAGGAATCTTGTATCATTGTTCCACCTAATTTAGTTCACTACACCCAGGGATTTTACTAGTACTGTCACCAGCTTGAGCACAAGTTGGGCACAGGGGAGGTAGGCAGTACACTGAAAAAAGCATTGAACCAGGAGTCAGGATCACTGACAAAGTCTTGACTCTGCTAACTAATCTGGGATAAGTCGCCTTCCCTCTGAAGGTCTCAGTTGTAAAATGAGTGAGCTGGACCAGATAATACTAAGATCCCTTTTCACTGCAAGGATTCTGTGAGTCAACTTGATTGGCTGTCATCTTTACACTTCAGTTTGATCAGACAGTTCTTGATTCAAAATACTGTTGACCATAAGCTGCATGGAACGTAGGCATGCCTTTGACACAGATGAAATGTGGCAATACAAGTAACTACTCACAGATGAAGACTAAGGATCCCTCTGTACATGTATAAGAGAGACAGACAGAAAGAAAGGTGAAAGAAGAGGAGGAGAAGGAAGAGGAAGAGAAGGAGGAAAAAGAGGAGTTGAAAGAGGAGAAGAGAAAAAAGAAGAGACCAGAGAAACACACAGAAAGAAGAGACCAAATATGAAGAATTTTATACCCAGATAGTGCCTGGTTCAATGCTGTACACTCAATTAGAATAGAATTGTCATGCACTTTCCCTATTAAAAAATAATCATTATGCTTAAGGAGGGTCAGTCAGTTAGTCAGAGACACAGTCAGTTAGTCAATAAGAATTTATTGGGCCTCCAGAGGGTGCTAGGTGCTTTAGTTACAGACTCTATTAAAGAACAGACAACTACCTCCTTACTGGCTGCCATGAAAATGTCAGCTTAAAAGTATCCTCTACCCTATGAGTTCCCAGCCTTATGGCATAAATGCCCAAAGTGGCATACAAGCTAATGCTGCATTGTCCAGCAAGGGACAATTACATATCATTAGATCACAAAAGATCAATGATTTAGCTTTGGCCCCCCTCTTCCCATGTCTGTCAACCTCCTTTCTCCCTCTTCAATTCTTTCCCCTGCCTCAGGTGTGTCATACCCTCAACTCAAATGTGTTCCATGCATACAACCCATTCTTCTCACCTAGCTGCCAACAATGTATTAATTGATAATAGTTTAAGGTAGGGCATTTCTCAGTGGTGTTTGCATTTTAAAGAAGGATTCTAAAAGCTAGAGAAGTCTTTAGCATTCATATCAATACAGCTATAATGACTGATAGTCATTGGTTTATATTTGGAAGCAGGGAGTCATACCTACCACCTTCAAATAACATGACATGTAATGATTAGAGCTGGGGAGAGACCTATATAAGGGAAGGCATAACAGAAAGATTACTTGCCTCCCTAATCTCCATTTTCTCACAACCATTCATTTACACTTTTTAGGGGGTAAGGAAGGGGAGGGATTATTTGTCCCTCTAAGAGGTTACTAATCCCTTCTCTTTCTAGCTGTTGAAGACCCATTTCTAACACTTATTGTCAGGATTTGTACACACTAGGGGATTTTAAAAGCTACTTTTAGTTCATTAAGAAAGCACTCAATTGACCAATGTTCTCAACAGTTTTGTGTTGTCAGGTGTTGGATTAAACTTTCTGCTTTTTCATACCATTCATTCCAACTATGTGGCTGCTCCCTGTACTCCACCCCAGTAATTTTGATTTCATTTTGCAAACCACCACCCATAAATTCATGCGTCTGGAAGATTATTTCTGAAATCAGAACTTGTCCAATGTGTGCTGGTTTAGAATCCTAGGAAATCCCTCTTGTTCAGCAAACTTCCCAGTGTGACTTTAACATGAGATAATGAAAAAACTGGAATTATAGTGTACATTTCCAACTGATTTCTCTAGGGTGTTTTGGTTGGGAGAAAACACTCTACTGTGAAGATTTAATTTATCATAGGCTTGTAGCCACATTTCCTATACCTATCAGATCTTGTGCTCTAGTCCCTTTGTGTCTCTTACTTACTATATCCATTTTATTATTTAGAAACAATATTTTTTTACCTGATTCACCAGCTATTGATTATCTTTTAAATTGCCTGAGTCGAGTGAGAGTTCTTTACAATGACTCCTTCAAATCCTTCTTCTTAAAATGTATCCTATCATTTTTCAGTATGCAGAGAGCTGCTTCTTATCATTTTGAACCAAGGTGATTAAAAATTGGATTCTCAAAGGAAATAAATACACTTGTCAGGCACATCACGAATTCCTGTCCCAAGAAGGGCAATAGCTATCATCAAAAGTGTTTCCCTAATTCCAAACAGAACATTAATTTTTATAAGTTACTTGTATGGCACCTCTGAGCAGGGAGAGGTGGTGAGGGATAGAAGCATTGCAATACAAGATGTCATAAAATATGAGAATGATTTTTTTTAACGCCAGAAGGTGTATATCCACATGAATACTGTCTTTGAAAATAGACACTTTAATTAAGTATTGCTCTTGGCTAACTTCTACTGTATCTTTCTAATCTTGGAGGCTGTTGATACAGTATAAAGATTGACTTAGAGTTTGTAGACTTGGGCTCACATCACAGCTTTGCTTGTGTGGCAAGTTAGTTTACATCTCAGTGCCTCTGTTTAAGCAGGGGTAGACTATCTATCCCCAGTGTTTAGCATGGTGCCTGGCATATAGTAGGCACTTAATAAATGCTTATTGAATTGATTATATAAAATAAAGCTATTGATCTAAATAGTAGCCTATGGTAGGATCCATATCATAATCCTCTCCTTCATGCAGCTTAGACTTGAAAGATATCGAGACTATCTTCAAGACTGAAGCCATGAGGAACTCCAGGATCTCACTGTTGCTTGGCTAGTGGATAAGGATAGGTAACTCAGGCAAGGAATTTAGCCCAGCTGAATTAACTCAAGGCATATTTAATATTTATTCCTGTTGAATAGCCTCTTATTGAAACTAGGTAAATCTCTGTCGTCAACTGTTGAATGATCTACAAGTGTTCAATTTTGTTCCAACATAGAACCGAAAATACCAGGAGACCAGCCTAAGTCAAGCCCAAGCCACAACTATCCTTAAGATCCTTTCCAGTTCTAAAGCTATGATCCTATGATTCCAGCTGTGGTCATTTAAATCCTATCTCAAAGTCTGATCCCAGTCCACAGTCTAGGACACTGATCTGAGATGGAAAGAATAGTTCAATGAATTATCATTGAATCAGTAGTCCAAGTTTAGTGTTCCATGTTCCATTGCACAAGTAACTGAGTTCTTGACCTAACACCGTACCTTTTACTCCAACTCCCACAGGGACTGGACCTCCTACTCCAGGGCTTTAGTCTCCCCATATCTGTGATAGCTAATGCCAGACTTCCTCAATGCCAATCACTTGCCTTCTAGGACCTCTGCTGTTTATTGTTTGTCCTTCATTTTCAAAGAAGACCAGTGACATCATGGGATGATGTCTTGATTTGTGAATGAATTGGATATAAGTGAAGCAGAGTTGCACAAAGTTGTCAGCCTCACTCTCTCTTCTAGAGTCATCAAAGTCTAGTGGCAAGACAAAAGTCAGGATGAGTAGTGATGGCTTGGAATGCAGTGGATGACCTTGCAACTTCAATATCTGTCCAAGCTCTAAGTGCTCCATAGCACCCACTTCAGCTGCCATTGAAACAAATCGTTTTTATCCACCCATTCCACTGGGAGAAATCTTCACATGCTTGGGTTAGATATCTCTTAACTGCCCAACAGGTTTTCGGCCTGTGGGTTACCCTCAATGTGGTTTAGCCCATCTGCCAAGAAAGTTTTACTGGGTTGTGGTTGCTGCACTATAGCTTCCTGGACCCACAGGTGAGAGTTGAGTGCCAGGTAGACGTGAAAAGTGGATGAGCAGCCCTGAAAAGGGCTCAGTAAGCCCTCACACCAGAGGTGTAGTCCTCCTTGAGCAACCTTTGCTGTTAACGACCTTTGCTGATCCTTGGACCACCATCAGTGCCCTTGCTTGATTCATCATCCTGGATGTCATAATCAGTTTAGACCTTTGTGTGTCCTGTCAGTTTCAAATTACCCAGGCCTGTGAAGAGGGCTAGTATACAAAAAATGTCTAGAGGTCTTTTCTTTAGATTTCTTTTCTTTATTTCAATTCAAAAAGCATTTGTTAAGTACCTATAATGTGGTGGGTATAACGCTAGATGCTAAAGATATACAAAGACAGAAATGAAATAATTTCTGCCCACAAGGAATTTATATTCTAAGGTTAAAATATACAAATGAATAAATGAAAAATATGTGCAAAATAAACACAAAAGATTTTTTTTTTGTCTGAGTTGGGAGAAGACCAGAAGATAAATACCTAGGGATATTGAGATAGGCCTCTTAAGAGAGACAGTGCTTGTGCTAATTTTCAAAGAATCTAAGAACTAAGGATTCCAAGGGCTAGGGGTGAAGAGAGAGAGCAAGTCGGCAATAGAGAACCACTTATGCAAGGCCACAGAGGCAGGCAATGGAATGTCATGTATTAGTAATAATAGTTAGGCCAGTTTGACTGAAATAGGGAGAGAATAATGGAGAGAATGTGAAATCAACTGGAAAGAGAGGTTGGAATCAGACTGAGAAGGACTTTAAATGCTAAACAGAGAAATTTATATTTTATCCTACAGGCAATAGAGAGTCACTGAAGCTTCTCCATCAGGGTAAGGACATGGCCAGGCCTATGCTTTCGGAATTTCAATTTGGCAGCTGTGTGAAGGATAGATTGGAAAGAAGACAGACTCAACTGAAGTGAGGCAAGGAGACCAATTAGGACATTATTGTGATAGTCCAGCAGAAAGGTGATTAGGACCTGAACTAGAGTGGTGGCCATATGAGTAGAGAGGAGAGGGGTGAAAGAAATGCTAGGAAGACAGAATAGACAAGACATGACAATTGATCATATGTAGAAGATGAGAGGAAATGAAGAGTTTAGAATGACTTCAAGGTTGCAGACCCAGAAAATGGAGGATGGTGGAGCCCTCAAAAGAAATAAGCATAAGAGATGGATTTGGGGGAAAATAATATGAGTTGTGTTTGGCATATGCTGACTTTGAAATATCTATGGAACATCCATGTGGAGATATCCAGAAGACAGTTGATAATATAAGACTATAATTAGGACAGAATTAAGGGCCAGGTATGTAAGTTTAAATATATCAGTATGGATATGATCTTTAAAGCCATAGAAAGCAATGAGATTTGCTGAGAAATAACAGAGAGAGAAGATCAAAGGTTTCAAGACAGTAGGGCTCTGCCCATAAAAAAGGGGTTCAAAAATAAATGATAATGCTATAAAGGAGCCTGAGAAGGAACAGTCAGACAAATAGGAGGAGAACCATAAGAGAATAGTGTTACAAATTCAATGGAGGAGAGAGTATCCAGGAGGAAGGGGCAGTCAACAGTGATGAATGCTACAGGGATGTTAAGGATATGAACTGAGAAAAAGACATTGGATTTAGCAATTGAGTTCATCAATGAATGACTACAGATAGAGAAGTTTCCATCAAGAATTGGGGACAGAAGTCAGTCTGCAAAGGGTTAAGAAGTGAAGAAGAGATAAGGAAACATAGATAACTTTTTCTAGGAATTTAGCAACAAAATTAAGAAGTACAGGATAGTAGCTTGAGGGGATTTTTTGTAGGCAGAAGAGAATAAAGAGAAACTGACAATTAAGGAGATGATTAGCAAAGGGGCATGGTCCTAGAGGAAAAAGGAGGGAATGGTATCAAGGTGGCAAGTAGAGAGGGGTGACAGTAGCAAAAAGAAGGATCAGGGTCAGTTAACAAGCTGCACAAGAAAATCTATTGCATTGCTGTGGGTTTGACTTTATTTTGGACCAAAAATGCTTTTTCCCAGTTACTACAACTACCTTTTAATCAGATTTCAATTAACTTTTACTGCTTCCAGAAATCGAATCCACCCTTAAAGATGAATATTTGACACCACATAAGGAGGCTGCTTAAAAAATGTGTCACAGTCACTAAAGGTAAATCCAGAAGAGGGTGTTTTGGGCAATGGAGGCACCTTCAGGTTGAAGGCATCATCTCCCAAGATAATTATTCTGAAGGTAACAACCCTACTTAAGATATACAAGTGCTGGTCTATTTTTCCAAAGTATCACATTACTTTTTAGTCATATCTTATAGCCTTAGTATAAAACTAAAGTCTTCCAGGGTCATCCTTTATTGTTTATGGAAATTGTTTATGGAAAAACCGTTGGCTCTTTTCAAATCCCATTCCTGATACTCACTACCTGTATGACCATGGAGAAACCACCTGACCACCCCGGACCGCAGTTTCCTCCTCTATAAACTGAGATGATTGAACTAGATGATCTTCAAGGTCTCTTACAGCTCTAAAATTCTATAATTCAGTGTCTAATGACATCTCCATCAATTTCCTAATTAAATTTCCCTCATGTTTAGCATCACCTTTCTCTTTTTGGTAGGGTGGAAAGAACACAGACTGAAGGGAAGTTTGGGAAATGTTTTCTAGTCCAAATCTAATGATCAGAAACCACAGAACTAGAGCTGAAAAGGACCTCAGACGCCCCATATTTCAACCTTTTCATTGTACAAATAAGGAAAATGAGGCCCAAGGAGACTAAGTAATTTGCCCAAGGTTACACAGGTATTAAGCATCAGAAGTAGGATTTGAACTCAGCTCTTCTCACTTTAGAACCAGTATTCTTTCCACTGAGCCACAATCTTCCCTAACTAGGTTCTAAACTTGGAAAGGCACTTAATTTTTCTAGGCCTCAGTTTCTGGCCCTCATCTATAAAACGAGGGAATCAATATTTTTTTTTTAAGTGGGGAGGCAGCATGGTGGGTAGAGAACAACCTATTCTTGCAGTCAAGAAGACCTAAGTTCAATGTTTCTTCTGGTACATACTAGCTGCCAATTAGAGCAAAAGTTGAGGAATGTTTCTTCTTCTTCTTCTTCTTCTTCTTCTTCTTCTTCTTCTTCTTCTTTCTTCTTCTTCTTCTTCTTCTCCTTCTTATTCTTCTTTTTCTTCTTTCTTCTTCTTCTTCTTCTTTCTTCTTCTCCTTCTTCTTCTTCTTCTCCTTCTTCTTCTTCTTCTTCTCCTCCTCCTTCTTCTTCTTCTCCTTCTCCTCCTCCTCCTCCTTCTCCTTCTCCTCCTCCTCCTCCTCCTCCTTTTCCTTCTCCTTCTCCTTCTCCTTCTCCTTCTCCTCCTCCTCCTCCTCCTCTTCCTTCTCCTTTTTCTCCTCCTCCTCATTTATTTTTTTTTCAAAAAGCTGGGACAATTTACTTTTTGTCCCAGTGCAGTTTTCATTTTTGATCTCTTGAAATATAGCTCTGAAAAGACAGGTATTTTAAAAAGTCTTGACTACTCTTAAAACCCAAATCACTCTGGCTTTCATTGAATGGCCAATAATAACCCCAATCTAAGCCTTTCTGGATCATTGTTTAGGTTTTATGGCTCAGAATGAGTGTAAATAGCATTGTTTTCTGTTCTGGCCAGAAACTCTAAGGGTCTTCCTCTCCCAGATTAATATCTTTGTGATGGTAAATTGGACCACCTTTTATTTCAACTCTTACCTAGCATTAGTCATTGAATGGTCATGGCCTCAGATAAGCAGAGACCTAGGAAAGATCTTAATTTAGAAAGGCCCAGGTCACCTGCTGCATCCTGGGCTATCACCAGTTGTCTTGACCTTTGTCTTGCCACAGACTTCAATAACTTTAGAGGAGAAAATGAGGCCGACAACTTTGCATAGTTCTGCTTCATTTAAATCCAATTCACTTGAATCATCCTTGTGAGGTCATTTGTCCTCTTCAAGAATGAAGAAAGAACAACAACATCCAGTTGTGGAACCACAAGCTAATCCATTGACCTCTCAGTGCCCCAGACGATTCTCTAAGACCATAAATTACAAATGCATTCTGAGTCTACTGGTAAACAAAGCTCCCATACTCATGCTTCACCCCACCCAGGAGTGTTCTGGAACCAGCTCAGAGAGGCACATGAGAATCATTGGTAAATCTTCAGTGTGAGCATCTATACCGTGGAAAATGGCAAATGCTACAAATCAAGGCTTCCTTAATTGTTTTTCTTATTGTCTAGAATTAAGAATGCAATGGAGAAAATGTTAATAAAGCAAATTAAACTTAAAAGTGTTTCATAGATTTTCCCCCCAGACAGCCAGTTGTCAAATATATACTAGTACATTACTGCCCCTACCAATAAAATCACAGGTCCAGATTTTTTTTAATTAACAAATTATGTCATGTAAACACCTACTTACTTATTCCTCCTATGCATAAGCCTAGCTCAAGTCATTTTGGAAATTATGATATCCATATTTACAGATCTGGACCAGCATAAACCACTCAGTTCCAGGATAGAAATCATAGAATCTCAGATTTGGGAACTCAGAAGTCATTTACTCCAACTTAAACCTGTTCAAGAATACTCCCTATAATATCCCTGACAAGGGGAAAATTCAAACTTCACTTGAAGACCTTCAGGGACAAGGAGCCCACTATCTCCAAAAGCACCAATTACACTTTTGGACAACTCTTACTTAAGAAAGAGGCATAATGGAATAACGAATTAGTAGATAAAAAGTTGGGGCAGCAAGGTAGAGCAGTGGATAGAGCACTGGGCCTGGAGTCAGGAAGACCTGAGTTCAAATCTGATCTCAGACACTTACTAGCTGTGTGACCCTGGACAACTTACTTAACCCTGTTTGCCTCAGTTTCCTCACTTGTAAAATGAGTGGGAGAAAAAAATGACAAATCACTCCAGCGTCTTTGCCAAGAAAATCCTAATTGGAGTCACGAAGATTCAGACATGGCTGAAACGACTGAACAAGATAAAAAGTAAGCCTCTGAGTCAGCAAAACTTGGGTTCCAGTCATGCCTCTGACAAATGATGTTTGTGTGGCTCTAAACAAGTCACATAGCCTTTCAGGGCCCCAGGCAATTCTCTGAGCTTATAAATTACCGAACAGGGTATGATCTGCACTGGTCGGGGGAGTTGCTAAAACCCATGAAACCACTGGTATGACAACAAAAATTGTAAGGAAAAATTTTCCATCCATTGAGCTGAAATATGCTTTTCTGTAACATGCACCCACTGCCTTTTGAGGTCAAGTAGAAAAAGTCCAATCCCTCTTCCACATCAGAGTCCTTAGATTTTTTGAAGACCATGATCATTTTCACAACCCTACCAGTCTTTTTTTCTCCAGGCTAAATGCCCCCAGTTCCTTCATCTAATCTCATCTGACAGCATTTCATCATCCTGCTTGCCTGCCTCTAGGTGAGGACAGTAATTCCAGAATTGTATTTCATGAAAACATCTGCAGCTTGGAGCTGCCTGATTTTTAACCAAAAATAATAGGGTGAAAGTTTGCTGCAGAATAAACCTATAATTAAAACAAATTTTAAACCAGTACTGCCAGTATACTGAGTGAAACCTTAACTATTTCAAGGCTATGCATGCCAAATCTGCAAAGCTCATTAAAAATGTTACTTAGCTGTTCCTCAGAGTGGGTTTTTTAAGTCAATAAAGACACAACATCAATTGACAAGGATGGTTTATGACATACCCTTACATAAACCAGCAAACTTTCTCAGAACATTATTAGCTTTATTCCTACAGTACTTAAGTCCTCTTGAGATAGAAGTTGGATTCAGTAGGATTAGAAGATTTCTCTCTAAAAAATCCATTAACCCAATATTGGCAGTGGTATCCACTGCATTTTCATCAGGTTTAATTAAGTCGATTAGGTCTTTATCAGTTCATTGTAAAATGGGTTTTCAGATCTCTGGTTCAGTGGTGTGCTGTTATACAGCATGGGAGCAAGTCAACTGATAATACTTCTGGCTTTATTTACATCTGTGCCCCAGAGACCAGAATCATAAGCACCTTTTTCATTCAATAAACGTTGAGTATCTACTTTGAGCCAGGTGTCACAGGCGATAAAAAGATTTACAAGATATCTTTGAATCCCTTAACAAACTTCTGATCTAGAGATAAACTACAATTCAAGACCCTGATACAAAGAAAGAGTCACAGAGGGTCAAAGGTCAAACAGTAGTTCCATCCGGAAGGGACAACCAGGACCCTCCATCATATAGGGTAGCTCTGGGTGACTAGTCTGGTCTCCATTTCCACAGCAGTGAAATCTAAACAGGCACAATTAATTACCATTTTCCTGCTCCATGCATGGCTGACAAGTCCAACTAAAAAGAAAAGATAGGGAGGGTACTTCTGCTTTTATTGGCAATCCCATCTTTGGATCAGAGAGTGATTCATACTTTGTTTCACAGTACAAAGCACTTTCAGAAAATGTAAGAATGCAAGGGTATAAGGAGTACCAGACTAGATCACAACAAAGATTAATCCAGTCTAGTGTTATTTGCAGCAGTGTTTGGTAGGGGTATATGGTTATTCTCCTCCTTCAGGGCAGCAACTGGTTCAGTTTTATCTTTGATTCCCCATAGTATAATGCCTGGGATATAGTAAGGACTTCATAAGTGCTTGTTAGTTTATTTATCGATGTTGTTTTTTTTAAAAGTTTCAGATGTACCCACCAAAATCCCTACTTTCTCTTAATAATCTATTATTAAGCCTTAATCACTGAATGGGAGTTGCCTCAGTCAAACTGAGACCTGTTAAAGACCTTAGCTTGAAAAGGCCAAGGTCCCCCATTGCAACCTGGGTCATCTCTAGTTATCCTGATCTGTATCTCACCACTATGACTCTGGGGGAGAAAGTGAGGCTGGTGACTTTGCACAGCCTCCCTCACTTAAATCCAATTCACTTGTAAGTCATGGTATCATCTTCCTGATGTCATGGTCCTCCTTGAGAATGAAGGACAAACAGCAATCCATTACAGAGCTATTAGCCATAAACTTATCTAAATCCTTAAGTCTATTAACATTTTCAAAAATATTAACATGACGTGCATAAAGTAAGAATCAGTCTCATTATGGCACAGTAATTAGTGTACTAGACTTGGAGCCAGGAAGACCTGGGTTCATAACCCATCTTGAAGCTTACTAGCATGTGACACAGGTCCAACCATGTCACCTCATTAAGTTCCAGTGGCTCCTTTTCACCTCCAGGGGGAAATACAAAGTGCTCTGTTTGGTATTCAAAGTCCTTCATAACCTAGCACCTCTTACCTTGTACCTTATTCCCCAACATATACTTTTGAATCCAGTGATACCAGCCTCCTAGATGTTTCAGGAACAAGACCCTCCATCTCTTGACTCTAGGCATTTTCTCTGACTGCCCCCCCCATTCCTAAAATGCTTTCCCTCCTCCACTCCAACTACTGACCTCTCCGGTTTCCTTTAAGTCCCAACTAAAATCCCACCTTTTTGAAATCCCAGCCCTTAGCATGGTACCTGGTATACAGTAGATGCTTAATCAATGTTTATTGACCAGTTGACCCTGGGCACGCACCTCACTTCTCTGAACCTCAGTTTCCTCATCTGTAAAAGGAAATAGTTTCACTAGATGGTCTCTAAGGTGACCTCCAGGTCAAAATCTATGATCATGCAGGACCTTTGAGATCCCAAGCTGAAAATGGTTTAGGTGGCAATCATTCCGTAAGTTTACTATCCACTGTGTAAAGCAGTATTTCTTTTTGTTTGTCTTGCAAGCACCTTTGAAGCACGATAGCATCCCTATTTTCAGTTTCCTGAGATCTTTGGAAAGGATAATCTCTATGAGCTTCCCTATCCTCATCTGGAAAATGGGAGGAGACATGAAATAGATGTCTTCTGAGGTCCCTTCCAGCTCTAACTCTATGCCTTTAAGATTTCTGATATGCCCTACTTTCATTCATTCAAGCAAGCAGTAGGTCAGCAAGTCCACAAATACTTATTGAGCACTGTGTGTGTGTGTGTGTGTGTGTGTGTGTGTGCAAGGTGTTGCGCTAGGCTCCTTTCCATACCCTTCATCATTTTATAAACAGGTGTGATTTTATTCCATCAGGCTTCTTCTTTCTACTCTGAAGAGTCCTAATTTATTTAGCCTGCATTCAAGTGGAAATGCATTTCCACAATGGACAAAGGTGATGATAAATGAAACCAATCAGAATCTGGCATCCATCAGATGAGCACCCTCAAAGGGCCCTCTTCTGCAAGGAGCGAGGGGGGGAAGCGGGGGCCAGAGGTGGAAAGATGACTTCCCTAACCATGAAATAATGTAGGAAACCTTTGAAAGAAACTTTTATCTAAAGTAAATAGTTGATGCAAAGGAGCCCCCTGTGCTTTAGACATCAATCTCAGCTTAGGTCATCGTTAGGAAAAGTACAGAGGCCTCTTGCTTTCGGCATACTGTGCTACTTGCTAAGCTATGCACATGGGTGGATGCTGAATAATACTTTGGATGAATATAGCTCTCTTCTGAGGAGATCAAAGCATTCTGCAGACAGCATTATCTTCTTAATTCACACAATTCCCCTGTACAAGAATTAGATAGGTGGTGGGGTTTTATTCTGGGAATACTGACTATATTACTGTGCCATGATTTACATATATATAGGAGGAGAAGGCCCTCAGAAATGGAAGTACTGAGAGGAATCCAAAATCAGAATCCAGATTGCTGGCCATTAGCTAGAAGCTCTGTCCACTGGATGACATTGCTTGTCAAGACACTTGAGCAACATTCACTGGTATCTAATGTGCCTTGGTACCTTGCATTAAAGGCAGTTCTGAAAATGAACTTTAAAAGAAAATAACAATGATAATAACTAGCATCGATCTAGTTTTTTAAGCTTTGCACAATGCTTTGCATCTATTATTTCACTAGTTCTTTGTATCACCTGCTT
The DNA here is from genome assembly GCF_900497805.2 of Vombatus ursinus. Lineage (NCBI taxonomy): Eukaryota > Metazoa > Chordata > Mammalia > Diprotodontia > Vombatidae > Vombatus > Vombatus ursinus. The sequence goes on along the minus strand of NW_020940360.1, from coordinate 10,991,112 downwards.
ACAAATGAAGAAACTGAGGCTTAGAGATGGTGACTTGCTTAAGTGCACACCTATTAAATGTCTGAAGTGAGATTCAAACACAACTTCTTGATTTTCAGTGCTCTGTCCATTACATACGTCATCATCTTCCCTCTCAAGAAAGTGGAATAAATGAAATCAACATTCTTTGCTATTCTTCCATCTTGGGAATTTGTTTATCCATGTGGACTGAATGCTGGATCTAGAGTGAGGGGATTTGCATTTAAATACTGTCTCTGTCTTTTATTACGTATGTGAACTGAGTCTGATCACACTCTCTCAGTTTCTCATCTCTGAAATGAGGAGTTGGACTAGAAACCTTTAAATTTTCCTTCCAGCTTTATAGCTATGATCCTATGACCCTGCCTAGGGGATCCCAGAGCAGCTAGGTGGCACAGTGGATAAAGCACTGGGCCTGGAGTCAGGAAGAGTCATCTTCCTGAGTTCAAATCCAGCCTCAGACACTTACTAGCTGTATGACCCTGAGCAATCACTTCACCATGTTTGCCTCAGTCTCCTCATCTGTAAAAATGAGCTGGAGAAGAAAATGGCAAACTACTCCAGTATCTTTGCCAAGAAAACCCCAAATAGGGTCACGAAAAGTCAGACACTACTGAAACAACTGAAAACAATAAAGAGGGTCCCAGGATCAAGAGGGATACCTAAAAAAAACATAGACCCTCAAGAGTCCTAAAAGAGCCCAAACTGACACCAGATGGGGTGTCAAAAGACCTATTTTTACCTGAATTTAAATTTTTCTCTTTTTCTACCTTTAATGACTTTGGCCCTGAATCAACTTGATAAAATGCCTTAGCTTGTCTTTCCCTCTAACCCTAACCCAGTCCCACCAGAATCTTTGCCATGAGAAAGGCACTAGCCCTTGAAATCCTGGAGGTCCCAATAATAGGGAGAGGCAAGACTTTCCTCAAAGCTGACTATAAGGATCTTTCTTTCGCTTTGAATTGTTGGTAAAGCAACAATTTACTAACTAGATTATAAATAATTTCACATGTTATTCTCTGAACTTCTAATCTTGTTGTGTCAACCCTTGACCTCACTTCCCTAGATATTTAGCTTCCCTTTGGACCTCAACCCTACTAAACTTCAATCTTCTCATTTACCTTTTGGTTTTGACTATCCCGCAATCTGTCTAGGACTTTGACCAATATTCTGTACTCCTATTTTCCCTTTGTATCCACTGATAACCTGGTTTATCTTCTCAGTTATTGAAAATATGACTCCAAGACCCTGTGTTCTAACCCAGAGCCAAACACTGACCAGCTAGATGGATGACAGTATTCTATCTGACCCTTTTCAGTGCTAAAAGGCAAAACAGGCAGTGGGTAGGTCTAAAAGAAAGCAAGTGTACCCACAATCTCTTTTATTTTTCCTTTGGATTTCTTGGGAATCTATGTTTTTGAGAAAACCCAATGTTCTTGCTGGAGACAGCTACTTGTGTTTCATGCAATTCCATTCAGAAATATTCTCCAGATGCCTATACATACACAATACTAGAAATAAAGGAAGGCAGCATTCTCTCCAGCAACTGAAAATTAAGAAAAATTGAAAAGAAGAAAAAAAAGAAGAGTTCCCCAGTTGAAACATGGTCAAAGGATATGAACAGGCAGTTCTCAGATGAAGAAATTAAAGCCATCTATAGTAATATGGAAAAATGCTCTAAATCACTAGTGATTAGAGAAATGCAAATCAAAGCAACTCTGAGGTACCACATCACATGAATCAGACTGACCAACATGATAAAACAAGTAAATGATAAATGTTGGAGAAGATGTGGGAAAATTGGAACACTAATGCATTGTCGGTAGAGTTGTGAAATTATTCAACCATTATGGAGAGCAATTTGGAACTATGCCCAAAGGGCTATAAAATGTGCATACCCTTTGACCCAGCAATAGCACTTCTAGGGCTATATCCCAAAGAGATCACAAAAATGGGAAAAGGACCCACATGTACAAAAATATTTATAGCAGCTCTTTTTGTGGTAGCCAAGAATTGGAAACTGAGGGGTTGCCCATCAATTGGGGAATGGCTGAACAAGTTGTGGTATATGAATGCAGTGGAATACTATTGTGTTATAAGAAATGATGAGCAGGAGGACTTCAGAAAAACCTGGAAAGACTTGTATAGACTGATGCTGAGTGAAGTGAACAGAACCAGGAAAATGTTATACACAGCAACAGCCACGTTGTACAATGACTAACTTTGTTAGACTTGACTCTTCTCAGCAATACAAGGATCTAAGACATCTCCAAAGGTCTCATGATGGAAAATGCTATCCAAATCCAAAGAAAGAACTATGGAGTTGGAATGCAGATCGAAGCATACTATTTGCTATTTTTTCTTCTGTTTTGTTTTGTTTCCTCTTTCTTGTGGTTCCTCCTACTGGTTCTAATTCTTCCTTACAACATCACTAATATGAAAATATGTTTAATAGGAATGTATATGTAAAGCCTATATCAGATTGCATGCCATCTTGGGGAGGAAGATGGGGAGACAGGGAGGGAAAAATTTTAAACTCAAAAGCTTGTGGAAGTGATTGTTGATAAATCAAAATAAATTAATAAAAAAAATTTAAAAAGAGGAGGGAAGTCAAGCCTTTTGAACAATTCCACTCCTCGGAATGAATGTCCAGGTAGTATAAGAATGTCAAAAGTAGTGTAAACCTACTCCCAAAGGCCCTTCTTTGGTGACCCTCTTCTCATTGATAGAGAATAATCTTCGGGACTGGAGTTCCAGCATAAGGAAGAGTTTAATGCCATTCTAGATATTTGTAACAGCATTTTTGAGGTAGTGAAGAACTGGAAACAAAGTGCCTTGTAATTGGGGGACAAAGTGTGGTATATCAATGTAATGGAATATCATTGCAGTGTTATTGTTGTTGTTGTTCGGTTGTTTCAGTTACGTCCAAGTGTTCATGACCCCATTTTGGGTTTTTTTGGCAAAAATACTGGAGTGGTTTGCCATTTCTTTCTCTAGTTCATTTTACAGATGAGGAACCTATCAGGTTCCTAAAATAATGGTCATAATATACAATACAGAAGACTGAATTAAATACATAATTTATCATTGCAAACAAATAAAGTCATGTATAATTTCAATGGGTACCAAGTAAAATAATAGCTTTGGGTTTTGTTCTATCCTAATAATCATCAAATAAAAGATATTAATTGAGTACAGCTAGATGGCACAGCGGATGAAGTAGCTAGAGTTAGGAAGGTGAGTCTTTCTGAGTTCAAATCTGGCTTCAGACACTTACTAGCTATGTGACCCTGGGCAAGTCACTTAACCCTGTTTGCCTCAGTTTTCTCGTCTGTAAAATGAGCTGGAGAAGGAAATAGCAAGCTCTTTTAATACTTCTGCCAAGAAAACTCCAAAACTCTACAAGAGTCAGACGCAACTGAAAACAACTGAACTCACACTCATGCATGCACACACACGTGCACACACACACATGCACACACACACATACGCAAGTATGGATAAATATAAGGAAATCAGAGAATAATGGGAAAATTTGTAACTGCTTAAGCACAGAAGAGTAAGCAAAAAGAATATTACACCATGATTATAATAATGTAAATGAAAAGCTTTCTAAAAGGAAGCCAAAGTTTGAGCAAATAAAAAAGCAGTAATGGTCCTAATAGCAAATAATGGAACATAATTTCCTCTTCTTGAGAGACAGGTCATTCAGGCCCTCATCACTTCTCACTTGCAATATTCTCATAGCTTCCTAATTGGTCCCTCTGCTTCAGGTCTCTCCCCACTCCCTTCCATCCTCCACAAAGCTGCCAAAGTGATGTTACTAAAAATGAAGGTCTGACCACATCACTCCCCTGCTCAATCAACTCCAGTGGCTCCCTATTACTTCTGAAAGCAAATATAAAATTCTCTATTTGGCAGTTAAAACTCTTCACAACCTGGGCCTTTCATATCTTCTCAGTTGCTTGTTTGTTCATTTTTTTAAACATATTATTCTTCTTCTGCAACTCTATGCTGCGGCCATACTATCCTACTTTCCCTTCCTAGCTCCAGGGCTTGTTGGAGCTAGCTCTAATCATCTTGGAAGCCCATTGTTAAATTTTCAATATGGACATTTACACCTTAGAAATAGGGCATTGCTACAAATCGGGGCTTGATTTATTATTTTGTTAATTGCCTAGACCTAATAAAGTATTAATGATGAACATTAAACTTGTATGCATACACATTCCCTCCCAACTTCCACCCAGCCTGATTGTTAAACATTTACTAGCACACTCCTGTATGGCTCTATAAATCTTGCTTGAGCTCGGCAGGAGTACAGTAAAAAGTTCAGGGAAAGAAGTCATCCCTAGACCAGAGGCGTAGTGATTAGAGGCTAATGACAATGCCAACAACAATAACAATAATAATGATGATGACACTAATAATAACTTGCATTTATATAGGGATTTAAGATTTGCAAAGTGCTTTACGTCCATTATCTCAATTGAACTTCACAACACCTCTGACTGCACCGTTTCCTCTTTGTGCCTTTGCATTGATTGTCCTTCCATGTCTGGAATGTTCTCACTCTTTACTTTTGCCTTTTAGATTCCCTGTCTTTCTTCAAGACTCATATCAAATGCCACCTCCTGCAAGAGGTCTCTCCTTTAGCCCCTCTCCTCCCTGCTTCACTGCCTTCTCTTGTACCATTCTCTTCTATCTACTCTGTAGGCATTAGGAACTTACCCAGTTATGTAGATGCTATCTCCTTTAGACGTGAGATCCTTGTTTGGAATTGTTATGCTTGTTTGCATAGTCCCTTCGGGGAACATAGTAATTATTTAACTAAAAGCTTATTGATTGATTGAACATTGAATACGTTATTGTTTTTTATTGAATATCTGAATCATTAATTATCTGAATTCATTAATATATGAATTATGTTTTATTGAACATTGAATACATTATTATGTTTTTAGTATTTTTCTTTGTGAAAAGGGAAGTTTTGCTCTTGGAGCAGGTATATCCAGAAATGACTATGATGTACAAAACAAATACCATCAATAGATTTTTCCTTTCTATTTTTTTAAAGGTTGGGCCGAGCATCTAGTACATATAAATCTTACAAGTTAGATGAATTTTTTGCGTGTGAATGTGATGGTATTAAAAAAAAAAACTATTGGTAAAATTGTTCTACAGGCTGTGGTAGGCCCAGAATTTGTGGGGAAGGCTTACTGGAGGCATAAAGATTCCTTGATTGATAATTAGAAATTTTCCTATGCTTTGGTCTGCTTCCTGGATATTAGTGTGTCAATTTCAGCATGTTACTGGGTATATGCAAAGCACTATGCTACAATTATCTTCTGCTTTCTTTTAAAGAGATTTGGGACAGAGAAAGGAAGGCAGAGGAAGGGGGGATGCCTATAAAAATGACCATCCTCTGAAACAGTAGAGGATGACTTTAAAAATAGACAAATTATTAAAAACACTTCCTCCCCTCAAATCCCATTTCCAAACCATCTGAAAGGCATTATCATTATTATTATGATCATCATTATTATTCAATATCAGAAAGTCTAACAATATCATCATATATTGAATTTCCCAGTTTCATTAAGTGCCATCTTGCATCAGTGAAAGGTAAAGTAAAGAGTACTGAATCTAGAATTCTAGAAAAAAAAAAAAGATTCCTGGAAGATAAATGAATTCTTAAAGGTCAGTTTTCTCAAGAAACAGCTGAAAAAAATCATCTCCGTAGAAAAGCTTGTTGGGCTTTGGTCCAAGGCCTCTCTCTTTTCTGTCAGTACTGATTGCAGGCCTGCAGACTGAGAAGGGTCAACCCACACTGTTTAACCAGTATGATTTAAGGGGCTCTGTTTACAAATCCATCAGTATCCTTTCAGACACAGGTTGGAATTTTATGGTCTTATTACAGCTTTGCAAATAGTCTTTGTACAGAGGGCCCTAAAAGGCAAGGAAGGGCCAGAAATTACTTACTATATTTATTGTTTGGTATGGACCTGAATCTCCCTTATTTTTAAACCTTGAGTCACCTGGGTAAATCATCCCCTCTTCAATATGAACTCAGAAGTTGACAAGCATCATTATAGGATAGAGCAATGAAAAGAGGGCTGAATTTGCTTTGCTGGACTATGCGTATTTGTTTTGAGGGTTTTCTTGGGGTTTTGTGGTTATCGTTGTTGTTCAATTGTGGGGGACAGTTGGATGGAGAGAGAATAAATACTAGTAAAAATTTATTTTAAAAACTGGAAGAAAAAAAAGAAAGTGATTAATTCATTGACAGAGAACCTGCTTTTCAAACTGCAGCTTTCCTATTTATTACCTCTGTGATCTATGTCCCATCATTTCCCTGGGCCTCATTTTCCCCAAATAGAAAATAATAGGATTGAACCAGATGTCTTATAAGGTCCAATCTTACAATTTTTGGCTGTAGATCTATGAACTTGTGATCCACTGATCCCAAAACATCAACATCATGCCCCTTAATTAATGGGTCATTCAATTAGCTTGTAATCTTGTGTTCCTGTTCACTATTTATTAATCCCAGGTGGAAGTTCAGGCCTACTATATGGATTTCTTACAAGAAGGCAGCAGCTCGTGTAAGGAGGGGTTAAAGCCTTTTGCTCAAGCTGTCTGGGCGGCAGGCCAATCAAATTTCACGATTTTGCATGATATTTTCATTTCCTGCCTTTGCCAGGCATCAGGGAGTTGAAAAACAAGCCCCAGAGGAATGTGCTCCAATGTATCTCATCGTGTCTGAGGAGTCGAAGTGAGCGAGATGATGTAATATTGATTGCCTGTTAGTAAAGAGAATCAGAATGCCGGCCAAAGAAATTAAGCCCATGAGCAGGAGATGAAGAGGAAATGATGAGAGGACTGCTTGGTAAAATGAAGGCAACAAATCATATTATTCATGGTCCAAGAGGCATTTCCTGAGACCTGTTGTAGCATCTGTAGCTAAGCCATCACTAAGGTTAAGATTCTAGTTTATTTTTTTAACAGTCACACAAATCTCCCTAACAAAATATGAGTCCGTGCATCATTCTTTGGCTATCACATCTTTATTATTTTTCATCCACTTAACGCTTCAAAATAATACAGCAGCATTTCAAGCAGAGCAGCAGTCCAGGCGTGCTCAGAGAACAGAGTGGGTTTGTTTTTCCTCTAGCATCTCTCCAGAATTCCTTTTAGACCAGAGAAGTGCTGTCATCATAGACCGTTTATGTTGATGAGGGAAGAGGTCCAACTCTTCTGAACAGATTCTCTGCTATATTTTCTCTCATTCTGATTTTTAAAATTTTAATTTTTTTTTTACTACCTCATCTCCAAGAAGTGGTGTTTAGAAGCAATTTCCAAGTGTGCATGAAGCTTCCCTCCTCTCCAGCAAATACCCAAAGCACAGCTTGTTTCTCTCCACTGAATTACCCTGTTCACATTTTCTAGGAGGGGAGGGCCAGCCTAAAACGTGTAAGGGTTTTTCTGTTTTACTCCTGCTGAATCTAGGTAACTTATCTTCATGAGGCGGAAGTCACACGGAGTTCCTAGATCCCATAAGGAGCAATTCATTTGCTTTCAGTTTTTGCCTGGTTTGACATACTCTCTGCCACACTCCAAATCCAATCAGAAACTGTCAGATTTTTAACATGCTTCAAACACTTCTCAACCTCATGGTGTTATAAAATTTAGAGTGGAGGAGAACTTGTAGATTTTGAAGTCTAATTTCCTTCTTTTCTGATGAGTCTGACCATATCAGACTTGTGTACCATGAGCACATCCTGTACTTTTCCACCTCTTTCTACCTGAGTAACCTTGGTCAAGTCACTCAGACTCTTTAGACTTTGTATCTATTTTGTATGTCTCTATACACGTATATGCTATCTCCATCATTAGAATACAAACTCCTTGAGAGCAGGAACTACTTCACTTTTATGTTTGTAACTTCAGCACCAGGCATAGCGCCCAGCACTGAGTAGGTATTTTATAAATGTTAGTCAAATGATTAATTGGGCCTCAGACATCTCCACTATAAAATGAGAGGTTCAGCAAGATAAACACTAAGGTCTAATCCTGTGACTTCTGTGTCTTTGCTCATACTTTTCCCTGTGCTTAGGATGCTTTCCCTCCACCCTCCCCTTCATCTGTTGAATTTCTAGACATCTTTTAAAATCTAATTCAAATACTACTTTCTCCAGAAAGTCTTCGTTGAATCCCTTTATCAGTCATGGTGTTCCACACTTCCAACCTCATGTAGGACCTTGTTTTGCAACTTTCTCTAATGAACTCATTTAAAAATGGGTATCATCTTCATTTAGGGGCAGCTAGATGCTGCATAATATCTGGCCCTGGAGTCAGGAAGACTCATCTTTCTGAGTTCAAATCTGGCCTCAGACGCTTACTAGCTATATGACCGTAGGCAAGTCACTTAACCCTATTTGCCTCAGTTCCTCACCTATAAAATAAGCCAGAGAAGGAAATGGCAAACCACTCCAGTATCTTTGCTAAGAAAACCCCAAATGGGATCACAAAGAGTTGGATGTGACTGAAATAACTGAACAACAACAAAACATAGCAAACATTTTGTTAAGCACTGATTATATAGAGACAAAAAGACAGCTTCTGCCCTCAAGAAGCTTACATTCTAATGGGAGACACAATTAAACAGGTAAATTCATATAGAATAGATGGGAAGTGCTTTGACAAGGAACGCATTAGCAGCTGGGACTATTGGGAAAGGCCTCCTGGAGTGGATGGTATTTGAGTGAATTATGAAGAAAATCAGGAAAATGAATAGGAACAGGTCAATACAAAGGCACAGAGACAAGAGAGGGAACATTATGTTCACCATTTGAACCAAGGTCTTCTGTGGTTATTTGACCTCATCTTCTTACATCATGCTAGTTCTATCCATTTTAAAAATACTGGGCCTAATGAGCCCTTCTCATTCTTGATACAATAGCCACAGCATTTCCTGGGCTAATTCTATTCAGATCTTTCTCTATCCATCTGTCACCTTTTCTCCAATGTTACAGTCTTACTTCTGGAATATCTCATAACCCACTGAAATTCATTGTGACTCATCTGTATCATCAATATCTAAACTCTCCCCACAACTCTCTTGCCTTCTTGACATTTCTCAACATCATTGTTGGTCAATTGCCAAGTCTTGGTCCACTGCCAAGCTTTGCCAAACAAACATGTTTTGGGCAAAGCACTATTCTAGGCCCTTGTGGTACTTACAGGACAGATTCAATCCCTGCACTTAGAGTTCTTACACATCTAACAAGCAAGACATGTCCACATCAATCTTTAAACATGGGACAGTCAAGATGAGGTCATCTCAGGGGCAAGTGGCATGGATGTCCCATTCTCCAGCAAAGATTTCAGGTGGTTTGCCTATCTTTAAAGACAAAGTAATCTCTACACCTCTAATAATCCCAAGAGTTCATTTGATCCCAGGGTCCATTGACTTGTCTAGTAGAAAGAACATTCAGGCTAGAAGTTGAAAGACCTAGACTTTAGTTCTGACTCTGCAATTACCTACCTGGGAGACTTAAAGCAATTCACCACATTGTAACTCATTTTTCTCACCTATTAAATAAGGATTATAATACTTACTTTGCTTATCTCAAAGTAACTATATCAAAGGAAATAATAATAGAGACATAAAAATGGTTTCAAAAGTTAAAAGCAATATACAAATTAAGGGATTATTGACAATGAACATTTTAATTGGGGGGAGGGGCACTGAAAGGTTAAGTGACTTACCCCAAATCACGTAGTCAGTATGTGACAGAGGCACAAGCCTCTGTCCTTCTGACTCCCAGGCCACCTCTCTATCCACTATACAACACTATCTTTTAAACATTTGGTGCCTCAGTTGGTTGAACTGAATTTAATAATAGCTTACATTTAACTATTACTTTCCAATGATCTAATTACAAAGCATGATATCATTTGGTCCTCACAACTTCTTTGTGAGATGACTAGTCAAGGCATTATTATTCCCATTTTACAGATTAGGAACCTGCGGTTTAGGTTAAGTGACTTGTCCGAGATTACAGTGTTACTAAGGGGCAGAATGAGACCTTTAATTCAGTTCTTTTGACCTCATTTTTTCTATTACCTCTGACTATGACAGGCTGCATTTGTGGATCTTACATTTCCCATTACATTATAAACTCCTAGTAGGCAAGACATAGACTTACTCTCAACAAAATCACCGAGAGTCCCTGATTAGGATGTTCATTCTGGATGGAGCTGGCATCCTTGAAGAACAAAGAGACCTCATCCCTTGGTTTGCCTTTTGGAGCCTGGACTAGAGCAGGAAGAAGTAAGCCAGTAGGAAAACTGTTATTGGCCACCACCATATTGGAAAGAAGTGATGATGGCCGCACAAGTCTTTTTTTTTTCATGGAACAAAGCAGTTATAGTGACTCTTCTGTGTTTTTTGTTTGTTTGTTTTACTTTTTTTTTGGAGTGCATTTATTGTTGAGTAGGAAAATGGGTCACTACTTGGAAAGAATCCCTTTGTTCTCTCCCAGAGACAAACAGAATCCATGTACAGACTTGAGAAGCAGGCATATTGCCCTCTGTGCCCATGAGGGAGTGCCAGACAGAGCCCCGGCAGCATGGGAATGCCTGTAGAGCATTGGGAACTCAGAAGTTTATTAATAATTCAGAACAAATACAATGATTGTATATGCTTGCTTGTCTTTGGGGGCAGTTTGCTGTGAACTTCTCATGTATTGGAAAATGGCACCACCAATGCCATAATTATTTTTAAGAAATGAAATTATTTAAACAGGCTAATAAATGCAGACCCTGCCGCCGTTGTGCATAAATCTGGATGCATTAGCAGGTTCTGTAAATGGGTTTGCAAGCAGCTTTTCTCATTAGCAGCATTAACTGCATTTTCCCCCTTTCTCCTTCCATTTGAAGACAGAATGTCCTGAACAGCAATGATTAGCTAGATAGGAACAGGTAAAGCTATGAGTTTATTTCTGGAAAGAAATAGGAATAGAAAGAGATCTTCAAAGGTCTCTCTCCAGACATAAGGTAGTAAGATTCTCTCTTCACATTCCCGGTCTAGCCTCTTCTACCACCTCAAAAAGAAAAGTCTAAAATTACACGGATCAGGTTAGAAATTATTTCACACCAAATGGTAGACCAGAGCTGAGAGACACCTGTTTGCTGACCACATGGAAGGCAGCATGCCTAGAGAGAGCAGGTATTTCAGTTTGGAAAATCTGAGTTCACACCACACTTCCCCTTTCATACCTACTTATTGTATGGGCTACTCACTTAAACCTCTCATTGGCCCAGGCAACTCTCTTAAGACTATAAATTCCAGAGCAGGTGCTAAATCACATTGGCAAAGGGAGTTTCTTCCCTGCATCAATGAAATTTTAGGTCTACACAAAACTAGTAATACTACTATGAAATTCTCAGGAAGAATCTGTATTTGTATGATGCCTTCTCTCAACCCCTAGAGAGTAAACAATCACAAGCAAAAAGAAAAAAAACTACAATGGGCTTTCTTATTTATTGATTGATATTTTCTTGGTCACCTTTTATGTATCTGTTTATTTATTGCCATTGAGATGTTTGTGTCTACATACACATGTATGTATGTATGTATGTATTTGTATATATATATTACATATATACATATATACACATATACATACATACACATTATATATATATAATATATATATATATTATTTTTCCCAATTACATGTAAAAACAATTTTTAACATTTTTGTTTGTTTTTTTTTTTTTTTTTGGTTAGGCAATGGGGTTAAGTGACTTGCCCAGGGTCACACAGATAGTAAGCGTTATGTGTCTGAGGCCGGATTTGAACTCAGGTCCTCCTGAATCCAGGGCCGGTGCTCTGGGTGCACTGCGCCACCTAGCTGCCCCATAATTTTTAACATTTTTAAAAATTTTGACTTCCAAATTCTCCCCCTCCTTTCCCTGCCCTTCATTGAGAAGGCAAGCCATCTGATATAGGTTATACATGTTCAGTGTGCTACTGCTCCTCCTTACCTTGAGACTGCGACCTAGGCCTGTGACCCAAGCCTGTGATCCATATTTGCATATGGGCAATGCAACAGAATCCTGTACCCAGTGCCAGCAAAGTGACCCCTGTAATCTTCTTCTGACCCCTTCACTCTCTGTGAGCTGAGGGCTTCAGAAACTGCTGCTGCTGATTCAGTTGCCCCCAAGGCCTGTTGCTGGCTTGCCGGGGGATTGTCTGTACTGGACTGTGCTCCACTCTCACCCCAGAGTGACGGACCTTTCCTGCAGACCTTCTAACTTGTCTTGGGCCGGCAAATTGTTTCACTCCATCCTTTTGTGGGTTCTGCCACTCCAGAATTCATTTTGAGGTGTTATTTAAAATTATTTAGAAGGAAATTTGGGAGAGCACAGGTGAGTACCAGCCTTTTGTCTACCATTTTGGCTCTTTCCCACTCTGGAGTTTCTTATCTAAATGGAATTTAACTCTAAACATAGGGGAACTACTATAAGTGAAGCGGAAAGCGAGCTGGATTTGGAGTCAATATTATGCTTTCAAATCCCAATTTTGTTTCTTACCAAGTGAGTGCTCTTAGAAATGGCATTTCTCTCTGAGTCTCAGTTTCCTTTCTTTTGCAGTGAATAATCTGATTAAAGCGATCTCTCAAGTCCCTCCTAGTTCTAAATCTTCGACCGTTTGGTCATCTGACTATCTATACTCATAGGAGCATTAGGGTCTGGCCTAATGGGTCATAGTCAACTGGTTGATCAAGCAGAGGACACACGCTCCACTCCTTGAAGGGTCTGGACATGTCTAGTGGGGAGAGAGGGGAAGACGGAAGCTACTGCCATAACCTTGAAGCTCACATAGGTGAATTTCCTCAAGCCACCCATAAATCTCATGGTCAGCATTGTTTCCCCCAGTCTTCAACTCCCTCTTTCCCCACCAATCTGTTATCTATAAGGCTCCATATCACCAAAAAAAACCATTAGAAATTCTTCCTCTGAGTCAAGGGTTCTTAACGTTTTCTGTGTCTTGGAGCAAATCATGACATCACCCCCATGATGTCATTGATCCTCTTCCAGAATGAAGGATGAACGACAACAAAATAAGATGCTAAGATGACAAAGGAAACCAAAAGTTAGTGAAAACAAAAACACAATTTTTGTTTCCTCATCCAAGCTCATGGGCCTTCTGAAATATATCCACAACCCATTAAGGGGGTCTGCAGACCCCAGATTAAAAACCCCTGATTTAGGTAAAAATTAGCCTGAGATAAAGACACAGAATACAGATTTGGGGTTTCCTCTACAGGAAAATGAGGAGCATTTCTAGGCCATGTCTACCAGTCCTGAAAGAAAAGAACTCTTGGTCACGACTTGTAAAACTGGAAGCTAAGGAGAGAGTAGATTGGTAATAAAGTGGAAAGCAGTGTTAAAGGAGATTACTCCCAGTTTGAAATCAGACAGTTGCTACGAATAAAAAAGGAATCAGCGTTGTACTCAGTAGCTCTGTGTACTCAAGTTATTTCTCATTAATCAATCTGTGTCAAATAGAGTTTTTGCCAAGGTTGTGTTTCTTCCCTCCCCCACCCTCTTTTGGGCTCCTCACTGGTGTGGCCCTGCACATACCTGCCATGAGAGCTGACACTCAGCATCACAGATCTAAGAGCACAATATCCTGCTATGAGAATGGAATTGTGTTGCAGGTGCCCCCGTCTTTGTCCCTCTAAGAATTGGCAGTAGCTGCTGTTTTCTAAGTGGGAGGCTATCCCTGCTGCCTCTTTCTTTTCTTTCCAAGTTATGAGAGTCCTCTTTATTATTATTATTATTATTATTACTGCATCTTAACAGAGCCTGTATCTTTTTTTTGGGGGGGTGGCATTAGAGATGGTAGAAGAGGGAATATGGATAATATCAGATATAGAATATGCAGGAGAATATATTTTCATCATCATTGCTAATGCATATTTATTGAGGACCTTCTGATTCTGCAGCAAGTGTTAGTTTCCCTCTGTCTCAAAAATGGTGGCTCTAAAATTGGCCCAGGACTCATAAAATCACAGATCATTTGACACGGGAAGGTACTTTGATGATCATCAGTGTGATATTGTAGACAGAGCACTGGACTTAGAAGAAGGAAATGGTTCAGATATTGCCTCTGACACTCACAGCTCTGTAAGCCTAAGCGAGTAATTTCTCACCTCTCTCCTTATCTTATAAGGCAGAATAATAGCACCCTCTTCCCAGGATTGTCATAAGGAGCAAATGAGACAACATCTGTAAAGCTTGTGGCTAACCTCAAAGATGTAAGTAAATATTAATTATTGTTATCCAAACCCTCATTTTATAACTAAGATGGTCTGACAGGCAAAGGGACACGCACAAAGCCATTCAACTCTCTTTTGCCTCTGAGTGTGAAGGATGAGTGAAGCCACCTGACCACCATTTGAAATGACTAGGTCTAATCATTCTGGACCCACCCAGAGAGTACAAGAGGAGAGCAGAGTCAATATGTGAGGCTGCCAGAGTTTCCTAAACTAATCCCCTACCAGTTGGGAATGGTAATGGAAAAGTTGAATTGCCTTATTTTGTGTTCAGGAAGAATCATATGTACTTTTTATGCTGTAGGGAACAGAAGGCACCAAGAAATGTAGTAATGCCAGATTGCAAATGGTTTCATTGAGGAAACTGTGTTATGAAAAATAGGGTCAGATGCAAGTAGTCCCATCAGAAGAGAGATGGGGATTGGTAGGAGTCTGAACAGCCATCTTACTTCTTTCTTGAGGAAGGGGAAAGGGAGCCTAGTGCAGTGCTCTATATCCCACTGGAACTTTTTCTAACATGTAACTCTTCAGAGGCTGAAATGTGGTAGAAGAAAAGAAGGAAAGAAGGAAGGAAAAAAGGAAGGAAGGAGGGAAGGAAGGAAGGAAGGAAGGAAGGAAGGAAGGAA
>NW_020940360.1:10947315-10976107 GCF_900497805.2 Vombatus ursinus | reverse complement strand
AAGGAAGGAAGGAAGGAAGGAAGGAAGGAAGGAAGGAAGGAAGGAAAGGAGGGAGGGAGAAGAGAGAAATAAAGAAAGATAGAAAGAAAGAAAGAAAGAAAGGTTAGTTAATTTTATCATGCATCCAAGAATAGCAAGAAACAGATTTCCACGGGATTTTTGGTCATTTTGTATTGCTTTGCTCATGAGAAAACAAGAATGCTGCAGGGTTTACCAGCAGGATAGCATATATGTCTTTAAGAAGGCAGCATTTAACACCATCAAAAGTAAAGTGAAAGCAAAGCTTTGAGAGATGCAGGATTCTTGGCTCAATAAGAAGGCAGGTGAAATTCAGTTTTACTCTGATAGTAACAATCTAAAGGGCTTTTATAATGCCCTGAATGCTATTTATGGGCCAAAGAACCATGGAGCATCTCAATTATTCAGTTACAATGGAGTCACATTGATTGGTGATAAAGACATGATCCTAGAGAGAATGGGCTGAACACTTCCATAGCATTCTGAACAGACCATTATCAACCGATGCTAAAGTCATTGACCGTATATCTCAGGTTTTGAATTCCATTAGGCTCCTCTCTTGTTTGGCAAAGCACCTGGTGCTGATCCTATAAAAGCTGAAGTTTACAAGGCAGGGTATCTATTGCTCATGCAAAATCTGATTGAAATCTTCTTGGTTATATGGCAAGTGGAGAATATCCTACAGGAGTTCAAGGATGCTTCCAATGTCCATCTCTATAAAGGAAAAGGAAATAGGTTGTACTGTGAAAATCACAGGGCAGGGAAGGGAAGGGTCTCTCTCTTAGTCATTGCTGTCAGGATTCTTGCCAGAGTCCTCCTTAATAGACTAATCCTTCTCCTGGAAGAAGATCATCTACTCAAGAGCCAGTGTGGCTTCAGAAAGGGCTGAGGAACAGTTGATATGGTGTTTGTTGCCCAACAACTCCAGGAAAAATGTCAGGAGTAGAATAGAGGTCTTTACACAATATTTGTTGAGCCAACCAAGGCCTTTGAAGGCTTTTGATATTGTCATCATGAGGGCTTGTGGAAGATTATGGCAAAATTTTGTTGCCTGGAGAAGTTCATCAGTATTGTATGCCAGTTCCACAATGGCATGCTTGCATTGGTTCTGGATAATAGAGGATGCTCTAGTGTTTTCCCAGTCACCAATGGAGTGAAGCAGGGCTGTGTGCTTGCCCCCTTGCTTTTTAGCATGATGTTTTCAGTAGTGTTGTCAGACACTTTCAACAAGGGCAAAAATACCATGAAGGTCAGCTACCTCACTGAGCCAAGACTAAAGTGGAGGGAAAGCTGGTGCATGACTTTTTGTTCAAAGACGATTGTGCATTCAATGCAGCCTCTGAGTCTGAGATGCAACAAAGTATGGATCAATTCTCTGCTACTTCTGCTAATTTTGGCCTGATAATTAACATCAAGAAAATAGAAGTTCTCCACCAGGCAGCACCACACCATCCATCAGTGGAACCATCAGTTAGAGTAAATGGAGAAATTTTGAATGTTATGGATAGGTTCACTTAACTTGGAAGTATACTTTCCAGGAATGTACACACACACAGATGATGAGGCTGACACACATATTGCCAGAGGAAGCTCAGTGTCTATGAGGCTCCAAAGGAAAGTGTGGGAAGGAAGAGGTATTAGACTGTCTACCAAACTGAAAGTCTATAGAACCATCATTCTGACCTCATTGTTGAATGGCTATGAGACCTGGACTGTATGCCAGTGCCATGCCAGGAAACTGAATCTCTTCCTTATGAAATCCTAGGAGGATTCTAAAGATGACCTGCCAACATAAGGTACCAGACACAAAGATGCTTTCCCAAACTAAACTACCAAGCACTCAAACTCCACTGCAGAGAGCACAACCGTAATGGGCTGGCCACATTGTTTGAATGTCAAACATATATTTGTTTAAAAGACTATTCTACAGAGGACTCACACAAAGTGAGTGCTCACATAGAGGTCAGAAGAAGTAAAACAAGGACATTCTTAAGTTCTCTCTGAAGAACTTTGGAATCAATTGTGAAACATGGAAGATAGTAACGTGGGACCACCCAGCCTGGTATGCCAGCATCAAAGAACATGCTGTTCTCTATGAGCAAAGCAGGATTGTGGTAGCTCAAAAGAATTGTGAGATGCACAAATTTAGTGACTTCTACACTCCAAATATTCATATGGACTATTTGTGCCCGACTTATGGCAGAGCATTTTGAACTTCTATTGGTCTAATCAGCCACAGTTGAATACATTGAACCTTGACCCCAACATAGTGATGTCATTTTGGTCCTCTTCAAGAACAGAGGACAACAACGGACCAACTACTAGCTCATGATAAGCACTTGTAAGAAAACAATCATGAAAATAATTGCAAGTTATGTACTATAATCTGTTGCAGAGGATGAAGAGATAGAGAAATTATATGGAACATTCAAGAAAATTCTTTGAATTAAATCAAAGTGTAATAAAATACTCTGACTTCAGTGCAAAGATAAGTATAGGCAAGGATCATGTAAAGGGCATTTGAAAAAATGGGCCACAAGTATCAGCAATTTGTAGACTATACAAAAAAATGGAGCCTATGGAGTTTGTTCTGAAAGTCTAAGTGTAGGTTTTTTTTTAACATTTTTACTTAAAGCAGGGCCTGCACAACGTAGAGCCCATGGGTGACTTGCAGCCCACCAAAGCAGCCGGAGGGTGGTATGTTGGGTAGACCTGTTTTACATCCTCTACATTTTTCACAGGATGCCCAAAATCCTTTTGTGGACTGCAAGAGGCATGAGAGCTGTAAGCAGCCTTCTGGCTGAATGTTGTACAGGCCTGAATTAAAGTTCTGAGTTCCAAATTCTATCCCTCTTTCTCTCCCTCCTCTCCTCTCTCTGAGATGGCAAGCAATCAGATATAGGTTTACATGTGCAATTAAGTAAAACATTGCCACATTACCCATTTTGTACAAGAAGACTCAAATAAAAGAAAAAAAATGAAAGAAAGTAGAAAATAGCATGTTTCAGTCTGTATTTATACAATATCAATTCTTTCTCTGGAGGTGGATAGTATGTTTCATCATTAGTCCCTTGGAATTGTCTTGGATCATTGTATTGTTGAGAATAATAAGTTATTCATAGTTCTTCATCGAACAATATTGCTGTTACTATGTACAACATCCTCCTGGTTCTGCTTACTTCACTATGCAACAGTTCATGTAAGTCTTTCTAGGTTTTTCTGAAATCATCCTACTTGTCATTTCTTATAGCACAATAATATTCTATTACAATCATATACCATAGCTTGTTCAGTTATTCCCCAGTTGATGGGCATCTCTCTAATATCCAATTCTTAGCCACCACAAAAAGAGCTGCTATAAATATTTTTGTACAAATAGGTCCTTTTCCCTTTCTTTGGATGTCTTTGGGATATAGACCTAGCAGTGGTATTGCTAGACCAAAGGGCATGCACAATTTGATAGAGTACAGATTGAGTACAGTTCCAAATTACTATCCAGAATGATTGAATCAGTTCACGACTCCATCAACAATGCATTAGTATTCCAGTTTTCCCATGTCCCCTCCAATATCCAACATTTTCCCTTTTTGTCATGTTAACCAATCTGATAAGTGTGAGGTAGTACTTCAGAGTTGGTTTAATTTGCATTCTCTAATCAATAGTGATTTAGAAGACTTTTTCATATGACTATAGACAGCTTTGATTTTTTTGTCTGAAAACTCCTTGTTCATATCCTTTGACCATTTATCAGTTGGAGAAAGGCTTATATTTTTATAAATTTGACTCAGTTCTCTATGTAATTGAGAAATGAGGTTTTTATCAGAGATAATTGTTGCAAAAATTTCCCCCAGTTTTCTGTTTTCTTTATAATTTTGCTTTCATTGTTTGTGCAAAAATAATTTCATATAATCAAATTATCTATTTTACACTTTGTAGTGCTCTCTATATATTCTTTGGTCCTAAATTCTTCCCTTATCCATAAGTATGACAGATAAACTATTCTGTGCTCTCTTAATTTGCTTATGGTATCACCCTTTATGTGTAAATCATGTACCCATTTTGACCTCATCTTGGTATACAGTGTGAGATATTGGTCTACACCTAGGTTCCACCATATTGTTTTCCAGTTTTCCCAGCAGTTTTTGTCAAGTAATGAGTTTTTGTTCCAAAAGCTTGGATCTTTGGGTTTATCTTATATTAGATTACTGTGGTCATTTACCATCTGTAAGTTGTACCCAATCTATTCCACTGATCCACCACTCTATTTCTTAGCCAGTAGCAGATTGTTTTGATAATTACCACTTTATAAGACAGTTTGAGATCTGGTATGGCTAGACCATTTTCTTTCACATTTTTTTCATAGATTTCCCTTGATATCCTTGAGCTTTTGTTCTTCCACATGAATTTTGTTATTATGTTTACAGCTCTATAAAATAATTTTTGATAGTTTGATTAGTATGGCACTGAATAAACAGATTATTTTAGATAGAATTGTCATTTTTATTATATTGGCCTAGCCTACCCATGAACAATTAATATTTTTCTAGTTGTTTAGATCTGACTTTGTTTGTGTAAAAAGTGTTTTATAGTTATGTTCCCGTGGTTACTGGGTTTGTCTTGGCAGGTAGACTCCCAAGTATTTTATATTTCTACAATTATTTTAAATGGAATTTCTCTTTCTATCTCTTGCTGTTGGACTTTGTTGGTAATATATAGAAATGCTGATGTTTTATGTGGGTTTATTTTGTATTCTGCAACTTTGCTAAAGTTGCTAATAATTTCAAGTAGGATTTAAGTTGATTCTTTAGGATTTTCTAAGTATAACATCAGCAAAGAGTGATAGTTTTGTTTCCTTATTTTCTATTCTAATTCCTTTAATTTCTTTTTCTTTTCTTATTGCTATAGCTAACATTTCTAATACAATATTAAAAAACAGAGGTGATAATGGGTATTCTTGCTTCACCCCTCATTGTATTCAGAAGGCTTCTAGCTTATCCCTATTACAGATAATGTTTGCTGGTGGTTTTAGATAAATATTACTTATCATTTTATGGCAAGCTCCATTTATTCCCATGTTCTCTAGGGTTTTTAATAGGAATGGGTGCTGTATTTTGTCAGAATCTTTTTCTGCATCTATTGAGATAATCATATGTTTTCTATTGGTTTAGTTATTGATATGGTCAGTTATGCTGATAGTTTTCCTAATATTGAACCAGCCCTGCATTCCTGGTATAAATCCCACTTGGTCATAGTGTGTAGCAAATCCTTGCTAGTATTTTATTTAAAATTTTTGCATCAATATTCACTAGGGAAATTGGTCTATAATTTTCTTTCTCTGTTTTGGCTCTTCCTGGTTAAGGTAACAGCATCATATTTGTATCATAAAAGGAATTTGGTAGGACTCCACCTATTTTTCAAAATAGTTTATATAGTATTGGGATTAATTGCTCTTTAAATGTTTGGTAGAATTTGTTTGTGAATCCATCTAGTCCTGAGGATTTTTTCTTAGAAAGTTCATTGATGGTTTGTTAAATTTCTTTTTCTAAGATTGGGTTATTTAAGTATTTTATTTCTTCTGTTATTCTGAGTAATTTATATTTTTGTAGATGTTCATCCATGACATTTAGATTGTCAAATTTATTAGCATGCAATTGGGCAAAATAGCTCCTAACAACTGTCTTAATTTCCTCTTCTTTGTTGATGAATTCATCCCTTTCATTTTTGATACTAATAATTTGGTTTTCTTCTTTCATTTTTTAATCAAATTCACCAATGGCTTATCTATTTTATTGATTTTTTCATAAAACCAGCTTCTACTTTTATTTATTAGTTCAATGGTTTTCTTATTTTCAATTTTATTAATCTCCATTGATTTTCAAGATTTCCAATTTGATGTTTAATTAGGGATTTTAATTTGTTCCTTTTCTATTTTTTAGTTGTATGCCCAATTCATTGATCTGCTTTTTCTCTATTTTGCTGATGTAAGCAATTAGAGATATGAAATTTCCCCTAAGTGCCACTTTGGCTGTTTTTCATAGATTTTGTTATGTTATTTTATTGTTGTCATTTTTTAATGAAGTTATCAATTGTTTTTATGACTTGTTCTTTGACCCACTTACTTTTTAGGATTAGGTTATTTAATTTCCATTTAATTTTTATTCTCTCCTTCCATTGCCCATTATTGAACATAATTTTTATTGCATTATGATCTGAAAAGGATGCATTTACTATTTTGTTTTTCTACATTTTGTTGTGAGGTTTTTATGTCTTAATACACGATCAATTTTTCGCAGGTGCTATGTACTGCTGAGAAAAAGGTATATTGAATATATTTCTCAAACCCCACCTGGTCATTGTTTGGGCCCTGATGGCTCAGAGTGAATGTAAATAGCAATTGTAAATAGCAAACCCCTAGAGTCTTCCTCTCCCAGATTGATTTTTTTTTGTTAGGCAAAAGAGGCCATTCTTTGCTTAAGTAGTCTTAATTACTGAATGGGCACTACCTCGGTCAAACTGAGACTTGGGAAAGACCTTAGCTTAAAATGGCCAAGGTCTCCCACTGTACCCAGGGCCATCTCTAATCGTCCTGATCTATATCTCACCACTATGTCTCTGGAGGAGAAAATGAGGCTGGTGACTTTGCACAGCTTCCCTCATTTAAATCCAATTTATTTGCAAAAGTTATTTGCAAAGTTATTTGCAAGTTATTGCATCATCTTCTTGATGTCATGGTCCTCTTTGAGAATGAAGGACAAACAACAACCACAACAATATTCTTTTCTATTCCCATTCATTTTTCTCCAGAGATCTATCATTTCTAACTTTTCTAAAATGCTATACACCTCTTTAATATCTTTCATGTTTATTTTTTTGGTTAGATTTATCTAGTTCTGATAGGGGAAAGTTAAAGTCTCTCACTAGCATAGTTTTATTATCTGTTTCCTCCTATAACTCATTTGACTTCTCCTTCAAAAATCTAGATGCTATACCATTTGGTGCACATATGTCTAGTATTGATATGGCCTCATTGTCTATGGTAGTTTTCAGCAAGATATAGTTTCCTTCCTTATCTCTTTTAATTAGATTTATTGTTGCTTTTGCTTTGTCTGAGATCATGATTGCTAACCCTGCTTTCTTTGCTTCAGCTGAAGCATAAGAGATTCTTATCTTTACCCTGTGTGAATCTCCCTGCTTCAAATGTGTTTCTTGTTAACAACACATTGTAGGATTCTGGTTTTTAACCCATCCTTTTATCTGCTTCTGTTTTATGGGTGAGTTCATACCATTCACATTTATAGTTATGATCACTGTGTATTTCCCTTCATGCTATTTTTCCCTTGTTCATCCTTCTCTTTCTCTTGTATTCCCCACCCTTTTCTGCCTTACAAGTGTTTTACTTCTGATTACCACCCTTCCAGAATCTGCTCTCCCTTTTATCAGTTCCCCCTCCCCCTTCTATTATCCTCTTCCCTTTTAACTTCTTTGTAAGGTAAGATAAATTTCTGTATCCAACTGAATGTGTATGTTATTCCCTCTTTGAGCCAATTTTGATAAGAGTAAAGTTTAAGTTTTGCTGCACCCGTACCCCCATCTTCTCATCCATTATAACTTACTCTATTCAATCACTCCCCCTCTTTCTTCTTCCAGTGAAATTTTCTTTCTCCCCTCTTTATGTTGTTTTTTGGAGTATCATCCCATCAAAGTTACCATATATACACATCCTCCGTCTATATATACTCCTTCTATTTGCTCTTATAGTAGTAAAGTTCTTAAGAGTTACAAATATTATCTTACCACATAGAAATATTAACAGTTTAACCTCATTAAATTTCTTATGTTTTCTCCTTTTTTTGTTTCTTTTTTAACTTTTTATGTTTCCCTTGAGTCTTGTATTTGAGGGTCAAATTTTTTATTCAGCTCTGGTCTTTTAATTACAAATGCTTGAAAGTCTTCTATTTTGTTAAATGACCATTTTCCCCTAAAAGATTATATTCAGTTTTGCTTGGTAGGTGATTCTCGGTTGTAATCCTGACTCCTTCGCCTTCCAATATATCATATTCCAACCCCTCCAGTTCTTTAATGTGGTAGCTGCCAAATCCTGTGTAATCCTGACTGTAACTCCACAATATTTGAATTGTTTCTTTTTGGCTGCTTGCAGTAATTTTCCCTCGACCTATGAGCTCTGGAATTTGGCTATGATGCTTCAGGGAGTTTTCATTTTGGGATCTCTTTCAGGCAATGATGGGTGGATTCTTTCAATTTCTATTTTGTCCTCTGGTTCTAATGTAACAGGGCAGTTTTCTTTGATAATTTCTTGACAGATGTCCAGCCTCTTTTTTTGATCATGGTTTTTAGGTAGTCCAATAATTCTTGTATTATCTTTCCCGGATCTATTTTCTAGGTCAGTTGTTTTTCCAATGAAAAATTTCACATTTTCTCCTTTTTTTTTAAACTTTTTTGAATTTGTTTGATTGTATCTTGATGTCTCATAGAGTCATTAGCTTCCACTTGTTCAATTCTAATTTTTAAGGAATTGTTTTCTTCAGCAAACTTTTGTACTCTCTTTTCCATTTGGACAATTCTGTCTTTTTAGGGAGTTCTTTTCCTCGGTAAATTTTTGCATATCTTTTCCTATGCTATTGACTCTTTTCATCATGATTCTCTAGCAGTACTCTCATTTCTTTTCCCAATTTTTCTTCTACTTCTCCAATTTTCTTTTTAAAATCCTTTTTAAAGCTCTTCCAGGAATTCTTTTTGGGCCTAAGACCAAATTACATTTTTCTTTGAGGCTTCGCATGTAACCATTTTGACACTATTGTCCTCTTCTAACTTTCTGCCTTAATCCTTCCTGTCATCATAATAATTTTTTATAGTTAAGTTCTTATTTTGTTTGTTTTTTGCTCATTTTTTGCCTTTTTTGTGACTTGGTGTTTTTATCTGACAGTTGGACTGTGGTCCTGCACTGTCCAAAGCTTTTAGTTTTGGGACTTGGAGCCTCACTGCTGGCTTTCACTGGGGCAGGGCTTCACTACTGGTCTGTAATGGGGTTAAGGCCTAGCTGGTGGCTTGTGCTGGGAGTGGGGTCACTGGGGTAGATCCTTGCTGCTCTGTACAGACTGCTCACTTGCCTAGGGGGGTGCTAGTTTGTAGGAGGATGGGGCCTTGCTAATAGATTGCCTCAGCCTTAGAGCCTTGTTGCAGGTTCCTGGCTATGAGGGTGGCTGCTGTTGCTGCACTTGGACTTCACTCCCCTCCCACCCCAGTGTGATAGACCTTTCCTGATGTGCTGGTAAGCTGTTTCCCTGCTCCTAGATCAATTCTGAGGTGGTTTTCTAGTTGTTTGGAGGGGAATTTGGGGGCTTCAGAGGGATCCTTCCTCATTCTGCCATCTTGGTACTGAAAGTCCCTTAGTGTAGTTTTAAACTATTAAAGCTTAAAACTATACTAAGATCTTTGAGATGTCCTATATAATATGAACATTTTCTTTGAAAGGAGTGTTGAGAAGCCCTGGACTTGGTAAGTACCAAATACAGTCAATAAAAAACTAGGAGAAAGAATTAAAATGTTATGATATTGTGTTCAATTGAACTCCTGGTTGTCATTTTTAAACAAGCTATTAACACCAAAAGGATTGAATGGATAAATCAAAAGATATCGACATCAACTATTACTGTTTTCTAAGACAATTTAACCCAATGTGACATCAACTATTACTGTTTTCTGAGACAATTTAACCCAATGTAAACCAACCACTTTAACAAAGAAATCTAAAGAGACCAGAAACCATCTCAATTGATCTTTGCAAAGGGAAAATATTTAGCATCCAAGAGTAGTACTTACTTAAAATATAAACTTGTTTATAAGATCTTGCAAAGGAAGAAAGCAGAAGTTTATGAAAATCAGCTCATCAACAAAGAGAAGCAGTATAGGGAAGAACAAGCTTACAGAAAATTTTATGAGATACCCAACAAACTAAATCATTCCATGAACATTTAAAGATGGTGTTGAAAAGAGGACAACAAACATAAGAAAAATGGAAAAGAGTTGTAAAAATTATTGTGATAAACTCTTGTCTCATTATCTATAGCATGCCTAAAAATGTCATTTAGTGTATAGGACATTAGACTTGGAGTCAGAAAGACCTAAGTTCAAATCTGTCCTCAGACACTTACTATGTGTGTGACCTTGGAAAAGTCACTTAACCTCTGGGTACCTTATTTTCCTTAGGTAAAATGAGGAGGTTGGACTTGATGATCTCTAAGATTCCTTCCAACTCTAACTCTGTGATCTTATCCTATGATCCACCGTATTTGGACTCACCTATGGTCCACATTGGAAAAATGTCCTTCTGACTGTTTCTCACACATGACATTCCATCTCTTATCTCCATGTCTTTGCATAAGCTATCTTTCATGCTTGAAATACACTTTATCCTCACATTTATCTCTTAGAATCCCTTCCTTTATTCAAGACTCAATTCAATTGCCACTTCCTGCATGATGCCTGTCTTAAGCCACCATTAGTTCCCTTCCCATATTATGCCACATTTGCTTAGTACATATTTTTTATTTATGTACTTGAGTATATGACACTTTCTCCCAATAAAATGTACATTCTCTGAGGATAGGGACTATGTCACTATTGTTATATTCCCAGTAGCTAGCAAGGTGCCTGGCATATGGTAGACACTTAAGAAATGATTTTTTAATGAATGAACGAGAATAATTTGCACATGTATTTGGGACATCCTTGTGAAAGTATGAAATGGAAATGGAAAGACTTTTACAAATAATATTCTAAACAAAACATCTTCATAATCCCATAATTGAATAATACTGCAGAAAATTCAAGATCTCACTGTGTTTATTGTTTGTTAATTACTTTGAAAAGCACTTGCTTTAGTAGAGCAAAATACTATCTTGAAGATTTTTCTCCAACAAGCAGCTAGGTGGCACACTAGATGGAACACCAGGCCTGAAATCAGGAAGATTGGAGTTCAAATCAAGCCTCAAACATTTACTAGCTGTGTGACCCTGGGCAAGTCACTTAACCTCTATTTGCCTCAGTTTCCTCAACTACAAATGGGTATAATAATAGCACCCTAGATAATAAATAATAGAATATTGGATAAACCCTTTTATGGAGCATTTGACAGAGAATATTGATGAGTAATGCAGGATTAGAAGGAATGAATTTTTTGAATCTCTGCCATTTATAAAAATCAACCAATCAACAAGCATTTATTAAGTGCTCTCTATGTATCAAGCACTGGAGATACAAATACAAAAGTGAACCAATCCTCAAAACTCAAGAAACTTACATTTTACTAGAAGCATATGACATCTTCACAGCTAAGTAAACACATGGTAGTACTAACAAGAGGGGTCAGGAAAGGCCTCTTGAAAAAGATAGACCTGAACTGATAATGATGAAGGGAGCTGGGGTTTCTATGGGCAAAGAGAAAAGAGTATAACCTGTTCAAAGGCAAAGAGGTGGGGGATGGAATGTCTTATATGGGGAACCACAAGGAGGCCAGTTTGGCAAGAATATAGAGTATATGAGAAGGAATAATGTATAATTAGCCTGGCAAAATAAGCTGGATCCAAATCATATAGAACAGTAAATGACAAAAAGTTCATATTTCATCATAAAGGCAGTAGAGAGCCACTGAAGCTTCCTAAACAGGAGAGAGACATAGATTTGTGCTTTTTAAGATCTCATTTGGGAGTTACATGGAGGAAGGGTTGGAAGGGTAGTTGGATGAGTGGAAAGAAGGAGATGGATAGTAGAGATATTAAAGGAAATTAACAAGACTGGACAACTAATTGGAGATGAGTGAGAGTGATGAATTGACAAGGACAACGAGGTTGTAAGTTGGGAGGACAGTGGTATGCTCAACAGGAATACAGAAGTTGAGAAAAGATGTGAATCTAGGAGGAAAGATAATAAGTTCTCCTTTATACATATGGGACATCCAGATAGAGGTGTATAGGAGGCAGTTATGGAATCAGGACTGGAGCTTAGGAAAGAGATCAGTGCTGGATATATAGATGTGAGTGTCAATCTTTCTAGATGCTGAATTCCACGAATGGTAGATTTGAAACAGTGGCTTCAAGTTTCAATCCACTGCATAGCCCAACATCTTCAGGGGCTGCCTTCACTCTGGCTCAAATCCCAGTGGGAGAACTATGTATGTTTTATTTGTTGAAGATTAGTTTCTAAAATTTTTCTTATTCCTTCTTCTCCCTATCTTTTCAACATCCCAACCCTCCTCACAGGTCCTACTATATCAAAATGATGCTCAACATTTTTCACTTTACTCCCTGGCCATCTTCTTGTCAGTTGCTTTGCTGTATACCCTCCTCACTCCCATTCTCTTTCCCACTCTGGAACTATAAATCAAATGAAAACTGCCATTGTTACTGGAAAAGGTATGTCAAGGGGCAAATAGGTGGTGCAGTAGATAGAGCACTGGAGTCAGGAGGTCCTGAGTTCAAATCTGGTCTCAGACCAGACACTTGACATTTACTAGCTGTGTGACCCTGGCCAAGTCACTTAACCCCAATTGCCTTGACAAAAAAAAAAAAAGGTATATCAGTCTACTCTCTATTGGCTCCACTCATCATCCAAGTAACTTTCCAACCAAAAATATCCCTCTCCAGATACCACTCCCCAAAATGTGTTCTCTCCATGTATTCTAATGCAAATTCCTTAAGGCAGAGATTGTCTTTACTTTTGTATCTGTATTCCCAGGGCTCAGCACAGCACTTAGCATCTAACAAATGTTGAATAAATGTTTCTTTCATTCATTCTCTTCCTCCATTTCACTCTTTTTCATTTTCTTCTTATCTATCCTCCTCCTCCTGCTGTTCCCCCATTTTCTTCTCTTCTCACCTTTTTATAACCTCATCACTGGCCCAAGTAGTCCAGAGAAATGCAAAATAATGAGGAAGATATTTAGAGATAGAGTAAAAGGAAGAAGCTATAATAAAAAGACACCAAGATACTTTTCTTTCATGAAATAGTCCGTCTTCTAATTAATGGTGGGGAAGAAAAGGAAGAAGAACAAGAAGAAGAACAAGAAGGAGAAGGAGAAGGAGGAGAAGGAAGAGAAGGAGGAGAAGAAGATGAAGAAGAAGAAGAAGAAGAAGAGGAGGAGGAGGAGGAGGAAAGTGGTGGAGAAAGGAAAAAAGAAGGAAGAAAACAACTGACTTAAAAGGTGATTTAAGGTTTTCAAAGTATTTCATATTCATTATCTCATTTGAGCCTCACAACAACCCTGTGGAGGAATTCCTTACTTCTTTACTAGGAGAATCACATCCAGCATACTCAATACCCTCTGTGATCCTGAAAGTGATAACACCCTATGATGGAAAACACTGTTTAATAAAATTCAAAAAGATATAGACTATTAGATCTAGAAAAAATCAGAAGTAATTTAATCCATACCTTGCATTTTACAGATAAAGAAATTAAGACCTAGAATGGTTTGAGAACCAAAATAGGACAGTGATTTAAGAGATGTCATTCCTAAAGAGAATCCAAAGTGAGATTCAAGATGTGGAAAGAACATGAGCTATTGTTCTAAGGAGTGCAGTTTGGATAGAAAGAATTCAGAGAGAAAAATGAAAGGTGTTTGAGTCAGTTATGCAGCAGCAAGTGGACAGAGTAAATGTGGTCATGGTGGACAGAGCCCCCAAACATCAGTAGAGAGAAAAGATGGGGAGAGCATGAACAAGCGGCCCACGTCACTGCCTTCAGAAGAAGCTGGGCAATGAGAGTCAGACTCTTGGAATGCAAAAGCCATTGGGTTACTCTTCAGGGATCCTGGGTTACTGCCTAGAGCTATATCCAGAGCACAAGCTGACAAAAGGACCGGTTGGGAAGATGAAGGAAGAAAGGAGCTATTACTGTTAGTTCCCCATTTCAGCTTGTTCGCTAGTTGTTAAGCTTGCCTCTTGGGTGTTTTGCTCTGCTGCCTGTCAGTCTAAATTGAGGTACTTGCTATCTGCTTTTTGATGATGGTAATGATGGTAATGATGGTGTATTGTTCTAGCACCTGTCACTTTGGCATCCCTACACAGGATAGTGAGCAAGGACATTGTCCTGGCAAGAAAAACTAACAGTCTCCCAATTACCCAATTACTATTCCTCTCTGAGTTTTTTCTCCTTTTTTTCCCTCTTTCAACTCTGTTGTTTGATACAGCGCTCCTTCAGTGATTGAACATCATTATGATGCAGCAAGATAAATGCTGGTTGATTTAGCTAAATGTAGCATCACTAAAGCATCTCCACTTTCAGCTAGTTCTTATTTCTTTGTTGTTGTTGTTTTTTTCCTGCTACTTGCTACTGTGAGAGCCCAGGTTACAACACAAAAGAGCTGAAAGTGCTTGCCCCAATACCCTGAATTTAAAATTTTTTATTTATTTTGCATTTATTCCGTATAAACATACATAGTATTTACATGTGTGTACGTATATGTAAAATTTTTGTCTCCTCCAGTTTGTCTACTTCTGGAAAGCAAAAACTGTTTCTTTTGTTAATCTTTATACCCCACAGTATCTAACGCTGTCTTATACATAGTAGGTATTTGATTAAGTACAATCGATCTTCAACATTCATACATTTAACTTTTGCAACTTCATGCATTTGCGTGATTTTGTTAATAACCTCATTTTGACTTTACATTGGCAACCAACCACATTCGAAGCCACACGCAGTAGAGAAAAAGTGTCAGTGTCAGAGGTGATATCAAGACCTCATCGGTCTCTCAGCATCTTCTGAGAACAACAACTAAAGTCCCAGCAACCTCTTCCTTGGTTTTCAAGGAAAGCATTGCAGGCATGGGCCAAAGAAAATGCTCAGACCTGAGAGATCAAGTGCCTTGTTCCTGGAACAGTCAGGAGGCTAGTGTCACTGGATCAAAGAATACATGGTGGGGAAGAAGGTGTAAGAAGATAGGAAAGACAGGAGATCCCTAGGTTACAAAGGTTTTGAATGCTAAACAGAGCATTTTATATTTGATCCTGAATACAATAGATAAAAAGTCACTGGAGTTTATTGAGTGCCAGGGGGAATAGGGTGTAACAAAATCAGACCTGCACTTTGGGAAAACCACTTTTTTGGCTGAATGGAGGGTGTATTGGAGTGGGAATAGATTTGAGGGAGGCAGACCCAGCAGCAGGTTATTACAGTAATCTAGGTGTGAGGGCCTGCACCAAAGTGGTGGCAATATCAGAGGAGAGAAGGGGGTGTATTCAAGAGATGTTGCTGTGATGTATAAAAAGTTCAAGAGACATAATTTCTGGGTAATTAATCATTTTATTAATCATGCCAGCAATAATTAATAAAAGGGGTCAGTAACACTCTTGAAAGCCAAAGATCCCTCCTGGAACCCACTTAATGCTTATACTCCCTTAAAAGAATGGGTGTTGGGGCAGCTAGGTGGCACAGTGGATAGAGCACTGGCCCTGCATTCAGAAGAACCTGAGTTCAAATCTGGCCTCAGACACATAACACTTACTAGCTGTGTGACCCTGGGCAAGTCACTTAACCCCATTGCATAGTCAAAAAAAAAATGAATGTTTCTAAGGGTGACAATCAACTCTGATCGGTTAACAAGTAATGAGAGAGAATTAAATATTATAATGAGAAGTAGTCCTATTCTAATGAGGGTCTGGGATACATGACTCTGATCACTCAGTCTTGATCAAAGAGAGTTACCTATATTCATATTCTCCATCTGACCAGGGAGAATCCATCAGGCCTAATACACAATGGGCCAGAATCCATCAATGCATCTAAACTAAAATTTCTTTACCTTATGAGCAGATCTGAGTTTCTCTTCTCAGTTTCAGCCCTGCACTTCAGAGGCCACCTGAATGACCTACAGGGGATGATTTCTGAAGAGGATGTAGAAAAGGGGAAAATTCTTGGTCCTAATTCAATAATTAGTTATTAATATAAGAAAGAAATAATTACTTTTCTCATTGCAAAGGTAAATTCAACAGACATTGGCCACAGATTGGATATAGAGGATGAGAGATACTTGCAGGATGACTCCTAGGTTTTAAGACTGAGGACCTGGGAGGATGGTGTTGTACTCTGCAGTAGGGGGCTGGAAGAAGGTGAGTTCCTTTTGGGGTATGTTGAGTTTAAGATGTCTACTGAACATCCAGTTCAAGATATTTGAAAAGCAGTTGGAGATGGGAGATTACAAGTCAGCAGAGATATTGGAGCAGAATAGGTAGATCTGAGAATCATCAACATAAAAATGGTAATTAAATCCATGGGAACTGATGAGATTACCAGATGAAGTAATATACAGAAAGAAGCAAAGAAGGCCCAGGACAGAATCCTGAGGGACATCTACAGTTTAGAGGACATGATCTGGAAAAGGTAGGAGAGGGCCTCCTGCCAATCTGGACCTGCTCCAAAATTCATGCCTGCATTTGAATTTAGATGAAAAGGTGAAAAATCATTTAACTGTTCCATTGTCTCCGTCCAAAATAGTCAATCTTTGAACATGCAGCTGTCTGGTAATTTCTACCAAGTTGTTTTTTTTTTTTTTTAATTCACATTATGCTAAAGATAGGTAGACAAATAAGTGGGCTTTCATGATAGTAAAAAAAAAAAAAATACCCCACATACCAGGTAAATGCTGTCATGTGTAATGCTGGCTCCTCTTTGAGCATGCCCAGTCTGACTGAAAGGTAGCCTGCTTTGCCCTCTACCACATAGGTGGTGGTAGGGTCCTTTTGATGGGGTCTGAGCCTAAGCCTAGATCTTTACCCCTTGCCCCAAAGGGAATCTGGCTCCACAGGCCCCAGTTCCTTATCTCCCTTTGAAAGCCTTAGCCTTATCTTTTGATCTTATTCAGATGTGCCTTCCTCCCTAGCCCTGAAAAGAATCTGGCTCCTGTTTGTCTACGGGTCCCAGAACACCCTTAAACTTCTAGATTCTTTATAGACTCCCCTTATCTCCCTTTGAAAGCCCTAGTTCCCCTTTTGATCTTATTCAGATGCACCTTTGCACCTAGCCCTAAAAAGAATCCGGCTCCCATTTGTCTATGGGTCCCAGAAAACCCTTAAACTTTTAGGTTCCTTATCTACTCTCCTTATCTCCCTTTGAAAGCCCTAACCCCACTTTCTGATCCTTTCAAACTTCCTCCTTCCAGTTCCCTTCATTATCTATTCCCATTGTTTACTCAATCTCTCAGACCCTCCAAATGGAATTCTCACCTAGACCCTTTTCCCAACTACCCCCCCTTCCTCTGGCAACCCAAAGTTACTTTAGTGTATATAAGATCCACCCTGGCCCCCATTCAAACGTTGAGAATCTCTCACGCCCAGAGGTTGAGGTTTTCTCATGACCGCTTGTCCTTACTGGTGTCACCTGGCCTATGTGATTTATCTCTAATAAACTTTCTCTGGCTGGAAGGATTTGAGTTGAATTCATTCAGGCAGGGCCTGCGTCATGATCTTGGGGTTCCAAGCACCCCAAAACCTCTAGACCTCTTCACTTTGATTGACTGCCTGCATCTTTAAAACTAATGAAACAGAACCAATTCTCTTTTCTATCCCTTTTTCAGCTGCATTTTTTTTTTGTGACTCCTATCTGCTTCACTCAGTGTAGATACCATGAGGGGGCCATCTCCAGTTGTCCTGATCTATATCTGGCCACTGGACCCAGATGGAGAAAGCGAGGCTGGTGACTTTGCACAGCCCTCCCTCACTTAAGTCCAATTCACTTGCAAGTCATGGCATCACCTTTCTGATGCCATGGTCCTCTTTGAGAACAAAGGACAAAAAAAAAAAAAAACCAGACACTATGAACTGAATAGATGAGAAGTAAAGGAAAATCCTTTCCCTGCTCTTCCTCTTTTACCCTAACTTCAAGAAATGGGCCTGGGGGTATTTGTCCTCAATTTCAAGCTCAGAACAATGCCCACAGACTGGGGATTTTGAGCCATGAGGACCTTGGAGTTAGGATTGCAGGCTGAGTCATGCAGCCACCCAGCCTGGGATAGAAGGAAGCCCTGAGAAGCCAGGGTGCCTAGAACTAGAGCCTGAGGACAATTTGGGGCTTGGAAATTGGACAGTGCTCTATGGAAAGAGAGCTAAGTTATGAACCTAATCCCCTTCTTTTCCCCAGAGACTGAGGTATAAGGGCATGTGAGGTGGGGAAGGGGGATTTATGCTTCTCACATGTTGGAGGAATAAGTTTGAATGTTGTATATTTGTGATTATATCTTTTGAAGGAAATATTTCTGTGTAAAAGCTTGAGTTACACATGTATAAAAACAAAAGGGTTCTATCTGGGTCTAGTATTCAACTATAGTGTTTAAAAAGTTCAAGGGGGCAGCTAGGTGGCACAGTGGATAGAGCACCGGCCTTGAAGTCAGGAGGACCTGAGTTCAAATCCAGTCTCAGACCAAACACTTGACAGGTACTAGCTGTGTGACCTTGGGCAAGTCACTTAACCCCGACTGCCTCACCAAAAAAAAAAAAGTTCAAGACATGGGTAATTTAATCATCTTATTAATAAGACCAGCATGTTTGTTCATAAAAGGATGGTCGTTTGGTCATCTCTCTTAAACCAAAGACCCCTCATGGCAGTGGGCTCACAGTTTATATGACCTTGGAAGAGCAGATGTTCCTGGGGGTGGAATCAGCTCTGATTGGTTAACAATTAATGAGAAAATGAATATTATAATGAGAGGCTGGGTTGTATTCCAATGAGGGACTCAGGGGTATGAGACTTGGATCACCCAAATTTTGGTCAAAGAGACTTATCAATTTCCATATCACTTATTTGACAAAAGGGAAAATCAACATTTTCCCAGACTTTAGTAAACACAATGAGCAGGCTAAACTTAGAATTTCTTTCACTGTCTTTGATTAGATCTTGGCCTGAGATCTTTGCCTTAGATTTCCCACACTGGTTGATTTCTGTATGAGAAAGTAGAAAAAGGGAAAACTTTGGTCTCAATACAATAATTAGTTGTTAATACAAGAGAGAAATAATCATTTCTCACACAACCAATGAATCAATAAACATTTATTAAGGTTTTCCAATGTTCCAAGTATCTGTAACTCGATGTTATCTTAGATGCTGTGAGATTCATTCTCCATCTTCTCTTACATAATTTAAATCTTGACCATGAACTATTGTAGTATCTATGACTCTTAGTACCAGTTTATAATTCTATCTTTACAAGACCACAATTTCAACAGAACAAAATTTCAGAGTTGGAAAGAACTTAGGTGGCCATCCAGTATGACACATCCCTGGACAAGAATACTCCTTTAAAAGGAGTCTTGTCTTCCCTGTTAGACAGTGAGGTCCTTGAGAGCAATGATTGTCTTTTCCTTTCTTTGTATCCCCATTACTTAGCTAAGCACAAAGGTGGTGCTTAATCAATGTTTGTTGACTGAGTAAAACAAATCCAACAAATAGTCATTAGACCTTTGCTGGGGTTTCTTCCCCTTCAAGATGACTCTAATTATTAGCAAGTTTCTCCAGAAAAAAATTTTGGTTTGCCTCCTTGGAATTTCTTTCATTGCCCCAACTTCTGCCATATGGGGACGTTCTGAGTATGTCCAATCTTCTTCCAAAAGACAGCTACTTTTTAAATACTTGAAGACAACTATCATGTCAGTCCCCCAGTCAACATTTATTAAGTCCTTACTAAGGATAGAGGGCCAGACCTGGAGTAAAGAAGACCTGAGTTCAAATCCAACCTTAGATACTTACTAGCTATGTGATCCTGGGCAAGTCACTTAACCGTCTTTGCCTTGGTTTCCTCATCTGTAAAATGAGCTGGAGACAGAAATGGCAAACCACTCCAGTATCACTGTCAAGAAAACCCCAAATGAGGTCATGAAGAGTCAGATAAGACTGAAAAACAACTGAATGTGTAAGACACTATGCCAAGAACTGAGAATACAAAGAAAGGAAAAAACAGTCCCTGCCCTCAAGGAGTGCGCATTTTAAAGGGGTGGAGGGTTACATATAAATAACTAGATACATACAAGACATACACTGAGTAAATGGAAGGTAATCTCAGCAGGGAAGATTCTAGAAGCTGGAGTAGGGGAAAAGAGAAGACAGTCCAAGACAGAGCTTAGAGGGATACATGTGGTCAGTGACCCCTTACATTCCTCATTAAATTTTTCCTGCTTCAGTTTCTTCTCATCCTGTCTTCAGTGAAGATGAAGAAGACCCTCTCTCTGCAGAGTAAACTAAGGTTTTCCTACCTTCTTACACTTTACTCCCCTCTATGCACTGTACTATCTAGCCAAACTGGCCTACTCACTCTTCCTCACACAAGACACTTCCATCCTAAATCTCCCACCTCTATGCCTTTGCACTAACTGTCCCGTGTGCTTGGAATGCTCTCCCTTCTCATATCTGCCTCCAGGATTCCCTGGCATCCTTTAAGGTGCAGGTTTAGTCCTGCTTTTTACAGATCTTTCCAACTATTCCTCTTCTGAAATCACCTTCCAATGCTCTGTATATATCTAGTTAGTAAGCACTAAATGAACTCTTGTGGACTGACTGACTGACTCAGTGACAATACGGTCTTTCCCTTTTGCCTTCATTCAAGGCTGGTTTCTCTTGTTTTCAGACAAAAAGTTCTAGCCAACCCCTTCATCAATAGCTGTTCCCCTGTCTTTATTTCTCAGTTTTCCTTTATCCAGGATTATCATGAATCTACAAGATAGAAAGGTCTACAGTAGTCATCTAGTTCAACTCCTTCTCCCTCATTTTCACAGATGAAACTGAGTCACAGAGGAAGTGTAGTGATTTGCTCTTGTTCACGTATCAGAGGCTCAGCTGAACCCAGGTCTTTCAACTGTAGGGCCACTTATCTTTCCACCATACCAAATGTCTGAAGGAAACTCCCTAAGCAATTTACTAAAGCTTTAGTCAAGTCCTGATATTCATTAGTAGATGAAATCATGAATCCTTAAATACTTTATCTTGCTTTTGTCTGGGCTTCTGTGAGGCCTATCCCTTACTCCTTTGCTCCTAAAGTCATTCATTTGAACGCCTATTCAACTAGAATAGCAGTTCTCAAACCACAGTCTGGAGACCCCTGGGAGTCCGTAAGACCCTTTCAAGGGGTCTGTGAGGTCAAAACTACTTTCATAATAACACTAAAACATTTTAATTTCTAATATTGTAAATATTGTTAAATGTAACACATTAATAAAAGTACTTTGAGGAGTCCTCAATAATTTTTCAAACCATAAAGGAATCCTGAGACCAGAAAATTTGACAACCACTAAGCTAGTATGACTTCATTTTTTCATTTGCTAGCATAAATCTTTGAAAGTCAAGATTATTTCAATTTTTTTTTGTATTTGCATCCCCCAGAACCTTGTACAATGCCTGCCTGTTACATAGGATGTGCTTATTAATTGTTTGTTGCTTTCTTAATTGCTTGATTAAGTCCTTTCAGGTGGTTGGGAGAGTCTGAAAGAATATCAGTCTTATTTTCCCTAGTATCATTCTAGCCTCTAGCACTGAAACTTTTTTTTCATCCCTTGGACTCAGGTTCCCTGGCAGGTTATTTCTATGACTAGTGGGGCATCTCACTCATCATCATCAGTAAAGAAGGTGACTAGAGTCCCAACTAACCTCCACCTCTCCCTCTCTTTGGCCTGGTCTAGGGTATGTAACTAGTTCTCAACTGCCACCTGGTGGTCACCAAAGTCATCGCTGCCAGAGGGTCTGGGGAGCATGATTAAGAACCTGCCTGTTAAAGGAGTCCAGCATACTTAGAATGAAAAAGTGTTCCATGATAGTAGCAGCATTCCCTTGATTTCATATTGCAGACTTTGAATTTTAGAAGATTAACTAATAAACTCTAGCCACATCCCTATAAAATGGGTCACAGGAGGGAAAGTTTTCCTTAAGGAAAACTGGGGAAAGTATTTACTGAATATAGAAGTTCTTGTCCTTTAATGCTCTTAAGAGTGTGTTTATGAAGCCATATAATCTCCCATCTGCCTGCATCAATATAGTGGATAGACGGAATAATTCCATTGGTATGAATAAAGAATCTGGACTTTAGAAATTGATGGTTTTTCCCTCTTTATCATTGCCATCCCCAAATCCACTCAATTCCATATTCTTTCCTGAACACAACAACTTTTCTAAATCTCTACATTCACTTTGGTTTTGTGGGGGACAGGGACACACATTCTATAGATCAGCTAAAAAATATTGCATTTCTTAGTCTTATATGAGCCTTTCATTCTTAGCATGAAGAACAGCCCAATGTTTTAAAGAAAAAAGAACCATGGTGTAAGGTTAAAGTTTTGGAATTGGTTTTAGTCCTGGCTTTGGTGCAAATTTGCTGTGTAACTTCTGGGTAATTGCTTAGCTTCTCTAATTTTCAGTTTCCCCATTGGTAAAATAAGGGGTTGAGCTGAATGATTTCATTGGTCCCTATCATCTTGAAAAAGTTGGATACAACCTATTAATTCTAGCAAGCACCAACTCCAAGACTTTCTTGACCCAAGCTAGACATTCCTGAGCTATCCACGTGACCCAATTTTGCTACAAACAGAAGTGTAATCACTGTTGAGCTGGATTTTCCTTCAAGAGGCATAAATCAACAAGGAAAAGATATCTACGATAAGTACTATCAACCCACAGTTACCTAACCACAAGTGGCAACAATTCTGATCTTATCAGCATGTTTGAGGATTTAAGGAGAAAAAGATTCAAGAGATAATTTGGCATAATCAATAACGTTCTAGACTTGGAGTCAAGAAGACCTATGTTCAAATTCTTTCTTTGACATTTATTAGTTGTGTGACCCTAAGCAAGTCACATAACCTCTCTGAGGCTCCATTTCCTCATCTATAAAATGGGGATCATAATAGCACCTACCTCACAAGGTTTTTGAGAAGATCATAAGATATAATGAATGCCAAGCACTACAAGTTATGTTCATGGGAGTTGCTCTTTTTAGGAAAGAGGTTTTCCATGTACATTGTTATGACCAGATCACATGGGTCATATTTAAGTTCTTCCTTTGACTTCAGTCCCTGTATTCCCATGAGACTTCTCATATATTTTCATTCTTATTCTAGAATATTCTTAGAAACTGTCCTTAATCTTAAGAGCCATGTGGTATCTCGTTCTGTTTAGAGAGATGTTTTCCCCGGATATCCTGATAGTCAAAAGCTACTTTCTTGAATGTAAAATGATTTCCCCTCTGAATGTGCTCCCTGATCTTTTCTTTTGGATCTCACTCAAAGATTTGTCTATGAAACCCATATTGCAAGACTGATTAAAGAAATGTTTTAATTTTCACCTTAATAGGTCAGAGTGGCTGGTGTTGAATGCATTTTCTCACCTTCAGGGGTTGAGCCTACTGCTGCTTCTACCCAGTAGGGAGCAAAGGACTGAGATGATTTTAAAACTCTAGACTCTCAAGCAGACACATAATACATATTATAATTAGTGATTAGCCTGGCAGATAGGAAAATGAAAATCTCCTAGTTATTCCTCACTCCAGTCTCAATCTTCTCAATGACTCATAGGTAAGACACTTCCCTCAGTACAAGCATACCCCAGCTAACATCGTTAATTAGTTACATGAAAACAAAACATTAGGCAAAACAACATTACAGGGGGCACTCATTCCCATAGGAACAGTGTTACAAATGGGCAACTGGCTTAACAACATTACAGCAAGGTACTTATGAAGATGTATTTGGTTATAATGCATGATCGACATTGTTACAAAAATAATATTGATCAAGGTAAAGTTACATGGTCTTATGCCTGTTTTTCGGTTTCTCCTTTATAAAATGGATACTTTCCTACATCCTAACCTCAGACCTGACCCATCAAGAACCTGGGTAGGTGGGTAGTCACCCCAAACTCCTTTAACCTGCCAAGAATTTTTGGCTAACCAAAAAAAGTTCATGCAAGTTAAGTAAGGTTGAATTTCATTAGACCCCAATAGAATGGATTAAATAATATGGGGGGAGGACCATGACTGCCCAATGAGCAGGAGGGTCACTGCCAGTCCAGTTATGTCACTAGGTGGCAAGGAAACCTTCCTTTTGACAAGAGCCCACATGAAAAGAGCTAACATTTCCTTCCCTTCCCCCTTGACATAGATTGACCTATTTCCTGCCTGTGGAACCCAAGAGCCCTGACAGCTGAATTTTCCAAGTGAAAATATGAGTCCAGAGATCCCTAGCAATTTCTTGGACCTGGAGTCTGCCTGGTGGCAATGGCCACATAATGTGGATCAGTAGAAATCATTCTTGGGCACATTATTCTCAGTAATTACTCTCAGTCCCATTACTCAAGAGACCTGTCATATATAGTCCCAAATCATCAATCAAAAAGTATTTTATCAAGTACTTACTATCAGGGATGGTGCTAGCATTTATGAGGAATCAGGAAAGGGGTCATGTAGAAGATGGTCCTTCAGTTTAGTACTGAAAGAAATCAGGGGTTCTATGAAGTAGAAGTGAGAAGGGAGTGCATTCTAGGCATGGGAGAAGACCACTGCAAAAGCATGTAGATGGGAGTAGTAACATGAGTGAAGAACAGAGAGAAGACTGAAAGTAAGAACCTACCCCAAAACACAATTTGTATGACTGGCTAAGTCCTCTAGTTTCAGGTGGTGCTGTGGCCAGCATTTAACTAGGTCCACTGGAATGACTGAAACCTTCAACTTTCATTGTTGCTGTCAGCACTGAGGGGGACAGTCTCCATGACAGCCTTCTATCTGAACCTACAATCCCTAGTTACTACCAGGATCTCACTGATGTATTCAGCAACAAAGTTTCACACCGACCCTGAGACTGTGCCATCAACTTATTACAGAGTGACCCAAATGACATGGCTATAAAGTGACCTGTCTAGGCAAAACTGTCCAGAGGAAGTTCAAATCATAGGCCAAAAGAAAACTAGGGCTCTTTTTGAAGAAGAGCAATGGTAATCTCAGACTATACCATAACTTTTTTTTGGGGGGGGGGGTCACCAGAACTGTGACTTCATGGGTATAAGGAATGCTTGTTCAGGAAACTCTATGTCAGAGCAGATCAGTGCCTGCTCTGTATCTTAAAGTTTTAGGGGAGTTGCCTGGGACATTAGCTTGACAAGGATCACATGGCTAGTAGGTGAACACGGCTGGTAGAACTCACGCCTTCCTGCAAGAGATAAGCTCTCTGTTCACTATAGCACACTATCTCTCATGCCCCAAGTATTAAGACCTTCATGTTGTCATCATCCATGATTTGTACCTTGTGACTGTTGGATCCATCAAGGCACACCTTGGTTTTTACCAAGCTGAAGATGCAGGGACCACACAACCTAATATGGATTCATCTCACAAACAAATAAAAAACCATATTTGAGGTGTACTGTCCTATGCCACATTTCAGTAATTCACAAACATAATTTCTAAGACCTTTTAGAACAGTGAGCAATTATGTACCTCAAAGTCATCCTCATTTATATCATAGGCAAAGCACGACATATCCAATTAGTACAAACCACGTTGGTCCAAGCCCGGAGCATCATTTGGATGCCAAGATAGAAGAATGCTAGTCTATCAGAGACAAACTGGAGTTCTTAAAGCACTTTGTGGACCAGAAAGGTTAAGAACAAACCCCACCTCTAACATCAGCTATGGGACCTTAGTCAAGTCACTTACCCTCTTTGCGCTCAGTTTCCTAATCTCTAAAATGAAGTCATTGAATTAGAGGACCCTTCAAGTTCTGAAACTATGAAGCCTCAGTTTCTTTAAGTGTTAAAGGGGGGGGGGGCATTGAAATAGATGGTGCCTGTGGTCTTTTCAAGCTCCAAAACTATGAAACCTCCCTGGGCCTCAGTTTCCTACTCTGTCAAATAAGGACATTAATTTAGATTACCTCAGGAGTGCTTTTAGCTCTAAGTCTTAGGATATTAAGTTTTAGATTGCAGGTGTTGAATATGTTCCCGGGCTTACTGTTTATGAGGGCTCTGTCTCTGTCTTTGTGTCTCTGTCTCTGTCTCACACACACACACACACACACACACACACACACACACATCTTATCTTACCCTAGTTTCTTGCCTTTCTTGAGTTGCCTAGGGAATTCTGCTATCTTTTACTGAAATAACAATGTCCCCATTTCCTTTTAGACTGACCCACATCTGTCTTAGGTGCTTTAATGCCTCTGCTAGGCCAGAACTTCCCTTGACATTTCAGGAGATAATAGTCAAAATGGTAGGAACAGCAATGTTGTCTGGGAGCCCCCTGAGACCCGACTTTCTCTAGCCTGGGCTTCCTGGAGCGTCTGGCCCTCTCAGGAATCTTGGCACTCAGAGACAAAACTCATTTCTCTAGATCTCCATCTGACGGGGGAAGTCTCTGTCAGGTCCATCTCTGGTCCCTCGAGGGTTAAACTGTCTGAAGATTTATAGTCTCAGAATAACTGAACCACAGCCTCTTGGCAGGACCCTGGGCTGCTTCTGGGCCCAGGGGACTCCTCTGTGGCTGTTTGTAAAACCTCTTTATCACTCTAATTCCCTGCCTCCTCAAGCTATGTTACCCGGATGATGAGAAAGGGAGGAAGGGACTGCTTTGTGCCAGGTTGGAGTTACATTGATGAGCAGATTCAGACAAATCACATTTCTTCCCAAGCATAACAACAGCCCTCTGGTTGTGCCGGCCTGTGCTTATTAATTTTTTTTTCATTTCTTTCCTGGAGATTTCTCTTTTTAATACTGTTATTTTCAATACTATTGTCTGCTGTTATAATGTTCTTAACATGAATTGTTGCTCAATGCCTCAGGTACTTTGGGAACAAAGGATGGCCTAATCTATCAAGGTTTTTACATCCTTGGCAGTATCACAGATTTCCCCTCACATTTACTGCATAATTGGGTGCGGGGAAGGGGTGTAAGGGAAGAAGGGGGGAGGTGATTTCATTGGCATAGGGAAACTCCAGGGATAAAACTCCTACCAATGTAGATAACTATCTTCTCTGTAACTTGTTTATTTTGGAGAGCTGCCTGAGCCACTGAGAGTTATGACTTGCCCAGGACCACACAGCCGCTAGGAATCAGAGACTCTAAGGCCAGTTTTCTATCTCTTAGGCCAGGATGCCTCTCCTTTCCACTGAACACAGCATTCTTATGATGTAATAATAAAAATAATAATAACTAATATTTATATGTAACCATTTAGTTTGCAAAGCACCTTTCCTAGTGAGGTATAGCGAAGAGAACCCTAGATTTGACCTTAGAAGGTCTGAGCTTGAATCCCAGCTCTATCACTTACAACTTATCATCTTGGGCTCATCCCTTTACTTTTCAGGGCCTCAGTTTAGTTTCTTTATCTGTATCATGAGGGGGTTAAATTTCTGAGGTCCTTTCCAGCTCAAAATCCTGTATCTCATTTTGTCCTCACAAAAACCCTGGGACATTAAATACATCAGGTGTTATTCATTCCCATTTTAAAGCAGATGACTTACCCAAGGTCACAGAGCTAGTGAGTAGCAGACTCCAACCCAAGACTTCCAACATCTATTCCACTGTTTACTCTAAGGATCCCTCAAATGGCACCTTGGGCATGATTTCACCTAATAGCAATAATTTGGTGAACT
Organism: Vombatus ursinus; assembly: GCF_900497805.2. Lineage (NCBI taxonomy): Eukaryota > Metazoa > Chordata > Mammalia > Diprotodontia > Vombatidae > Vombatus > Vombatus ursinus. The sequence goes on along the minus strand of NW_020940360.1, from coordinate 10,948,457 downwards.
AAAGATAGCACAAAACCCAAATACTGGTCTTTCTATTGAATTGACCCCTCTCTCACTCCCCTCCAAAAAAAAAAAAAACCACAACAACTCATTTCAGGAAAAAGAAAATCAAGTGAATCCAAAGTTGAACCTATAAATTTTTTAAATCTTTTGAACCGAAACAAAAACATTTTTTAATCTAAATGAAAATCATCAAAATATATCCTCCAAACTTAAACAAAAACACACTCCATTTGATCTACCTCCCTGGTTTTTATGTGAAAGTACAATCATATGAGTCATAGTCATAGGAAAATAGATTTAGAGCTGAAGGATTTTGGAGGTGATCTAGTTCATCCTCCTCATTTTACATATGAGAAGTGAAATGACTTGTCCAGGGTCAATAATCTTTGGGATCCAGCAAACCTAGACTCCTAGAATCACAGAATCTCAGAACTGGTGGCAATGTCAGGGGTCGACTAGGGAATCAGATAAGAAAGTCATAGAGGCTGTACAGAATAAACATTTCACCGCATGCAATCTCAGAGTTTAGCAGTATTAGTCAGATGGAATGTATGGTCCCTTTCATATCTGCTAGAACTCCAGATGGAGGTAGGAAGTGGGCTGGTAGCAGAAAGGGGAAGGAGCCAGAGGTGAAAACTTAACCAAAGAAGGAAGTGTCTAAGTGTCCAAGCTTTTAAATTCATGTCAGCCATCCTGTGGTTAATTTACAAGTCACAGACTCACATAACAGCTGATAAGCCCCTCAATCTGTGACAATACAACTGGATGACAAATACTTCCCATCATGTTGGCAGATCCATTAATTGGTTAATTGACCTACCCACTCATTGGCTCATTGACACACCCACTCAAATCACTTCTCCACTATCCTGATCACAAATGAGTTGCAATGTTTTCTCTTCCGTTTAATCTTCTGCCAACACTGGGACTGAGCAAATGCCCTAAGTGACCTGCTGCTCCCATTTCCATTTCTCTTCCTTCAGACCCCCAGCAGCCTTCTCACTCCAGACTGTTCTAATCTAGTCCAAACTTTGCCACTGGCTTCTGAGGATGTGAAGGCAGGTAGGTAAAGCAGTTGGTAGGACCCTGGGCCTGGAGAGAGCAAGGCCTGAGTTCAAATCCAGACTCAGACACATACT
>NW_020940360.1:10933123-10947305 GCF_900497805.2 Vombatus ursinus | reverse complement strand
TACATCTCATGTCACTTAGCATATGTATTGGGTATAACAGGTCTTTGTCTGTGTGTTAGTGGCTCTACTGGATTTTAAGATCCTTGAGGGAAAGGACCATGGCTTATCATTCTTGGGATCCTAATTCAGGACCTAACTCAGCACCTTACATATAATAGGTCCTTAAAAAAATTTGTGGGGAGAGACGAGAAGGTAGAAGAGAGAGGGAAGAGGGAGAAGGGAGACAAAAGAGGAGAGGAGAAAGAGAGAGGAGATGAGAGAGGCAAAAAGAAAGAGAGAAAAGGGAGGGAGGAGAGGAGGAGAGGGTAGAAGTAACAGGAGGGGGGAGGAGAGGAAAAGGGAAAGGAGAGTGTGGAGCACGGAGGAGGAAGGAGGTGAGAGAAGGGGGAGGAAGAGAAAAGGGAGAGAGAAGAAGGGAGTAGAGAGAGGGAGTGGGGAGAAGGGAGAGGTAATGCCTTAGAAAGAAATTGGTTCTTGAAGCGTTTCAACAATTTTATCTGTTTTCTAGGTTACCTAATTCTCCTAGTTTGGGGGACTTTAGGGGAAAGTATGGAGTCATAGTCCTATAAAATGAGGATTCAAAGCTGCTGAATTCTCCCCCATTTCTGACCTGGGACCCAAATGCCCAGATGCCATCATGCTAAGGGTCACCATTCTTCATATTCCCCCAGGCCAGTTGAGTGAACATGGTCTGGAGACGAAACAGAGGAGGGAGGGATCTGTTATCCTCAAAGCTGGTCAGCCTCTCTCAGCTTGTCCTGAGGTCTGGATGCTAGATTCCCTGAGAAAATCAGAACAGCTGGGGCCTTCTTCCAACAGAGCCGAGACCTGAGGCAGTAATCCCTGGGGCTTGTGGGAGATTTTCAGCTTATTGAGTCTGAAAATGTGTGGAGTGGGGAGAAGTAAGATCTGCTCGGTGATATGGCAAAAAGGGGAAAACCAACCATTTATGAAGCAGTTTCAGAATCACAAAAATCAGTGATCCTATAAGAACATCGGGTACAAAAAAGTCCTCAGAGGCCATGTAGTCCACCCGTATCTAACAAAACTCTCCTCTACAGCATGGATGACAAGTGGTCATCCAACTATCAGTTGAACACTGGTTCACTACCTCATCGGTCAGCCTATGCCATTTTCAGACGGCTCTGATTGTTTAGAAAGTTCTCCCTACCCCAGTTAAAGTCTATGTCTCTATGGTTTCCTCCGATTGCTCCTAGTTCTGCTTTCTCAGGCCAAAAAGAACAAATTTGATCAGTCTTCTATGTTCTGTATGACAGACCTTGAAGACAGTTGTCATGTTCCTCCTAAGTCTTCTTTTCTCCAGCATAATCATTTCTCAGTTCCTTCAATTAACCTTCATATGCTATTATTTCAAGACCCTTCACCACTCATATTGCCCTCTTCTAGATACTCTTTTGTTGCTTGTCCTTCATTCTCAAAGAAGATCATGACATCAGGAAGGTGACGCTATGACTTGCAAGTGAATTGGATTTAAGTGAGGGAGGGCTGTGCCAGGTCACCAGCCTTGCTTTCTCCTCCAGAGCCATTTGGGTCCAGTGGCCAAATGTAGATCAGGACAACTGGAAATGGCTCTGATGCAGTGGGAGATCTTGGTCTTTTTAAGCTAATGTCTTTCTGAGTTCTCACTTAGAGACAAAGCACATTCAGTGATTAAGGCTGTTTAAGAAGTGAGCCAAGGAATGGTCCCCTTAATCAAAAATTTTGAAAAAATCAATCTTGGAGGGAAAGACCCTCAGAGTTTCTGGCCACAAGAGAAACAATTACTATTTACATTCATTCTGAGTCATCTGGGCCCAAACTGGTCCTTGGACAGGGACCTATTGTTGGCCAATCAATGAAAACCAGAGTGAATTGGATTTAAGGAAAAGGTCTTTAAGAAAGAAATCTAGCCAGAAAACCCCAAGATATCTAGCTAGATTTCAGCCATCAATATTTACTTTCCTTTGGGCAGACCACCCACAGGTAGGGGCATGATACCCCATGTGGAGAGAGGAGAGGGGAGGGGAGGGAAGGGGAGGAAAAGAGAAGAGCTGAGTTGTGAAACTGGAACTGGCCAGTCAGGCCCCAGTGGGCCAGCTGGACTACTCACGGGTTGTTGTTTGCCCTTCATTCTCCAAAAGCACCATGATGTCAGGAAGGTGATACCTTGACTTGAAGGTGAATTGGATTTTGGGGCCCTAATGACTGACTGAATATAAATAGTAATTGTTTCTCTTTTGACCAGAAACTCTGAGGGGTCTTCCCCTCCCAAATTGATTTTTTTTTATTAAAGGGACTATTCCTTGGCTCACCTCTTAAACAGCCTTAATCACTGAATGGGCTTTGTCTCAAAGTGAGAACTGAAAGAACTTAAAAAGGCCAAGGTCTCCCACTGCAGTCTGGACCATCTCCAGTTGTCTTGTTCTGTGTCTGGCCACTGAACCCAAATAGCTCTGGAGGAGAAAGTGAGGCTGGTGACTTTGCACAGTCCTACCTCTAAATACTCTAGTTTGCCAATGTCTTTAGCAGTGGCTAGATGGTACAGTGGATAGAGTGCTGGGCCTGGAGTCAGAAAGACCTGAATTCAAATCTAGCTTCGGACACTTACTAGCTATGTGACCCTGGGCAAGTCACTTAATTTCTGCCTACCTCAGTTTCCTCAACTGTAAAATAGGGATCATAATAGCACCTACCCCCCAGGATTATTGTGAGGATCAAATGTGGTATTACTTGCAAAGCACTTAGCACAGTTGCCTGGCAAATAGTAGGCACTTAATAAATGTTTGTTTTCTTCATAAAATACATTTTTAAAATCAAATGCAGCATTTTAGCTATGAGACTATCACCTCCCTGGTCCTAGATACTGAAGCTCTCTTAATGCAGTCTACCATCACATTAGGGTGTTCTGGGGCTCATTGCCATGTTGACTATTACTGAGCTTGCAATCCACTAAAAACGCCCAAGATCTTTGTTTTTTTTTTACACATCAACTGTATGTGGTCACACTTCCCTTGTCTTGCACTAGTGCAATTTTTTTAATGAAAGCATAGAACATAATATTTATTCATGGTCAATTTCACCTTATTATAGTGTACCCATTTCTGTAGATTGTGGAAACCATTTCCAATCCTCACCTTACTGTCCTACATGGTAGTTATCTGTCATAGCTTTGTATCACCTGCAAACTTGAGAAGTATACCATCTATGCCTTTATCCACAGCCATTCATATGAAGTGTCAAGTATGGCCTCATGTGCCAGCAACCCTCTAGATGTGTTGGGGCTGTCCAATACCCAGAATGTGCCAAGGGAAGGGATTATATTTCTTAGGCTCTGGAAGCCCCTAGTTGCCGTAGCTTCCTTACTCTTCTTTCCACTAGCAGCCTCTTTGCTATTTACATCCAGCTCTGGTAGAGTAAGGAGTCTAACGACATGGCAGCCCCATAGTCCAGGTCCTTTCATGCCTCTCTTCTAGACTCTCTCCACAGGTATCTCTCACTGGTTCCAATGGCCCTACTACATGGGACCATCTGCCCTCCCCCCTCTTTTATCCAAGAGCCCCCATTTCTTCTTGGGGACTCCTGCTAACTTCATCAGCTCAGGGAAAAATCTGCTAGCCTTCTTTTTTTCTCCTTTGACTCCTCTAGACTCTGCTTTCTGTGGCCATGGGAAAGTGGTTGATATGAGGAAGGAAAGACAAGAAAAAAAAAAAGTAAAACTTTTTAATTTTAAAAAAATGAGTTTCTGTTCAGCAGTCCTTAAAGTCTGCTGCCCACCTTTCATGGCAAAATGTGGTGCCAGGAGGGCATGGTCCATTTGGAAAGATGTGTTCTTTAACCAAGAAGATTAAGATGAAAAGGTTATTCTGCATTTTAGAGGAAGTAGAAGGGCTTGATTAAAAGAAGCCCTTTGCAAAATTGGTGTTTTTGAAAATAAGTGGTCAATTTCTAAAACAATACTAATTTTAGTTATATTTGTTTGAATTTTAAAATATCCTTTATGATTAAATGGCCAAGAAATGTCTACCATTTAAAGAAATGAAAAATAATATCCGGCAGTGTTCCCTGATGAAATGTGCTGTGCGTGCCTATGACTTCAATCAAATCAATGATTGATAAAAATGTTGAACAACATGAGGTCAAGCTCTGATCCCTGGGGCATTTCCCTAGAGATTTTTCCTCCACATTGACAACAGGACATTAATTACTACATTTGGGGTAGAATTATTCACACAGTTCCAAGTCACCTATATCATCAGCTAATTCACATTTCTATATCTTGTCCCTAAGTATGAGAGACTTGGTCAAATTTTTTGTAGAAATCTAAGTTTATTATAGTTTCTTCTGAGATTCAGTAAGATTTTTAAAAGATAACTGAGAGCAACTTAGGAAATCAATTTTGCTAGCTCTTTCTGTATGTTTTAATGTGGCTGATCAGGACCTAATACTTTAATTTATTGAGCACAGCCCAGTGTTATTTTATCCACTCATTCATCTTTGATTTCAGCTCCCAGTTAACCACTATTACTCTATTTTTTTTTAAGTGGATTCTCCTTGGCAGATAAATGAAAAAAGAAATGAGTCATTCTGCCTTCTCTCGATCATCCATTCTCATTACTGTTGTTAGTCCTTCATTCTCAAAGAAGACACCAGAAGAGTGATGTCTTGACTTGCAAGTGAATTAGATTTAAGTGAGGCAGGGCTGTGCAAAGTCATCAGCCTCGCTCTCTCCTCCCATTCTCATTACTATATACATCCTAAATAGTAGTCCTATTCCTTCTTCGATTTATTCTCTTTTCATCCACACAAAAAAATGAGCCCTTTTTTTGCTCTTAAAATTCATTACCAACATTAATTTATTCTAAGCTGTGATGGTCCTTATATTATGCTCATAGGAGTGTTCCATTCTTTTGCATTCATCTTACATTATTTGCCACTGCTTCCATATTATATACACATTGCTTTTTAAAATGTAAGTTGGGCACATCTTTCCTTTTGATAGTGATGTGGGGGACTGCAGCTATGAATGTTCAAGGTTCTGCCAGACATGATTTTTGTGTCAGCTGGTTTTGCTTAATGCTTATTCTTGGTTGTAAGGTAGGGTGCTGATTAGATGGTGGGTATATGGGGAGATGACTGTGATATAAAAAACAAAAGGCATCACAGGAGCATAGATTAAGAGCTGGAAGGTTCCTAGAGGCTATCTAGTATAACTCCTTCATCTTATATATGAAGAAACTGAGGCTCATTGAGCCTCATGGCATACATCCAGACCAAACTACAAAACAAAATGAAAACAACAACAACAAAAAAATTAACCAACTCACAGCAAAAAACAACCCCCTCAAAAAAAATCAATGAGAAGTTCAGGAAAGAGATTACAAGTCGCACAATTAGTATCAGAAAAAGAATCTGAATCTAGATCTTCCAGGCTTCAAGTCCAATATGCTTTACACCCAATATGTTCCACATCACAAGTTTGATAAAACTTATTTTAAAAATAAAATAAAAGAGACATAGTAGGGAAATAATATCATCATAAATAAATACATTTCAAAGTAGCTAGGTGTCACAGGGGCCAGAATAATAGACCTGAAATTAGAAAAACTTGAGTTCAAATGTGGCCTCAGACACTTATGTGACTTTGGACAAGTTGCTTAACCGTAGTCTGCCTCACTTTATTAATCTGGAAAATGAGGATAGTAGTTCATACCTCCCAGAGTTGTTATGAAGATGAGATAAGATAATATTTGTAAAGCACATTGCACATTTTAAGATGTTATATAAATGTTAATTATTGCTAGCTATTATCAATCTCTTCAAACAGCCCTTTTTCCTTTCTCATAAGAATCATTTGTTTTTCGACCTTCATAATTTGATTTCTGAGATCATTTTATTTCTCTTGGACCAAAGCAGCACCAGGGCTGCTTTGGAGAGAGGCAGCCTGTTCCCTCTCCAGACTTCTACTGAGCCATGACCAATAACTCCTATTCCTAACTAAGAGCTGTCTCTTTAGTAGAAGTGGAGAAGTGGAAACATGCCACTGTACGTGACCCTATTTTGGCTTCCATAGGAACGAAAGGATGCGATTTTCTCCCAAGTTGTTTACATTACTTGGATTCTTTTCATTGCAATAGGTAGAGACTGTGAAGCTGAGTGCATGAGATGAAGAACTTAGAGATATCTCTTGAGCAGAAGTGGAAAAGTGGAAATGTAACTCAACAGTACTCCCTCTCCATTGAACTCTATGGGCAGGCCAATGGGATCGAAAGGATGGAATTTTCTCTGAAGTGTTTCACAATGACTAAACTCTTTCAATTCTAATATGTGGAGATTAGGAAACTTTGCAGATAGGATCATTGAACTAGGTTGGTGGATCACTACAAGGCATAGGCATGGAGATTTCCTGACTACTGTAAGGATGATGTGAGATTCCCTTCCACTTTCTCCCCCGCCCCCTCTTCTCATCAATGTATTGGTACAAAGTCATGGCTGCCCTAGGTATTGATATCTAGAGACTCAGGAGCCTAAAGAGACTGGGGCTGCCTTCCCCATATGTCCACATCTCCAATGTGAAATCCTTGTAGAATCCTTGCTTGTGGGTGAGGACAGGGCAGGTATTTCTGGTTCCTCCTTCCTTAACTATTGTCTAGTAGGAGGGACCACGAGTAATCCTTTCTCCATTTGAAATGTGCTCTCCCAAAACCTAGAGTATGTGTCAGACTATATCATTTTTCACTTCTCTATCACAAACTCTAGGTTAAATGGTCATTTCCTCCCAAGGTACCAATTTTTTTTTTTCCACAGCAATGAGCAGTTCCTCTTCATTAGTCTGAATCAGAATCAGAATAAGAGGTTTACTCTTCACTTAGCCTAATCTTTTGCAGATACAAATGATCATGAAGGTTAGTCAAGAATTTCTCAGATGCTCTTGGCAAAAATGAACTCAAATAGACGTTCAGATAATTTTGGTCTTCCATCAGGTCTCCATGCCAAACTTGCGATTTGTTTCCTAACATCTCATTGATTTCTTCATTCTGATCTGGTGGTTGGACTTTTTGTTCTTGTTATTTTGTTGCCTGGGTTCTTTCATTGTTGTTTTGTTTTGTTTTTTTGGTCTGGACCTCTGATTTTAATTGGTGTAGAAAGTTCTCCCATAGAAAATCTGTTACTCAAATTTTTTTAACGAATATTAAAATTGTCTTTACATGTAATTGGAAAAAAATACTATTTTTAAAAAAAGCTACCAGAACTCTGATCAAGGAGGTAATCAATCATGCCTATAAAAGACTGAAGATGAACATGCTCCTCACCTCTTGGCAGAAAGGAGATGAAACTTGAGGTACAGATCGTGACGTTCATTTTCCAACGTGGCCAATATGTGAATTTGTTTGTCTTGACCATACTTGTTTCAAGGCAAAACTACTGATTAGGAAAATGGAAAGAGTCATGGGGGCTGAGGCAATAGGTAGGTAGATAGTGGTAAGAAGGCAGAAAAGGAAATAAAGAAAAGAGTATCAATGAAATATTTTGATATTCACATGGGGAGCTGAGGGATGTTAAGAAGGGAACATATATGAGCAAGGCAGTTGGGTTATTATCCTACAAAATTTAGTACATCTTTTTAAACAACATATTAAAGTTCACATTTACCTATATATATATATATATATATATATATATATATATAATTCTCCCATGAGGAAGTCCTTTCTACCAATGCATATAAGCAACCACTAAGCAAATTATACTCTTAGAGAGCTGCCCCAGGACACTGAGTAGTTAAGGTACTTGCCCAAAGTCACACAGCCAGAACGTGTCAGAGGTAGGACCTGAACCCAGGTTTTTTTTTTCTGACCCTAGATTAGCTCTTTGCTCACAATATCACACTGTCTCTGGAGGTTTGTTCTCATGAAAATATCACTTCTGTTTCTGCCTTCATTGAACTTCACTCTGATACTCTCCAACATCCTTCTCCTTTCAAGCTCCTCATTTTCCCCACATGAATATATTTTCTTAATATTCAGTAGCACTCCATATCCTTTTTCTCTATTCTACTCTCTTTGAATAAAGTATAACCTTTCATAGGGGGCATTTGAGATGTTCAGGGAGAACCAGCACCTCTGGTATAAGGGCTTGCCAAGCCCTTTTCAAGGCTGTTCATCCACCTTTGGTGGCCACCTGTCCCTCAACTCTTACCGATGGCTCCAAGAAGCTATGGTATGTGCAGAGGCCATACCACTGTAAAATGTCTCAGCAGATGGACTAAATATGGTTGAGGGTAATCAACAGGCCTCAAACCCATCAGTGAGTTAGGTGATGTCTACCCCAAACATGTGAAGATTTCTCCTGAAGGAGTGGGTGGATAAGAACAATTTATTCCAATGGCCATGAAGGCAGCTGAAACAGGTGCTATGTAGCTTAAAGCTTGCTCAGACATCAAAGACACCAAGGTCATCCACCATATCCTGAACCATCACCAGTTATCATGACTTTTGTCCTGCTACTGGACTTAGATAACTCTGGAAGAGTGAGGCTGATTATTTTATGCAACTCTGCCTCACAAATCCAACTCACACGCAAGTCAGGGCATCACCAGTGATGTCATTGATGCTCTTTGAAAATGAAGCATCAACAACAATAACAACAACAACAACAACCTTTCATAGCCATATTCTAGTCATCATCCTAAGTGTTGGTGATAGCTTTGAAATCTAATATATTCATTCAGTCATCAAACATTTATTAAACATATTTTGTGTGCAGTTCACTATGCTAGATCAAGTCAACAAGTACTTTTTACAGTATGATGCCAGGAAAAGCTTCCTAGCAATTAGAGGTGTCCAAATGTGGAATATGTTGCTTCAAATGATGATGGGTTTCTTCCTTGGAGGTCCTCAAGCAGAAGTTGGAAGACTACCAGTTGGGCATGTCATAGTGAGATTCTGTTGGTTTATGGGTTGGACAAGATATATTGTGACATTCCTTCCAATTCTCTGATTCTGTGAGCACATTTCAGGCATGTGTATGTACAACCTGGGCAAAGACACAGAGGTAGGAGATATCACGGAAAGTTCAGGGAACATATAGTATGATAGTTTTTCTGGAATTTATACTATGTAGAGTAATGTGAATTAAATTTGCAAAAGTAGGGGTAGAGCTATACACACCATTAAAGATTTTAAATGCTCAGATGAAGGGTTTGTATTTTTACTCAGAGGAAAAAGGGAAATCCTAAAGTTTCTTAACAGAGGAGTGGCATAGTCAGACCTATATGTAAGGAAGACTGTCAGCTGAGTGGAAGATGAATTGGATGGGGGAAGATCCAACACTTAGCATAGTACCGGCATATTGTGGGTGCATAATAAATGTTTATTTATTGATCTACTGATCGAAAAATCACAAGCATAAACATCAATAGTCCAGGCAAGAAAGGATGAAGACCTGAACTAGATCTTGTAACTTTGTGAAACAGGAAGAATGGGACAGATGCAAGATATGTTAAGAAGGTAGAATTCAGTGGGATAGATGAAAGATATGTTGAGAAGGTAGAATTCATTGCACTTGGCAATGGATTGGATTGGGTGTGGCAAGTGAAGGAAGATAAGGAGTCTAGAATGATTCTGGGATCTTGAACCTGGATCACTAAAAGAATAATAGTACCTTCAGTAGGAATAGGGAAGTCTGGAAGAAGGACAGTTTTATGGGAAAGGATAATGAGTTGTCTTTTTGTCACATTGAGTTTGATATGCCTTTTGTATATCCCTTTGGAGATGCCCAACAGCCAGTTGATGATATAAGTCTAAACTGAAGGAGAGAATTTGGGTCTTTACATTTGGGAGTCACCTGCACAACAATAATTGATTCTATGGAAAATGAAGACATTCTGGCTTTCCTATACCTCCCAAAAGCACTGGGACTCCTTGCCCTGGGATCTTGGACTCTTTATAAGGTGAGATTCAGAAACAGGCTACCATGCCACTTCCTAGATAGCTACAAACTCTAACTTTCCTGTATATGTAGTCTTCCTTCATTAGAATGTAAGCCCTTTGAGGGTAGGTACTGTATTTTTTGCTTGTACATTGTATTTGTATCCCCAACACTTAGCTTAGTGTTTAGCACGTTGTAAATACTTAATAAATGCTTTTTTCATTCATTCACATCAAGTGTATATGTGTGTGCAAGTGTGTGTGTGTGTGTGTGTGTGTGTGTGTGTGTGTGTGTGTGTGTGCAGAGGCAGAAGGAGATAGAGGCAGAGCGAGAAAAGGGGAGCATTCCATTCCATTCCATGAGGAACATCCCCAGTCAGGGAAGTGGATGAAGAACCAGTCAGATAAACAGGAGAACCAAGAGAGAGAAGTATCAAGAAAGTAGGTAGAGGAAAGAGTATCAAGGAGGAAGGGATGGTCAAAAGTGTAAAAAGTTGCAGAAAGGTTCAGTTGAAAGTTGAGAAAGACCACCAGATTTAATAATTAAGCAATCATTGCTTACCCTAGAGAAAACAGTTTGAATCAAGTAGTGAGGTCACAAGCTAGATTGCAAGGGATAAATAAGTGAGTGGGAGGTAAGTGGAGGCAACAAATGTAGACAGATTTTTCTAGTTGTTTCCTTGAAATCAACTTTCTAGTTCATTTTTACCCTTACTTTGTACATTTTTAGCTCTAGTGGGAGGCCAAGGTTTTTATTGATGGATTTCTTCTGGGATACTATTTCCTCTGAATTACTGAATTATGGGCTAATATTATTCCTTTGTTGTAACTGTTATTCTCTGTGGGATATGGCCTTGCAGATATTTGTGGGCAACTTTCTCCCTTCCCCTCCACTTTCAGTTTAAAACTTTCTTGATTAGATTTGTAACACACTAGGTGAATACATATTTTATTGGCTATTGCTAGCTGTACTCCACTCTTGGCCAAGAGTCCATCATCTCTATATTTTTTCTTTAGGTCCAGGAACCCAAAATCTTATCCTAAAGCACCATGAATGGTTGATTTTCCAAATCTTCCTCTCTCTTCTAGACCTATTCCTTTAGTCAGAAGCAATGAAAATACCCACCTGTGCCCTTGAGGTCACAGGTGTCTTGTCCAAGAATTCATCATCCATAATAGTACTTTCTAGTTCTTTTTGGTGGCATCACATCTCCACATGAATCAGAGACAGTGGGTGGATAAGGATTAGAAGGTGTGATAAGTTTATAAGTGTCTCTCTGTCACATCTCAAATAGACCATCCCTCCATATTATTCATATTAATTAGGCATATGGTTATCTCCATATTCTTCTGCAGGGAGTTGCTCAATGTCACGACTCATCTCTTCTTCCTCTGACCAGTACTGGCTGACTTTTACCTGGTTGGCAGTTAGGTCTGCAGATCATTATTCCTTAGTGCACAAAAAGTTGCTTCCTTTCCCAGGGCTTAACTTTGGTGTAGTAGCTAAAGAGTATGATGTAGTGGTTAGAAAGACAGCTCCAGAGTTGGGAACACCTGGGTAGAAGTTGAACCTCTAATAGGTACTATCTGAGTTGGCCCCGAACAAGACATTTAACCTCTTGCTACTGTCTCTAAATATGGTTGAGGGTAACTAACAGGCCTCAAACCCATCAGTGAGTTAAGTGATGTCTACCCCAAACATGTGAAGATTTCCCCTGAAGGAATGGGTAGAATTTCTCTAAGGTTATAAGTTGAAGAACAAATGAAGCTAGGAGGCACAGTGGATAGAATGCTGGGGAGAACTGAGTTCAAATTCTGCCACAGATACTCCCTAACTTTGTGACCCTGGGCAAGTCATTTTACTTCTCTGTGCCTCAGTTTCCTCTCATAAATTAACAGATACAAAGCATATCTGGTAGCCTTAAAGCACTATGTAAATGCTGGCTATTGTTATCATTAATAATTATTATTAATCTGCATTTGGTGTTGGTAGGAATCTCTAACCAGGAGTTCCCTCAAGGTCTAGAGCAAAAACAAAAATATCACCCAAGGTTCTGTGATCCTTCTCTGTGCCATATTTGTCTATCCTCCAATCTCTGGTCATGTTAGGATACCTTTAGGCCTCTTACTTTTGTTTTCCCTTTGAAGCAGCGCTTCTATCCTACCAAAGACCTTTTCAATCTCCTTGATAGCCAGAGAAGTTGGGAAAAAAATACCATTCATCCAGCTCTTTAACCTTCTCTGCTAGTGGAGAATTCAAGCCCCATTTTGCACACAGACAGCTGTTAATTGGTGCTGGCAGGGATACAAATAGAGTCCCCTTTTTGTCAGATCACTGCAAAATTCCCCCTGCCTGCCAAGCTTACTGGAAGCAAGGGCCTCAGTCCTCTGTTGTTCTTGTGACTAACTCTCATGCCTAACTGCCTCCTTGCCACCTGCTCACCACCTGTTCTTTTGGGAGTCATGATCAGGGTTTTTTATTAATAGCAGGCTTTGTCTCTTAATAGGATACTAGCTTGCTCAGCTGCCTTCAATCCTTCCAAAACCTTAACGCAAACAACAACAACAAAAAGACTTCGACTTCTGTTTTCCAGAAGCTTGTGTAAGTAGAAATCATTTTCCAGCTGTTCTTACCTCTCCCTGTATCTACTCTGGCCCCTCTCCCCTGGCACTAACCAGTGCCCAAGTACGTCTTCATGCCTTACTCCATCTCCACCTCGATAATCGAGCTTCCTTGGAGCATAAACAACAGTGTGAATGTGGGTTCTTAAGTCATTCTTGTTCTCTTGAAGTCTCCATTCTCCTCTCCATTTCCCCTGAAGCTGGAACATCTAGTCCATCTTCCAGCTTCCACTCTTCCTCCTGTTTCTCTCTTATATATACCGAAGTATAAGTTCCTTGAGGGCAGAAAGATGTCTTATTCATCCTCTGACCTGTCCCCCCACCCATCAACTCATGGAAAAGTGTTTTCACTTAGGAAGTACTTAATTATTGTTTCTCAAATGAACAGAATCACAGAAACTTGAGAATGAGAAGGGACCTCCAGATCCCTTAGTGCAACTTGTACACAGAGGGAAATCCCCATATAACCTAGCCATCAAGTGGTCTGCCTGAAGAATCTCAAGGAGAGGAAAGCCAGCACCTACTGAAGCAGCCCTTTTCATATGGGGAGAGCACTAATTTTTTTTTTTACTGGAAAACTTTTTATTGTGGGTGGAGTGGGATAGCTGGACACAGTTTAAATGATTCCAATTTTGTTGACAACATCTAAAGCATCATAGTCTGGAGCAAGTAGGACATAGACCTTCTTCTCTCCAACAGGCTGGATCAGAGTGTTGACCTTGGCCACGTAGATGTCATACAGCTTCTTTACCACCTGCTTGATCTAATGCTTGTTGGCCTTGACATCTACAATGGAGATGGGGGTGTTGCTGTCCTCAATCTTCCTCATAGCAGGCTCAGTGGTCAAGGGAAACTTAATGATGGCATGGTGATCAAGCTTGTTTCTCCAAGGGGCACTTTTCCGAGGGTATTTGGGCTGCCCGTCGAAGTCTTGGGTTGCTGGAAGATGAGGGATGTTCAGATATTCTTTTTGTGGCTATGAACACCCTTCAACACTGTTTTCTTGACCTTCAAGGCCTTGGACTTGGCTTCTGTCTTGGGGGGGCAACTGCTTCCTTCTTTGCCTTTGGCACCATCTTGGGGGAAGGGAGGGAGAGCACTAATTGTTGGTAAGTATTTCCTGAAATTTCACCTAAATGTGTGTCATTGCAGTCTCTACCTGTTGTTCTTGGCTCTGCCTTCTGAAGGCTAAAGAGAACATGCCTAATCCTTCCTCAAAACGATAGCCTTTTATCTACCAAGGGTGCTTATCATCTCTCTTTGTAAGTACTCAAGTTCATATGGAAAATAATCCATCCCATGTGTCAGGCGATTTGTGTGTGTATATATGTGTATTTGTGTATATGTATAATGTACCATACACACATATACATGCTATACACAATATACATTAATAAATACATACATGTATACTTATATACATACACTCTATGCAACTCAGCCTATTACTGCTTCAAGAAAATATTGGAAAAAAAGGGAGATGGGAAGGGGCAAAATTTGCAACCCCAGCCAGCACAGACATCTGAGACACAAACCTGGTGGGCGGTAACGTGCAACAAGTCTCTTGCTTTATGTGTTTGTGAGTAAACACACATATGTGCATATTTCTTTGTATGTGTATATATAGAACATGT
>NW_020940360.1:10829371-10933113 GCF_900497805.2 Vombatus ursinus | reverse complement strand
AAATATAGATAGATATAAACACACAAAATAAATCCACACACAAAATAAATACAAAGTGGTAGGGAGGGGGCAGGAAGGTAGAAACTGCCAAAAGGGAAGAGTCACCCACAGAGAAAGAAACCCCCAGGAAAAGAGACAGAGACAGAGACATGGAGACAGAGAGACAAAGAGAGAGAGATCTGTAATGGATCACTGCACTCAGTAGCAATGAAATGCAAAATAGCTTATGAGCAGCCCTGTTGTAAATGTTCCAACAGGGCTTGAATATCCATCTCTCCAATGACAGCAATCATTCTCTAACTATTGATTAGCATTTTATTCCCTTTCCAGGTGGGAATAAAACTGCCTGTTCCCTACCTGATTCATTCATGTACTTTCGGTACTCTTTGTACTTTCTCTCCACCATCACCACTTGGTAGGAAGAACCCCTTCAATTAGACCCCAAAATAGAATTACTCTTAGGAATTTGAGGTATGAGATGAATTGAGGTACTGGAGAGCCTACAGACAACTCCAGAGAAATTAACCTTGGAAAAACAGAGAATGAGAGAAAAATAGCAGTTGGCAAAGTCCCTGTGGCCTTGGGCTACTAGTTCCTGGCAAGAGGTTATGTTAGATAGATATTTAGATCAATCCAACCTTACTTTGTGTGACACCCAACCCCAGGAGGACATGAGGCCCAGAACACCATAACTGCCTAAAAGCCAGTTTTGATGGGGAGTAGGGAAGGAAAGAAACAAACATCCATTAATCACTTGCTATGTGCCAAGCATTTTAAAAATATTGCCTCATTTGATCCTTCCAATAGCTCTCTTGGTAGGTGTTACTATGACCCCAATTTGATAGTTGAGGAAATTGAGGCAGGGTAGGTTAAGAGGTTAAGAGTGATCCAAGGTCACACAGCTAGCAAGTGTCTGAAGCCTGATTTGAACTCAGGTCTTCCTGACTCCAGGCCAAGCACTCTATCCACTGAACCACCTAGCTACTTCCAGAGAAAGAGTACACACAAGATTTGAAGAAAGAAGAAAGAAGCCAGTCCCTGAAATTCAGAGTCTTGTTCTGGTCTTCTCATGAAAGAGAGGAGGATACATGCAATCAACTTTCAACTGGTTTAGAAAGTACATTAGAAACTCCTATGATGCCCCTGATCCCAGATGAATCGGCAGACAGGACCATACAATAACTCCAATTCTAGGGTCCCAGGAGTACCAGTTCCCCGGATCTGGAATTTTGACTTTCTTTAATCTGTCCTTGCTGCCCCAACACTGAAATGGGGCACAGATAAAATGCCCTGGAGACTGATATCCACCTGGAGGCCTCTTTCACAATGTCGTAAGTCTAATACCAGCCATGGGGATATGTGTGTCAGGCATGGCTTTGGGCACCAGTGTCCTCCCAAGCCCCTGGCCTTCACCTTCAAAGCCTCAAAGACACTCAATCCCAGACACACATCCAGTACTGCTGTTGCTCTGAAAGTTTGTCGATCAAATCTGACTCTATACTAACAGATAACTGCCTTGCCCCTTGCATCCTGCTCCAGCTGGATAGTGTACCCACACCCTAGCTATACTACATTGTAGTTTTGTAATTTGCATATTTGTCTTTTCTCTACTGAGCATAAGCTCTTGGCTGGCAGACATCCTGTCTTTATCTCTAGGTCTATATTGTTCCCAGTGTGATGCTTTGTGCATTGTAGATATTGAACAAATGTTTGCTGTTGTTGTTGAATGATTGAATGAATGAATGAATGAATGAATGAACAAGGAAGACAGAGCTGGGAGGAGGGGCATGGGAAGCTTTTGAGTCAACATTAGTATTGACAGTCAGTCCATAACTGTCCCTTCCTAACACACCCTGAAATCTGCCCACAACCACCAAAAGATAACTCTACTTACAATTTAATGGAGATAGCAAATACAAACTTAGCTCAGAAGGAATTCTGGACCCCCAAACAAATATTTATGAAACGCCCCCTCCCATCACAATCACATAAACTCCATCCCTGTCCCTTCTAAAGGATGCCATCCTTTTTTTCTCTATCATGTCCCCCTTCCTAACTGGCCCCAGTTTCTGACAGAGCAGAATTCTAGGTTCCTTCCCTGACCAGGGTCCTCTCTATCATCCCACCTACTACCCCTTGCCATAGTGGCCCTGGGCCCTTAGACCTACTTAGTTTTCACCTAAGTCCTCTGTGCTATTGCTGGCCTTATCCTGCTCTTCACCATTCCTCCCTTCCTTCAGTTGTCTGTTCCCTGAGTCTCTGTCAAGAAAACCACTTCCAGGATGCACTAAGCTATGAATAGGACATCTCCAACAATGCCAGTGCCCAATGGAAACCAAAGTTGACCTTATTGTCTGCCATCTTGCCTCTATCTTTCTAACCCCATGCCTCCCCCATGGGGTCTATATGGGCAGCAGCTATGCCAGTGGCACATGTGGAGGTGCTTGTCAATAGTTTAATTTTCAAATTGCCTCAAACCTTTACCCATCCCCCTCTATGCATGTCCAGGACAGAAATAAGGAAGGAGGGAACAGTATTTGGAATGCTTGGCACTCTATTGAGCTTTCACCTTTTTCAGACATTTTCTATGGAACCAAAAATAAACCATAGCATCCGTCTTCCTTCACTTCCTCCAAATGCTTGCCTAGAAATAACAGGATTTTCCTTGTTCTAAGTTGCCAAATGAAAATGCTCTTGAGAAGTTCAAGAGGGATGTAGAGGTTCCCTGAAGACCTAAGAACTAAAAGCAGCAGGGCATAAAAGGACTTTCCTGAATGCTCATTAAGAAGTCAAAGTCAGCTTTTATATCTAAGTTCTCCTATCTCCACTTCTATCCCAGGGCCACTCTAATCACCATATATAAATGAATCCTGATACTGTAATTGATTGATCTTCAAATCATTTCTCATTCTCTTTGGCTCACAGGGATTCCCATCAGGGAAGAAATAGTAACTAATAGCCATTCATCTCCACTGTCCTTGTCTTATATCATCAGCATCGCCCATCATCCCAGTGTTGCTATCTGTAAAATGGGGTCTTTGGATTAGGCAATCTCTAATACTCTTTCTGGCTCCAACCTTCTATTTATGAATATCAGAAAGGACTAGGTCACACCCTCCATATGGTACTGGCCAAATCGCTTAACCTCATGACGGCTGTTTCCTTATTTATCTATTAAATGGGAGTTGTGTGCGGACATCTTATGAATGAATAAATTAATGAATGATTGAAAGGGGCTTTCTGAGCCCTGTGCAAATGACAGGCATCATTGAGCAGACTCCAGGAATCAGAGACAAGGCAGGGAGATGGGTCAGTATTACAGCCAAGGATAGAATGACAACACTTTGGAATGTGAAAAAACTATTAATATTCCTTAATGCAGTGCCTTTGCTTTCCTAATCCAGATCAAGAGGTGAGAAGTTATTAAAAATGTGTGTATTCAGTCTAAACAACTAGGAGAGACCAGCTGCTCCTTAAGTGGTTACACTCCAGCAAACTCCCCTGAACGTTAACTGCAGAATCAAAAACACCAACCACACTGGGAGTAGAAGTGAAGCAGGTGTGTGAAGCAAGCACGGATGGCCCACGTGTGAGCACAAACAATTAGCTGGGGCCAAGGAAGGCACAGCATTCACATTTGTGCATGCTGTAGTTCAAAAAAAAAAAAGAAAGAAAGAAAGAAAGACCCCCTTAAACGGGCCTCATTTCAATATTACACTCATTAAAGAGACAAAACCTCTGGGGAAACCCTAGCTTGTAGAAGGCCTCTCCTCAAAGCCTCACCAGGCTCTATTCCCCTCGGAATGGGCCCTCCCTTTGTAGACAGGAGCTCCAGGGCAGCCATTGATCCTTGTAATTACAAACCAAAAGGTGGTATTAATTCATCTTTAAAAAAAAAGCATTAAATTGAAACTATTGGAAAATGGGTATAATATCTTAGGGTAGCTATCTTTAAGCAAAAATAAGTTAGAAAGCCACCCAAACATTCCAACAACTTCAACTTTAATAGTAATGGAACAATGAATTTGAAATTTGTAAAAGCAGTTTTCGCAGACTTCCTTTATTCTGTTTTTAGTCTAAAGCACATGTTTTAGGATCTAGCCAAATCATGACAGGAATTCCTTTTGTTGGTAAGAAGATACATTTTTCAAAGTAGAGATAGTTGCCTACATCTTTAGCTCTAGGATTATATAAAGATAGGTATAGATTTAGACATAGATAAAGATTTAGCTATATGTATACACAAACATAGATATGTAGTATGGATACATATATGACATATGCATATTCATCAATCAATAAACATTTATTAAGCATCTACTATGTACCAAAAACAGTGCTAGATAAGGAGATTAAAAATTAAACAGTTTCCAAAAAAAATTAAACAGTTTCTGACCTTAAGGAGTTCACATTCTTTTGGAATAAATGAATATACAAATGTACAGATATGCATACAAATAAAGTCATTCAACTAGCATTTATTAAGTACCTACTATGTGGTAGCCACTATGCTAAGCACTAGAGATACAAAGAAAGGCAAAAAAACAAAAAAGGCCCAGTCTCAAGGAGCTAACAAATACAAAATCCTTTCATTCCCTGCATTCTTACTGGGCAACATTTATCACTGCATCTCCATGTTCCATCTTTAAAATGAAGGGATAGATATTTACTGGTAGCTTCTTATTTCTAAACCTTCAGGATACACGGAGAGAAACAGTCCTTGACACTGCTCAGGACCCTCAAACAGAATATAAAAGTTGTATTTTAAAAACATCATTCCAGGAAAGTCTCTTACTACTACAAAATAAAGCATTTGCTCGGTAAACAAAATGAAATAAATGTTTAATGTTTGCATTCTTTAAATGCATTTTGCATTCTTTTGCAAATACTCTGATTCAATCAAAAAAATGAATTATGTCCAATCAGGTATTCTGGATTATCTGGCTAAATAATGGCTCCACACTCACCCAGATGTCTTTGCTGCTCGTATTAGTGTTATCAATATTAGTATTAATATAAGCAGATATCAGGATAAATGGTATAAGTATTATTAGTACTATCTTCCCAGCCACCAGCTCCAAACCGTGGCACCTCTACCTAGGCAATCATCTCCATTTCCCTCTAGCACCAGAGCCTAGGACTCTGTCCTAAGATGTATCCTAGGTTCTGACAGGTGACCTTTCATCTTGCCTCACCTTACTTCCCAGCTGCCAGCCCCAAACTATACCACTCTCTGAAGAGGCCCCCCTTCCCTACCCTCTTTTTACTGCCCCTTCATGTGCTATCTCCACCCACTCCCTCCCAATTAGAATATAACCTCTGTGAAGCAGAGAAAGTCCTGATTGTTTGCTTGTTTTATCCACAAGGCTTAGCACCGTGCCTAGTTTCATTCATGTCAGATTCTTCATGACCCCTTTTGGGGGGTTTTCTTGGCAAAGATACTGGAGTAGTTTTCCATTTCCTTCTCAAAGCCTGGCACATAGTAAACGCTTAATAAATACTTAGTCTATTAACTATATTCATATTTTTTACTATTACCAAGAAGCAGCACAGTCTTAGCTACTCTGATCAATACAGTGATCCAAGACAATTCCAAAATACTCTTGAGGAAAAATGCCAACCACCTCCGGAGAGAGAACTGATGATCTGAGTGCAAATTGAAGTGTTATTTTCCTTTATTTTTTCTTTTCTTTTTTGTGACATGGTTAATATAAAAATATGTTTTGCATGATTTCACATGTATGTGATATATTGCTTGACTTCTCAGTTAAGGGATGGATTGGAGGGAGGGAATTTGGAACTCAATTAAAAAAAAGAATGTTAAAAATAAGTAAATAGTAATTTTTAAAGGTATAAATGATAAATAGTAGATAATGAGCCAGCATCCAGAATCAGGAAGACCTGGATTCCAATACTATCTCTGACACATTCTAGCTGGGCAAGTCACTTAACCTCTCAAGTGCCCTGAGAAGATCATGAAGGTGCTG
Organism: Vombatus ursinus; assembly: GCF_900497805.2. Classification (NCBI taxonomy): domain Eukaryota; kingdom Metazoa; phylum Chordata; class Mammalia; order Diprotodontia; family Vombatidae; genus Vombatus; species Vombatus ursinus. The sequence continues at coordinate 10,927,126 of NW_020940360.1, read as the reverse complement.
ATCTGCATTGATTTAAGTTACTCAGCCAGAACCCCTATGTTAACATAACTACAGATCTGGCGACAAAAATTCTATTGCTATCAATCATTATTTAACAAAGTCCTGAAAGAGGCAGAACTGTTTTCTCTACATTTACACCATTTATTATCTGCCAGAAAAGTTGGCTACTTGGGGATTTGGTGACTTTCAGGACTGGGATCCTGATTTTGGTTTTGTTTGTTTGCTTATTTTGTTTTGTTTTCAAGGAAGGAAATATTAATAGAAGCATAAAGAACTGTTAGTCTCTTCCTAAGTCAGTGTATACTTGGAGGATAATGTTTGATCCTGGGATCCACATTAAAGGCATCTGGATGGCACACTGGGTAGAATAACAGACTTGGAGTCAGGAAGACCCAAGTTCAAATCCAGTCTCAGACAGAAACTTAACCCCAATTTCCTCACATGTAAAATGGAGATAATAATAGCATCTCAGTCACTTACTAGCTGTGTGACACTGGGTGAGTTACTTAACCTGTCTACCTCGTTTTCCTTAACTATAAAATGGGGATAATAATCCCACCTACCTCCCAGGATTGCTGTGATGATCAAGTGAGATAATATTTGTAAAGCAATTTGCAAGTCTCAAAGCACTATATAAATACTAGTTAATACTACTACTACATTATAGGAAAGCTATTAACAAGCTCAGGTGTGTCCAGAGGAGGTGACCCTGATGTGAAAGGACTTGAAACCATGCATTAAAACAAGGACAGATTGAAAGAACTGGGAATTAGAATGAATTTAGATGAGAGAAAGGGGTTGTAAGTGGAAAATCATAGCTACCTTCTAGTATCCAAAGGTCTGATACAAGGAAGAACAATTATTAGACTGACTTTACTTAGCCACAGAAGGCAAAAGCTAGGAGCAATGTAGGTGAAGTACAGAGAGATAGAGTCAATTCAGTATAAAGAAAAACTTCCTAATGATAAGATCTATCCAAAAGTGGGATGGGCTGTCTTGAGAGTTAATGTGTCCTCTATCTCTGGAAATCTGGAGGCTTAATAACTATTTGTCAGGTCTTTGAAAAGTGCTTTTCCAAATTTCATATGCATTCTTTCATTATTACTGAAGAAGAGGTTCCTGCTTTAGGTATGAGCTGTGCTAGGCGGCCACTGAAATCACTTCTAAGGGTTTCTGTAATGCTAGGCATGCACTCAGTATATCAGGAAGCTCTTTGGCTAAAGGGAATTCTGGGTTTCCCGATCACTACATTGTTTGACTTGTGGGTATCAGGGTTAATTACCCAGATTTTTATAGATGAGAAGTCTAATGTCCAGAAGGCGACGTGGCTTACCCATAGACATAGATATCAGATAGGAAAAAGCAGAATTTGGGATCAAACTCAGTTCTTCTGACTTGAAATTCAATATTCTCTCCACTCTACCATATTATCTTTCTTTATATGGCCCAGGATTAGCAGAAGAAACCATTACTGAAGATCAGGGGTGGGCATTTCAAGCAGTATTATATGAAAGCAATTACTTGATCCATCTATTCAAACCATGTAATTCCGTAATTTTCAAATCATCGGACTTAGAGCATCCAATAACAATGACATTTCTAATGAGGTTTAAGGTTTGCGAAGTGCTTCATATAAACTTTCTTGTTTGGAGTCCCCAGTATCTTGTGGGGGTAAATGCTATAGGCACTATCACCACCCATTTTTTTTTAAGTAGATGAGGAAATTGAAGCTGGGAGAAGCTGAGGGGCAAAGGAAGGGAATAAGCATTTATTAAGTGCCTACTATGTGCCACATGCTATAGTAAGTGCTTTATAAATATCTCATTCAATCTTCACAACAGCCCTTGTTGGTAGATACTATTATTTTCCTCATTTTACAGTTGAAGAAATTGAGGAAGACACATGTTAAGTGACTTGCCCAAGGTCACACAGCCACTAAGTGTCTATGATCCTCAGCCTCTAGCCCCAATGCCATGCTGCTCAAGCTAAAACAGACTTCAGAAGCCCATCTAATCCAACCTTGTCATTGTACAGATGAGAAAACTGAGGCCCAAGGTGGTTAAATGACATGTTAAGTTTAGGTTTTAAGCCCTGGAGGTGGAATTTGAACCCAAGTCTTCTAACTCCAGAGTGAATGCTCTTATGATACTGTGTCAGTACTGTGCTGCCTCCCTTATATTACAAGTGAGGAAACTCAGGTCCCAGTGAAATGATTTGCCCTACATCACATGGTGAGTGGAGGCAGAGCCCAGATCAGAACCCAAGCTTCTTGATTCCAGACCCATTATTTGTTCTCTGATACTATAGCAAAGACAAAGCTATCTCTTTTGGATCGGAATCTGACATTCCAGTTTTCCTGCTGCAGCTCTCAGACAGAATGCTGGAGCAAATATCACGATCATAATCCAAGTCTGTTAACCCGAAAGAAATGAGATCTCCTTCCTGTTGCTCTCTTTACTCTATTAACACTCAGAAACAGAAGCTAATAGACATGTCACTGGCAGCGTCACTTAGCTCCATTCTGCCTCCTAAGCAAAAGGCTTCTGGGAAGATGCATAATGGTTAGCGGTATAGTACTGTATGATCTGGACACTAGACTGAAATCCAGGGCCCTTCTAAGGTTAATGAAGAAGAACTCTCAGCAGCATTACCAAAAGCATTTCTGAGAGATTTCTGAAAACTCATTCTTCAGATTTCTCTGCAGTGGCATGGGAGGGCAGGGAAACACTCATTGTTCCCACATAAGACAAACATCCTCAGGGGTTCTGGCAAGCAGAAGACTTATTTTCCTACAGTTTCTGCATATAAAACTTTATTCAATAAAAACAAAACCAGGTTTTGTTATTCAATTTTTTTGTTTTCCCATTTTGCTAATACATACAGGACTAAAACCAACACCGTGAAATTGCTTCAGTATGAATTCAACACAAAAACCCTCCAAGCATCGATCTTCAATTACTTATAAAATAATTTTGGGGAAAGAATTAGCCTAACATATGAAGCAAGCTGAAATTTCAGTTTTGTGGCCCCAGTTTCATTCCCCATATTTCATTGTTCCTCTCTCTGACCTTCCTTTGTTTTTAAAAGTTTTTTTTTTTGGTGCCTTTTGATTTTTACACCACAGCTATTTCCAGATATATCCCACGCCAGCATTGAATCTTCCCTTATAATAAGAAAAAACAGTTCCACAAAAGCTAGCAATAAAATGGCCATATTTGTCAGTACATGCATCATTTTGTCCATGGAGTCTTCTACCTCTCTGCCAAGAGGAAGGAAGTATGTCGCATTATCTATTATTGAGGATTAAGGTTGCTCATTACAATTAGAGTTTGGCTTCCTTTTACTGTTTTTAATTTATATTATTATAATCATTGTGTATATGGTTTTCCTGGGTCTGCTTACTTCATTTCACATCAATTCATGCAAGCCTTCCCATGTTTTCCTAAATCTTTTGTATTCATCATTTCTTACTGCACAATAATATTCTATCCATTCCTGAAATTGTGATTGAAACTGTGATCCTATCTACCTGGGTGTTCCCGCAGACAATGCAGATCACAGCCCATTCACTTCTGCCCGTCTTATACAACTCATTTCTGGGTACATCATGGTACAGAGAAAAGCCTGCCGAAATCAAAGGACTTAGGTTCAAATCCTGGCTCTGACTTTCTAGCTGGGCAATCTTCAGTAAGTCACTTAATTTCCCTTGGCCTCAGTTTCTTCTGCTGTATAATGAGGCAGTTGACCTAGACAATCTCTAAGATCCTTTCTGACTTTAAATCTAACTTGATCCTCCCATAACATATGGAATATTGGCAACTCAACTCAGTATCCCATTAAATCTAGTATGTGCTATGGTTTGTTCAGTCATTCCCCCTTGATACATACCTGTTTTGCTTCCAGTTGTTTGATCCCACAAAAAAAAAAGTATTTCTATGAATATTTTCCTGCCTCCTAATTTTAAAAGTCCTGTTTCGAGAGATTACTCAACCCTAAATGGTATTGTACCATATAATCAATCAACAAAATACATTTATTAAGTGCTTGCTCTGTGCCAGGTACTATCCTAGGCACAGGAAATACAAAGAAAAGAATGAATAGGCCCTTCCCTCAGGGAGATTACAGCCACTAGAGAACATAACAATTACATATAGGGTAGACACTAGCAACTGAAGAGATGAGGAAAGGTGTCATGTCAGAGGTGGTACTTGGGTTGAACTTTGAAGGAAACTCGGAATTCTAAGAGGCAGAGATGAGGAAGGAGTGCATTCCAGGCATGGGGAACAGCCTGTGCATACATATGGAGGTGAGAGATAGAGTTCTATGTATAAGAACAGCAAAAAGGCTAGTTGGCTGGACCATAGAGTGAAGGAAGGGAAATAATGTGTAATTATACTAAAAAAGGTACCATATCGGTCCAAATGTATATATAAATTTTTATTTAAATCTTTTTATTACCTTACCAATAAAACTTCTGATGTCCTACAGTGACCAAACATACTCCATTTTTAATAAACTGGAAATCCTCTTGCACAAAGTCTTGCCTTCATTGGCATACCACACCACTCAGCCAAAGACATTAGGGGGTCACTATCAATCTTACTGAGGTATCTATATAGAAATCATTCTGACTTAGCTTCTCTATTTTAAGGGGAAGCCCAGAGTGGAACACTCTTTCATTCTGTTGTCTCATACAGAATCAAAAGAAGTTCAAAGCATGCTAACCTCAAAGAAAAAAAAATAATAAGCTTACTTTCTGCTATCCAGTGTCAGGGAAATAGAAGATTTTATTTTAGTAAAGATCTTCAGGTGATATAACAGTGTAATGCATTATTATTACTCTCTTATTTATTAATAATAAGCTTTGATTTTAATAATAGCAAGTAGGTCACCCAGCCAGCAGGTAAAGAAAGCCAAGGCATTTTTTTTTCCTTATGACAAATTCATGCTGGGCTGGCCTCTCTTTCCCAACTACGCTACCTCTTTATACAAAAAAAAAACCAGCTGGGAAGTCAGAATCAGGGCAGAGTTCAGGAGGCCCTCCCAGAAATCCTATAGCTGCTCTAGTCATTAAAAGGTCTGTTACTAGGAAGAAGGGGAAAAAGTCAAAGAAACTTCAAATATAGGAAATAATTGGGAAGGAGATACTCTAGCTCTAGGTAATAGAGGCACAGTCCCCATTACAAAGGATCACAGTACTTTACAGACCTTAAAGAGCTATATAAATGCAGGGATTTTGCAGGCAATCTTTAGGAAAATGTCAGTGCTGAGGTTATATATATAAATTTGTCTACCTAAATGGGTGGGTTAATATTTGTCCTTCATAGTTTAAACGTTCATAGACTAAGAGTTGGTAGGGGTCCTTAGAAGTAATGTAGACTAACTCCTTTGTTTTACAAATGAGGAAACTGAGACTCAGGGAATTTTCATACTGTATTTGTCAGAGGTAGGACTGGAAATCAGTCTTCCTAACCCCAAGTCCAGCACTAGCTACAATCCTATTCAGCTGGACTCTTTATGAATGGGCTTGCTTCCTTTGCATTATAATAGAGATAACAGTGAATTAATCACTAGGAGTCCATTCTACAAAAATTGGATATGAGCTGGACCAAGGAATAAAACATTATAAATGTGAATTTTGCTCCAGGCTGGGTGGTTTTAAGTAGTGATTGAGGTGATGGTAGGAGAGAGTTTTAGGGAGGATAGAAGAGGATGGAGGGGACTGTGAAAGCTACAAGGTGGCTAAGTGGATAGATCCCTGTATATAGAGTCAGAAAGAACTGAGTTCAAATCCTACCACAGACACTTAATAGTAGTGTGATCCTGAACAAGTCACTTTACTGCTGCCTGACTCAGTTTCCTCATTTATAAAATGAAGGGGTTGGGCTTGATAACCTCAAAGGACCATTCCAACTCTCAATCTAGGATCCTACAAATGTAGTCATGGCACATGCTCAAGGCATGAGCCTAATTGACATGCTCTGAACAAACTAACAGACTCCCCCAAAAGCCAATGTAGGCTTCCAATGTCTGGTTACTCCGGGAACCCACCCCTCATTTCATATTCTGGAACCCCATACCACCACATGTTCAGGGAGCCTTACATCTTTCCACCAGAGCCTCTTAGGCAATCTAGATGGTATAATCAGCCTTCTTATTTTAATAGGAACCATAATGAGTTTTCCCTAAGCAATAGGCTGTATTGCTGACTTTGACTCAACTCTTTCTATGAAGTAAGGGGAGCCATTTGCCTTCATCCCAAGACTTCTTCTTAATATATTTTAAATGAAAATCTCTGCACAGAGATGAACCGGCAAAAGCTCGTATTCTGTCTGCTCCATAACCATGCCCTAAATTTCCAAAAGTACCCCAGGTTCGTTTACTGTATCTGGATAACCTGGCAGAGACATGATCATCTTTCCCCTCATCTACCCTTTTGCAACAGGAAGATCCCAATTAACTGCGATACTCACTTGTCACTCCTGATTCAGTGTGGGGTATTTAGAGTAATCATAATTACATAAAGCCATGACCTAGAGCATCTAGAAGGCCTTACTGCATATAGGGAATCCCTCTTCCATTGTGAGCCTGTGATAGACATCCTTCATATCAGGAGTGAAAACCTTTGCTGGATAGACGTCTCCCTGTTTGTTTTATGCCTTGCTTGGTGATCATCACCCAAAGATCATTAAGGGAAGTTATTACTGTTATTATATCTTTCAAGGAATCTTGACATATACTTGAGAGACATCTTGTTGCGGGAGGACCTCTAAGGTAGTGTTTTGCTCTGCTGCATCAAATTAAGTCCATCAACTAGCATTTATTAAGCACTTACTATATGCCAGGCACTGTTCTAAGCGCTGGGAATATAAATAGAGGCAGAAACATAGTAGTCCTTGCCCTCAAGGAACTTACATTCTAATGGGGGAAGAAAACACATAGAGAGCCAAGAAGTGTTAAGTACGTTGTGCTCTGGTATGCTTTGCACCTTTCAGTCAATTATGTGAATGTAAATATTGGATCTGATTTAGAATATTGTCTGTGAAAACCTGCTTATTCCCTTTTCACACCTTTTTTAACCAACAGGTCAGTGCCACTGGCCACTAACCTGACCCTATTTAACACGAAAGATCAGAAGGTAACATAGTACAGTGGAAAGACTGTTGGATTTGGCACCAGAAGCTCTGAGTTCAAATGGTCAATATCACTTACTATCTGTGTAACCTTAAGCTAGTCACAACTTCTCTTTGCCATAGTTTCCCCATCTGTAAAATGAGGAGGGGCAAGAGTGAGCAACCTGAGGCCTCAAGGCCACATGTGGCCCTCTAGGTCCTCAAGTGTGGCCCTTTGACTGAATCCAAACTTCAAAGAACAACTCCCCTTAATAAAAGGATTTGTTCTGTAAAACTTGAACTCAGTCAAAAGGCCACACCCAAGAACGTAGAAGTCCACATGTGGCCTTAAGGCCACAAGTTCCCCACTCCTGGACTAGATGAACTCTAAGGTTTCATCCATCTTGGAATCCATAATTTTATAAATAAACAAATCCTATCAAAGTAACCATGAGATAAATGCTGAGGCAGGTTAGAGGTGCCTTTGAGAAAGACAAGATAGAAGGAAGGAAGGAAAGAAGAAAGGAAGGAAGGAAGGAAGGAAAGAGTGCAGAAGAGGAAATAGACAGTTGTGAAAGAAAAACCATTTAATTCCCAAATCTTCCCAGGCCCTTAAAACAAGAAAGGTAATGTGGCATAGTGAGCAGAATGCTGGACATGATGTCAAGAAATAGCTAGGTTCTAGTCGCAGCTATAATTCTTCCTAGCTGTTTGGTCTTGGGTAATTCTCTTAAAGACTTTGAGCCTCAATTTCCACATTTTTAAGTTGAGGTAATAATACCTTTACTTCTTTCACAGGATTGTTTCAAGGATGAAATGAGATAACATTGGTGAGGTCTTTTGAAAGTCGTTCAATGCAATGTAATTGTCAACTATTCGTATTCATAATAGCACTCTTTCTTTGTAATAACCCTGTGAGGATGACAGAGAAAATATTTTCTTAATTTTATAGTTGAAGAAAATCAGCTTGACCTGGGCTAAGTCATTTAACCTCATTTGGCCTCAGCTTCATTATTTAGAAATGGCTTGTAAGGGTCCCCCACCCCCACCCCAGCCACAGAAGAATAAGGTTTTGAGTGGCTAAGAAACTCTCTCCTTCCTCATCTCTGCTTCCTAGATTACCTGGCTTCGTTCAAGTCTCAGCTAAAGTAGCACCTTCTGCAAGAAGCCTTGTCTGATCCCTTTCTGCCAATTATCTCCCATTTATCCTGTATACATCTTGTTTGTACATAGTTGTTAGCATGTTATCTTCCCCATTAGACTGTGAGCCCCTTGAGAGTAGGGATTGTTTTTGGCCTTACCTTGTATTCCCAAAGCTGATCACAGTGCCTGACATATTAGTAGGTGCTTAATCAATACCAGCTGAGTGATTGCTGAGGACCTTGGAGAGCATCTCATTCAATTTCCTAGTTTTATAGGTCAAGTTGACTGCAGCGTGTTGCTAGAGATGACTTGCTCATCACATGAAAGACATCAACAGACACCCTACGGACCAGAAAAGGAGATGGTCACCAGTCAGGGAACGAAAATGAGGGATAATACGTACTGACAGGCCAAGGACTACCTTGGTCAGCACAGCGAAGTTCTAACACTTTATCACTGGGGGAATTTCCTCCACCCGCTAGAACTTGGTAAATAAGTCATACAGAATTGCTGAAGGCTCAGAGTGGTTATCCAACTTATCCCCTGGTCATGTGCTGGGTAAGCTGATAAGTATTAGAAGCTGGATTTAAACCCAGGCCTTCCTGACTCCAAGTTATAGAATTCTAGATCATAGACCTAGAGCTGTAACAGGCCTTAGAGGTCATTAAGTCCAACCCCTTCATTTTCCGGTAAGGAAACTGAGGCACATATAGAGTAAGTGACTTGTCCATGGTAATAGAACTAGTAAGTATCTGAGGGGGGATTTGAACTCTAGATTTAGTATACTGGCTATTATGTCACATTGTATCCCAGCACCGTATCCTGTATACCATGTAGTCTGTCAGGACATTGGCACTCTTGAGATATTAAAACAATCAAGGGCATTAGTCCTTTGGGATTGTCTTATCTACCTCCAGAGAAAGAACTGATATTGTCAGAATACAAACTGAAGCACACCATCTTTCTTTCCTTCTTTCTTTCTTTTTTTGAGTCTTCTTGTACAAAATGACTAATATGGAAATATTTTATATGATTGCACATCTATAACTGTATCAGATTGCTTCCTTTCTCAGGGAGTATGGAGGAAAGAGAGGGATAAAATTTGGAATTCACAACTTAAAAAAGAAAACAAATGTTAAAAATTGTTTCAGGGCAAGTAGGTGGCACAGTGGATAGAGTACCAGCCCTGGATTCAGGAGGACCTGAGTTCAAATCCAGCCTCAGACACATAACACTTACTAGCTGTATGACCCTGGGAAAGTCACTTAACCCCATTGCCTAGCCAAAAAAAAATTTTTTTCAACATGTAATTTGGGAAAAAATATTATTCAAAAAATAATGAAGGGCAGTGGGCAGATCCTCCATGATTTACTTATGGAAATATGTGGACAAGAATCTCTGTGTATGAAAAGGCATTGATGGGTTGTGATTTGTCTCTCTTTCTGCCCTCAGTGCTTAACACAGTGCCTCAAACCTAGTGAGTCCTTAATAAATGCTAGTTGATTGATTAATGTATTTTATGCTGGTGGTTTGAGTACCCACAACAATGATATCACATAACCATTGAGCATTAGCTTCCAAAATAGGGTGTTAATTTGTTACTGTACCAAAAAAGTATTGGAATAGGACCAATATCTATGAGAGTTCGCCTCCTTCCCCTGCACTTCACCAACATGGGTTAGGAAAGGGCAACAAAATCAGGGTTTGATTGGCCGTTGGGGTAGAATAAGGCTCAAAAATGTACCTCCCTTGACATAGTTTCCTGGTGGCTTCTAGATGTGCTGACATGGTTCCTGAAACTAAAGGCCCCACCTACATGAGGTTGGAACCTTTCCAACTTGGTAGGATATTTGAAGACCAGGTAAGTCTTCACACCCTATCCTGATGCACAAGCGTGCTTTTCATATGGAAATAAGAAGGCTAAATGCCACAGTATCCTTGTTGCATATCTTTGCTATGTTAAAGCTAACTAAAGCTACTTTTGTTAATTATTCAATGACTTATTAGATCCTAATTCTGTCCCAAAGCTGAACCTGGATTAATAGGGTGCTGGCATTAGGGCCACCCTTAGTAGGTATGTAGTGTAATATTGTTCTATCATAGAAGCCATTTAGTCAAGCCTCCTCATGTTACAGATGAGGAAACTGAGAGTCAGAGAGCTGAATTGACTTACCTATATTCTCATTGTTAGTAAGGGACTGAGGCAGAATTTCAGCTCAAGTCTTCCTGCCCATACTTCTATCACACTTAATCCTACACCGGATGCCCTTATCATCCCATTCTCTGAGTAAACCAAACAGCATCATTCTTTGGCCAGGTGTACACTTTAGGGGTTAATCCTTCCAATTAGGGCTTTTAACAATCTATCATAGCCTCCTACTGGTTCACAAAGAGCCCCATACTGTGCCATAGGAATAACAGAGAAGCTACATTAACACCTTCTGCGCAAGAGAAATGAACATGTGTTAACTATGATAGACAGAAAGACCTGCAGAGAAAAAGGAAATCTTCTTCTTTTGTGCTAGTCAGTCCTTAAGGAATATGTAATTCATAAATCATCACAATTCAGTTCATTTAACAAAAAGTTGTAAAATCTCTTCAAATATATTAGTTTTGTTTTAAAAGGGCACAGGGGTTTGTTATGCTGATAACTTCATTATTAGAATGTGGAGATGCATTTTACTATGTTTTGACTTCTTTTAAAAGTTTATTGTTGTTATCATAGCTGACTGTGCTTTATAGGCCTGCTACCATTTCCAAGTATAGAACATACAAGCACTAAAATATAAAAGCCAAAACACATTTCCTACCATGTCCCAGAAAGAAAAAAAGTGGGCAAGCCCTATTCTAATTATAAAAAATACAAAATAAAATAATTTTTATTTTGTTTTATTAAGCTACAAAATGGATTCTTAGAGAGGATGGCAAGATTTAAAGAAGGAAGAGACATTGGATAGAGATTATCTAGGCAAACCTTTCTTAATCTCCCTGGGCCTGTTGCATCATCTATAAAATGAAGGGGCTGGTCTAGATGGCCTCTGAGGACACTTCCAGCACTAGAGCTTATGGTCCTCTCCTTTTATAAATGAGAACATCGAGGATCAGGGACTCATAGGAGTCCGGATCATGGGAGAGTCAGTAGTCTATAAGTACCTACTATGTGCGAGATTATAGGAGACTATAGATCATACAAAAGTAGCTTTAGTTAGCTTTAACATAGCAAAGATACGCAACAAGGATCAATGGTCAATAAACATTTATTTCAGTACCTACTATGTGCCACGCATTGTGCTAAGCATTGAGGATACAAAGAAAGGCAAAAGGCAACCTCTATTCTCAAAGAATACACAGTCTAATTGGGGAAACAGCATGCAGGTAACTATATACAAACAAGAGACAGAGACAGAGAGATAGAGACAGAGACAGACAGAGAGAAAGAGAGAGAGAGAGAGAAGGACAGAGAGAGGGAGGAAGGGAGAGAGAGAGAGGGTGGGAGGGAGAGAGAGAGAGAGACAGAAGGAGGGAGGGAGAAAGAGAGGGAGGAGCTAAATTAGAGATAGTCAACAGAGGAGAGGCACCAGCATTAAGGGGAACTAGGACAAATTTCTTGTAGAAATTGGGGTTTTAGCTGAGATTTAAAGGAAGCCAGAGAAGCCAGGAGGCAGAAATGAGGAGAGAGAGCATGCCAAGAATAAAGACAGCCAACGAAAATGCACAGAATCTAGGGATAGAGTGTCTTATGTGAAGAAAAGCAAAGAGGCTGGTGTCGCTGGATAATAGAGAACATAGAGGTGGGAGGAAAGTAGGTGTAAGAAGACTAGAAAGGTTGGAGGGAGCAGGTTGCAAGTGGCTTTGAACATCAAACAGAGGATTTTCTATTTGATCCTGGGGGTGATGGGTAACCTCAGACCTCCACCTTAGGAAAATCATTCTGACAGCTGAAGGGAGGATGGAATGGAGTGGGGAGTGTCTTGTGGTTGGCAATAATACAAGTGATGTAGTGATGAGGCGATGAGCACCCACACCAAGTGGCAGTGGCAGCAGAGAGAAGGAAGCATATCTGAGGGATTTTCAAAGGTAAAAGCAACAAGACTTGGCAACAGGAAATGTCATCTGTTGTAGATGGTCTTCTCAAGGAGTTTAGCCACAAAAGGGAGAATAATTAGTGGGATTACGAATCAACTACTGGAAAGGACCTCAAAAGCCAACTAGTTGAACCCCTTCATTTTACAGTTGAGGAACTCAGACCCAGGAAGGTTAAATTCTTTGAACAAAGTCATGCAGGTTAAAAGTAGCAGATCTGGGATTCAAACCCAGGTCCTCTGACTCCAAACCCATTGCTTCCCACTGTACCACAAAGAAACCAAGGCCCAGGCAGATTGAGTGACTTTGCTACAGTGGTAGAGACAGTGAACTTAAAAGGCAGGATTTGAATCCAGATCTTTTGATTCTTTCCACTGTTCTATTCTGCCTTCTTCTGACACCAGCTGCAGTGTTCCTTCTACTATAGAATTCTTATCTGCTTTCTCCCATCTGCACTTTCACCTTGGTGGGCTGAGGAAACAGGATCAACAGTACAGGCTATTTTAAGACTCAGCATATGAGAATGAATAATTTGCACATGTTTTTCCCTTCACAGAGAAAACAACCAACACACCCTCAAGCAGAATGGGTCTCCCTGCTCCACCTCCCTGCCTGGCACAGGGGCCGATCTTCCCAGTTACAAGCCAGCTTCCTCCTGGACTGGAAAACCCAGGCTGAGTCAATCCTTCTCTGAGACAAGAAGGCCTTCTCTGACACAGAAGTATTATTTGCCTTAATGGAGCAAGGTCCAGAATGTCCACTGTCTCCTTTGTTACGTCTCATTGCCCGGATAGTTAGGAGTCAGAGTTCAAATCAACTTCATTAGTCTTTCATTCTCAGAAAACCATAGAACCCTACCACACTCTTAAAAAGAAATGAAAAAAAATCAATCTAAAAAAGCAGCAAAACAGTAAGGGAGAGAAGAGAACTCATTTTAGTGCTATATGCCAACTTCTTGGTCCAATGCCTAATTTGTGTTTATGAAAGCACCAGGCAGAAGTCAAATGTCAAATAAAATGGCAGATGAATGTTCTGCAGCACCAGGGAAAAAAGTGATCTTTTGTACTTCCATATGTTCTTGTCATTAAGACATAGCCATTGGGTAGATTTTGGTTACTATTTCCTCAAATTAATCTAACTTTCATGTCAGTAACTCCATGGCACCAAGACCCAAAAACACTTCAAAGGATTTTCTTGCTCCTTTCAGATCAAAGGGTCAGAATATTTTAGATATAGAGCAGGAAGGCATATCAGAGACCATCTCATCCACACCCCTCACTTTACATATGGGGAAACCGAGGCCCCCTGTGGTTAAGTGACCTGTAGTGACCACATAGGTACTGTAGTAAATAACAAAGTGAGAATCATATTACTCCACCTAATAAACCTCTGCATAGCACCCTTGCTGCAAGTATATGGATAAAAATGTAACTAAAAGGAAAAATACAACAAAAAACTTTTAACATCCTTTAGTTCCAAAAATCTATAATCCTCTAGAGTCCAATATTAGGGTTCTTTTAAGGTTCCTCACAAGTCTTTTCTTCCTCTGTTGCTCTCTGCAGGGTGAAGAATTCTCTTCCTCATTCTCCCTCCGCCCCATGTTTGTCTGTAGTTCTGTCTTCTGTTTTTTTCTCTTTGTCTCTGTCTCTGTCTCTCTGTCTCTGTCTGTCTCTGTCTCTGTCTGTCTCTCTCTCTCTGTGTCTCTCTCTCTGTCTCTCTCTGTCTCTGTCTGTCTCTCTCTCTCTTTCTCTCTCAAATTTATAATGAGTCATCCCCCAAATCCTCTCTTTGGTATTCAAATCCCTTCATAACCTACACTCCCCCCACATCTTTCCAGTCCTCTTACACTTCACTCCCTGCCACACACTTACTCTTCAATCCAGTGGCTTCCTTGATGCTTCACAAACAAGATGCTCCATCTCTAGGCTCCAGGCATTTTCTCTGTCTGGGCCTCAATGCCTAGGAATGCTCTTTCTTCATCTCCACCTACTGTCTTCCCTGGCTTCCTTCAAGTTTCAACTAAAATCCAATCTTCTGGAAGCCTATCCCAACCTCTCTTAATTCTTGTGCCTTCCCTTTTTTATTTCCCATGTTTCCTGTATGCAGCTCATTTGTCCGTATTTGTTTACTTATTGTCTCTTCCTTTAGATTGTAATCTCCTTGAGGGCAGGGATTGTCTTTTGCATCTTTTTGTACCCCCAGCACTTTGGCACAATGCCTGGCACATAGTACACATTTAATAAATGCTTATTGACTGACTTATTGACTTTGATATAAATTTGGGATTATGCCCCATATATTGCCCCCTAAACTGTGCATACTTTTTTGCTCAGCCCAGACTCTGATGAATTCAAAGAAAGAGGGAGGGGATTCATATGTACAAAAATACAATAGCTCTTTTGAGGTTACAAAGAACTAGAAACTAAGACTGTGCCCATCAAATGGGGAATGTCTAAACCAGTGGTGGGGAACCTGCAGCCTTGAGGTCACATATGGCCCTCTAGGTCCTCAAGTATGGCCCTTTGACTGAATCTAAACTTCACAGAACAATCCCCTTAATGAAAGGATTTGTTCTGGAAAACTTGGACTCAGTCAAAAGGCCACACTCAAGGACCTAGAAGGCTACATGTAGGCCACAAGCTGCAGGTTCCCCACTCCTGGTCTGAACAAACTATGGTATATGAATATAATGGTATATCCTAATTATGGAAGAGATGATTTCAGAGAAGTCTATCAAGACTTGAATCAATTCTGAGTGAATTGAACAAAACTAGGAGAATAACTTATACTGGAATAATAACATTGTAAATGCAAACAGTTTTGAAAGACTTAAGAATCTTGATCAATGCAATGATCAACCATGATTCTAGAGGATCAATGGATCCGTGTTACTCACCTTCTGACAGAAAAGTAAAAAATATTATGCAAAATGAGACATAAAGTTTTGGACATGACCAATACAGGAATTTGTTTTGTTTGATTATGCATATTTGTTGCAAGGGTTTTATTTTGTTTTGTTTCTGGTGGAGATGGAAGAGGTGGGAGAGAGGAAAAAATAAATGTTTGATAATTGGAAAAAATAAAATTTAATTTCATAAATAAAGAGCTATCATATGAAGGAGAGGTTAGACTTTTTCTGCTTTACTGGTTGTGAACCTAGTTGACCAAATACATGATGGTGTCCTCAAAAGAAATAGAGATTAGAAAAGTGAAAAGGGGGGGAATGCTTAGGAGAAAATGATAATATCTTCTCCTTTTGATATGTTAAGTTTGAGATGTCAATGAGATACTGAAACAGGAGTGTCTAATGAGCACATCTGGTAATACAGGATTAGATATCAATTGGTAATACAGGATTGGAGATGAGGAGGATGATTGGGATAGATATATGGATATAGTTGGATACATGGATAGTAACCACTCCTGTAGAGAGATGGTAGTTGAACCTCTAAGAATTCATAAAGCCAGCAAGAAAAGACAGACAGATACTATAGATACAGAAGAAAAGAAATCTCAGTACTGAGCTTTTGGGGTACATCCACACAAAAGGGGTGAGGCATGGATGATGGTATAGCAAAGGAGACTGAAAAGGAGCAGTAAGACACCTAGGAAGAGACCCAAGAGAGAACAATGTCATGAAAATCCAGGGAGAAGATGGTATGTAGTGGAAGGTGTGATAAACTATTTAATCCTGCAGAAGGTCCAGAAGGATGAGGTCTAAGAAGAGGCCACTGTATTTGGCAGTTGAGAGATCACTGGTAACCTGGGAAAGAGTAGTTTCAGATCAGTGATGAGGTCAGAAGCCAAACTGCAAAGGGGTGAGAAGTGAGAAAAAAGAGAAGAAGTGATGGCAGCAAATGCAGATAGACTTTTCTAGGAGTATAATTAAGAAAAGGAGGAGAGGTATAGAATGATATCTTGAGGGGATGGCAGGATCTAGTGAATCACCTCTTAAAAGGCCTTGAATTCTTGATTTGAAAGAGCCATCCAAGGCAATTGTCCTATATGTATATCCCTCCACCTATGTTCTGTGCTCACATGTGTTCTCATGCCACATATAGTAGTACTAGTAACAATAATAACAATAACAATAACAATAACTCTTATTTTTGTAGTGCTTTCAAGTTTGCAAAGTGTTTTCTTCACACATATTAATTCATTCAATCTTCACAACAACCTTGTGAGATATGTGCCATTAGTATCCCCATTTTATTTTTTTATTTTTTTTAATTTATTTTATTTTCAATTCACAGAACAAAACAAGCATTCCCATAATACAGTACAACAAAAAAGATGATTGCACATGAAACTACGAATCTATCGTGTACAACTTCCTCTTCCCTCCAAATATTCAACAAAGTATCACATAAATTTCTTTTTTCTTTTTTTAAATTAATTTATTTTGAATTATGAACAATCACTTCCATAAACTTTTGAGTTTTAAATTTTTCTCCCCTTTCCTCCCCACCTCCTTCCCCAAGATGGCACACAATCTGATGTAGGCTATTATACATATACATTCCTATTAAACATATTCTCACATTAGAGATGTTGTAAGGAAGAATTAGAACCAATAGGAAGAATACCAGAAAGAGGAAACAAAACTCAACAGGAGAAAAAAATAGCAAATAGTATGCTTCTATCTGCATTCAAACTCCATAGTCCTTTCTTTGGATATGGATAGCATTTTCCATCATGAGGCCTTTGGAGATGTCTTAGATCCTTGTATTGCTGAGAAGGGTCAAGTCTATCAATATTAGTCATCACACAATATGACTGTTACTGTGTACAGCGTTCCACTGGTTCTGCTCACTTCACTCAGCATCAGACCATACAAGTCTTTCCAAGTTTTTCTGAAGTCAGCCTGTTCATCATTTCTTATAGAACAATAGTATTCCATTACATTCATATACCACAACTTATTCAGCCATTCCCCAATTGATGAGCATCCTCTCAATTTCCAATTCTTTGCTACCACAAAAAGAGCTGCTATAAATATTTTTGTACATGTAGGTCCTTTTCCCATTTGTGTGATCTCTTTGGGATATAGTCCTAGAAGTGCTATTGCTGGGTCAAAGGGTATGCACATTTTTATAGCCCTTTGGGCATAGTTCCAAATTGCTCTCCAAAATGGTTAGATTATTTCACAACTCCACCAGCAATGCATTAGTGTTCCAATTTTCCCACATCTTCTCCATAGTATCCCCATTTTACAGATAAAAGAACTGAGACACAGAAAGATTAGGTAACTTGTCGAGGTTCACACTGCTACTAAGGCAGGATTTGAACTCAAGCTTTCCTGACTCCCACTCCTTAGCTGTATCCATTGTGCCATCTAGCTGCTTCTAGGTTCTTTTCTATGCATGTTACCCAGTGATGCACGTTCCTAAAATGTATAATCTCTCCCAATGATGGGATGGTAAAGTATGTAAGAATGTACCCCTACATGTGGGAGAGGGGATTTTTTTTCACATATTTTATTATACTCTTTAATTAAATGTCCTTTCCTTTGAACTAATATGTCCTCTGGTTGGTGGTAATAGAATTACATCAGTGGGGATTTGTGAAGTATGACTTTGAGTGGACTGTGGTGTATAAACATGCCTCAAACCTAGGATAGCTTTCAAGGGACCCATACATCAGAGTGGTCTCAGATACTATATACAATCATTGCGACAAACATTTCTTAAATGCCTAGGGTATGTGGTGCATTGTGCTAAGCACCAAAGCAAACATAAGGATAAATAAGATAGTCATAGAGTATCTTGTCTTAATTGATCCTCATAACAACCCTCTGAGGCAAGCAACGCAAATATTATAACCTCCCTACCCCCTTTACAGATGAGACAGCAAAGTCATTTACCTATGGTTATACAGCATACAGGTGGCACATTGAACATCTGAAGCTGTCTTCTATCTTTCAGTCTAGTTCTTTCCATTCCCCTATACCAAAATGCCTTTTTAGAGGAAGAAAGACACCTTAAAACAAAAGAAGCTGAAGGCATGGAATTTGCTAAGGTTCTGGGTTCAAATTCCAGCCTCACTAGTTGTTGGACCTCTCTGAACCTCAGCTTCCTTATCATAAAAAGAGAGAGCTAGATTAGATTGATTAGCTAAGTTGCACCTCAGCTCTAAATCCTATGACCCAATAATTGTCAACATGTTTCTTTTCCTACTTCAAAATATTGTTAAAGCACTATAAAAATGTGAGTTATTAGCATCAGAATTATCACCAATCACTTGTATCACTCAATAAGTCTGAAGTTTTGGACAGTAATAAATCCTCCCCAAGGAATAGAAACAGATTAATGGAGTTTATTCCTTTTGTGTTGCCCTCGTAACATGAAAAAATATCACCAGAGATCCAAGTTTCCCTAGAACTTTGATGGAACAATTTCTATTTTAATTTCAAACAAGATCATGTCCTAGGCAAGAAAGTCTCCCCTCTAAAACAAAACAGCTTTTCAAGTTTCTTCTAACCACAATGAGTAATCCTTTATACTGGGGGAGTAGGAAGAAATGCAGAATGTATTCCTGTTATTATGTATCTCCTGTCTAAAGGGTAAGCAGTCTGGCTAAAAAACATACTAACTAAATAAAAGTTGTGGGTGGGTAAATGTGGCTATTTCTTTGTAAAACTGATTAAAAAAAAAGAAGCCTAATCCATGCACATTTTAGCAACAAAAAACAAAATAAAATACACCCCATGACCAAATATAAAACTGCTAAACTAAAAGCAATGTGTTACCCAGGACCATAACTAGGACAAGGTGACTAGAGTTCTGCCTTATATCACTGGAAGTGAGAGGGTAGCTGAGCAGAACTAGTCACCAAGAACTATAAATTAAAATAAAATCTATCAGATGATGAACAAGGATAAGCAAATACTTCGTATACAAGAAGGCACTGAGCTGAGTCGTGAAACACCCTGGTGATTATAAAAAGGAAGTGTGAGTAAGACTTGTTTTGCAGGTATAGGGGACAGCTTGTGCATAGATGTAGAGGTAATGGCATGATGTTTAGAGAATAGCCGGTAGGGTATTTGTCTAAAACAGAGCGCCTGAAGGGGAGTAAGGTGAAATAAGTTTGTAAATGTAGTTAAGAGCTAGATCATACAGGACTCAAAATGACATCTGAAGGAATTTGTATTTTGTTCTAGAGACAGGGAACCCTCAAAGATAATAGAGGAGCAACATGTCCAGAATTTTGCCTCCTGAATATTAGTTTAAAGAAGAAATATCCACAGAGGAGACAAAATTTTAAAGAAAATAAATTGATTTTTTCAAGATAACTCAAGGAGGGCAAAATATCAAAAGAATTGGGGGAGGAGGACACATTGACTGCATTGTATTTGGGGGGAAATGAAATTGTTAAGAGAGTAACTACCAATCTATATGCCTACTTTCTCATGTCTAAAAATAATCTTTATAGGAATGATCTACGCTCATGTGAAAGGTATCATTGGGAAAAAATGAAAGCAAACAGTTTTTCACAATTTCCCAAATGGAATAGAAATTCCATATAGATAGTGGGGTTCTCCAGATACACTTTTTGTAGGTAACATTGGGCTGATTACATCAACTCCAAGATATGATACTTATTTGGTTGGTTTTTCCTTTTCTTTTCATTCCCTTGAATTATAAACATTCTGAAAGCACAAAAGAGATGGACTACGTGTGGCATGAGTAGGTTCAAGGGATTAATGCAAATAGAATTGACTAAAGTTGTCCAGTGTTACATTACATCAGTAACTTAAACAAAAACCAGAAAAGCCATCCACTTTGTGGGAAATGCACCAAGAAACACCAGAGAAGAACATGGATGGAAACACACTGGGAACACCTGAGACATAGCATAGATAGTAGTAAGTTTGCTGGACAAAATCTCCAGATTGTCATTGGGTTCACTATATCAAGGAATCCTGGTCCGAGGGCAATTCTGGGTTGTGTGTGAAACATCAGGGAAGACCTGATGGTGATCAGTCTATTGAATGGAATGAAGAAATTTTGCCTAATAGTCAGCCAAGAATGAAATGCCATCCATTCTGGTGTCAGGGCAGACGATCCAATGATGAAATGATTCCCTTTCCCTGACTTGTGTGATATTAAAATCAGTGTAGAGAAGCAAAGGGATGCTTTATAATCCTGCCCTACAAATTGCTTCAAGGTGTTTCCTCTGCTGAAAGTGAAGTTGTAAATGCAATTTTTACTGGAGCAGCTGCAGTCACAGGGAAGCTGAGGTTCCAAACCTTTCCACAAGTACCTGGCCCAGACACTTGAATGTTACATCTTTTATTTTCGCTTCCAATCAATAAATGCAGTCCAATCTATACTGTGAGTGTATTTTCCCTTTCAGATCATGAAAAGTTGGAAAAGAGGTTAGATTCCTGATGGGATGGGAACATACCCACATCATTTTTATTAATTTTGTCTTATTGGAAATGCTCACATGCTAAACCAAGAGTTCTTACCCATTCTTTTTTTTTTTTTTTTTGGTAAATGGACCCCTTTGCCTATCTGGTGACACCTGTGGACCTCTTCTCAGAATAGCTGTTTCTAGGTAATTGAAGAAAATGCTAAATAGTTGTTATAAATTAGTGAAAACAAAGTTGTAATTTTTCCATCCAAGGTCACAGATACCCTGAAATCTATCCATGGTCCTCTTTGGGGGCTTTCAACCCCAGGTTAAGGACTTCTGTTCTAGACAGAGAATCTGAGGAAATTACTAAAAAGGAAGGTGGGGGCTATTAGATAGAAGCAGACCATATCTATGCATGTGCAAAAGGACTTGGGCTGGTAGCTCAGGATTCATGGTGATATTTAACAGATAGTTAAGAAACTGTACTTTGAGCAGTTATTGCACACTCCTCCAGTTAGGAGGCACATTGGACATTTCCTAACCTTTACCTACCTGTCTTTCCATCTCTAGTGCCAATATAGAGAAGATACTAGAGTTATTCCTGTGAAGAGGAGAAGGAAAAAACAAGATTCCTACACAAGAATACTATATGACTTTTTCAGTGAAATTCACAGTTGTTCAAACAGTACCAGTCCAATAATACACACAAAGAAAACTCAAGGAGATGAGGAATGCATGTTGCTTAGGCTATGACAGTTGAGTGGCCAATCCAGAAGTAGTCCAAGGTTACATTTACCTTGGACAGGCACTACAGATGAACAATGAGCTAGACTAGAACCTTTAATGATATGATACTAGATATACATCTAAAAGAAAGTCTATCTGGAATCTCAGGGAAGATAGATATTAGATAGATAGATAGATAAATAGATAGATAGCTGGATGGATGGATGGATGGATGGTCAGACAGATGGAAGGACAGACAGACAGACTGATAGATAGAAAGATGGATAGATAGATAGATAGATGATGGATGGATGGATGGATGGATGGACGGTCAGACGGACAGATGGACAGACAGATAGATGGATAGATAGTAGTTGATAGACACACAATAGATAGATACATAGACAAATAAAGCATTTGTTAATCACCTGCTATGTGCCAAACACTTCGCTAAATGCTGAGGATATAAATATGAGCAAGTAAAATAGTCCCAGCTAGGTGGTGGAGTCCCAACTAACCTCAAAGAGCTTATATTCTAACAGGAGAAGACAACACATAAAGGGGATGCAGAAAGGGGAAGGGGGAATGTTGAGGCCACATGATTAAGGCATTTAGAAAGTCAAATAACCTAAGGTGATCATGGAATATTAGAGCTGGACCTCAGAAATCATCTAGCCCATCATCCTCACCTTACAGATGAAAAAAAAAAAAACTATAGCCCAGAAAGAAATGATTTGTCTAATATCTCACACAGCTAACTTTGGGGTAGGATTAGGACTAGAATCCAAATTTCCTTGCTCTTAATTGATTGCTCTTTCCACTGTTATATTTTCCAAAGTGGGGCTACAGGACCAATCCCAGAAGAAGGAAGACCCAGATTCATGTCCTGTCTCTGA
Source organism: Vombatus ursinus (assembly GCF_900497805.2). Taxonomy (NCBI): domain Eukaryota; kingdom Metazoa; phylum Chordata; class Mammalia; order Diprotodontia; family Vombatidae; genus Vombatus; species Vombatus ursinus. The sequence goes on along the minus strand of NW_020940360.1, from coordinate 10,904,808 downwards.
CATATACTAGCTGTGTGGCTGTGGGCAATCTTGAAGACTGTAAGTTACAGAAGAGTTGGCATACATCAATGCAGAGGGAATTCCCCTACACCCAGTGAAATCACGGGTCTAGGCCAAAAAAAATTTGTAAAAATAACCTTTGAGGTAGTAGATTTAATATTTCAAGGCTCTTCGCACTATAAATGAAACTCTAGGGGAATTACATGTATCTGATTCTTTTTTTTTTCCTGCTATGTGGCTGAAAGAACAAGCTGTGCATGATTTTTATGACCAGGCTAGTGATGGATTCCTTCAGGGGGCTATTAACTCTATTGATGTCTTTGGTTTATGTTCCCTCCTCAAAATTAGAAATTGCTTAAAACCAAAGGAAAAAAATGATTTCATTCTTAAATAGGCCATTAGTGATATCGGATAGTTTGTTATACTATAATATAATATTGAAATTCCTAGAGGCAATAGATTTTCAATCATGAATTAAAGAGACAGAACCTGAGTGGCTGAGTTTAAGGCATGTTGGAAAAGAATCTTGGGGAATTAACTGTTTCACAGATTGCATGGTAACACTGACTTTTTAAAAAGAATGTCAATGATCCTTGCAAGATAACTGTTGGCACGTAAGTCATAAGATCAGAAAGCCTGATCTAGTAACAGCACCATGCAACTAAGATAATAAAACCCATTTTGAGCTTTTGGGAAAAAATATATACATGGAAATACAAGAGAGCAAAAATGACCACCAGAAAATTAAGTGGCCTGAAATTTGCAACAGATGACATTTTAGCATCTAAAAATTATAGTAAGCCACTGATCCATAAGCTAACAGGAACAGACATGCATGGCTGGGTATTTACTATGAGCATGTGCCTGGGCTACTGTCACTCTGCCTTGATGCATGGCTAATGCAACCTTTAGACCAGTCCTTTCACGTAAACACAGTATTGAGGGACTATAACACATAATGCCTTGGCAAAATAGCATCATTCCAAGTCTTATGATGACAGGGAAACTGATTTATAGACCCCACTTAGCAATAAAAAGGCAATATAATTCTACTTGTACCTAAAAAAAACAGCAGGAAAATGCAAATGCCTACTTAAAGGACTAGAGAAGTATCAGTTATGATATTAGAGAGATTAGCCAACAGCTCTAATTGTGTACATATAAATCCATATCGCTGAAAGGCATGCAATTGGTAACTGGCAATTCTCACCATCTGTACCCAGAAGCCCCAGTAATTTTCCTTTGCTTGAATATGGGGGCCAAATTACTGGGGACAGACTCTTAGGGAGTAATAGTCTCCTAAAATAAGCAATGAAATTTCTCTTTAAAGATACCATCATCATGTTTTCAGAAGCTTAACACTTTCCCCTAATTCTTCTCATAAAACAATAAATAAATACTCCCTGCTGAGATCAGGATACTCTCTGAGAGTATGCTACATACAATGAGTCTCCTAGCTAAAACACTGGGGCATTGTCAAAATGCAAGCGGTAATATGAGACTGTGGAATTTATTCTTGGAGAAAATACAGAAATGTGTTAGTTGAAAGAGAATTGCTAATTTAGATTAAGTCATCGTTACCTCCTTGTTGAATCCATACAAAGGTAAAGCTCATTCATGTTTATGTCAAATTAATTCAACATAGCATCTAAATCACAGCAATCTCAGTTTCCCCAATAAAATTGTTCATTTGCTTCCTAATATGGATAATATATAATTCAAAGTTGAAACCTGGTCCCCAGAGCTTATCCAGATTGGATATGTGTCTCAAAAGATCAGCAAATCCACCAGAAGTGAAATAGCAATCTATAAACCACCTTGATGACTTGTCAATAGGAAAAGGAAGAAAGGATGAGATTGTAAACCAAATAACCTTTCCATGACCTCAATCCTCCCCCACCCCTTGACAAGTAATAAGGGCAATTCCTGAGCCCCTTTGTTTGAGGTAGCTGACTTGGAAGATTCATCTGCATTTACATCGAGAAGCGAGATGACCCACACATGCATGCTTTAATTCAGATACTTTCATGGCTTTCCCCTGAGTTTCAAAATAGATAAAGCTTTTTACCATTTTTAAGAAGCCAAAAGGAATATATGGTTGCATGATTCTTGCCCAAGCAGCCCCTGTCATGATGAGGGAACACCCAAAAGGAAAGGAGGTCCTCCCCTTTGTACTCACCCTCCAATGTAGAGAGAGGTCATATATGGAAGAGTTTAGATGGTGAGAAGATACCCTTCAGCACACCTAAGAGCCTAAGGCAAGTCTCAGCCTTCTCATCAACAAATTGAAAGAAATATATTCGGTATATTCAATTTTTAAAAATAGTAGACACGTATGACATAATACAAATAAGCATATACAAATTAATTCAATGAAATTTCAAGAGGCAAAAAGTGCTGACAACTGGGGGGCATTAACTTGATCTCATGTTGGAGGTAGCAAGTGAGCTGGGTTTTGAAGGAAGCTAAGGATTCTAGGAGGCAGAAGTAAGTAAGGAGTTAATTCTAAACATGAGAAGCAGTTTCTGCAAAGGAAAGGAGGTGGGACATGGAATGTCATTGGAAAAGAGGGTATGAGAAAGAGTAATATGAAATGACTGGAAAGGTAGATGGGACCTAGATTGTGATGACCCACAAAATACCCAACTGAAGAGAGTATATTTGGTCAATGCAATTTGGTCAGATGCAATAGTCATTGAAGATTTCCAAGTAGGAGGATGATACGGTAAGATTTCTGTTTTAATGTCTCTGCAGTTCTTCTAATTTCAAATATTCTACCATTCTATAAGTATGTTAATGGTTCCTCAAACACATGAGAAAATAGCATGTATTCATGTTAACTATAAACATACAAATGGATTTTAAAGAAATTAGTGCCAGGCTATAGGAAAACTTAGCACAATTTTTGAGTAGGATAGTCAGGTAATGAAAGTAATATAGCAATACCATCTTCCTTGGGCTGACTGTTCAATGAAAATCTGTAGGTACCACATGGGATCAAAGTTAAAGTTGCGTAAGTGAAAGTCAAGAGATTGGCCTGATTACTCTTGAAAGCAATTTGGTAACTACAGGACAAAAGTCACTTCAATGGTTTGTTCTATTTCACCTAACAATCCCACTCCCTCCTGGACAAGGAGTTCGGTGACAAAAAGGTCATTCATAGTAGCATTCTTTGTGGTTAAAATAAATCTAGAAACAAAGAAGATGCATGTTAATTGGGAAATGGCTGAACAAAAAACTGAGGTATATGAATGTGGTGGAATATTTGTTGCTCCATAAAAAAGACAACTACCAGGGATTTGAAGAAATATGGGAAGACCTATATGAATTGATGCAGTCTAAATAAGCAGAACCAAGAGATCAATATGCACAATGACCACAATAATGTAAAGGAAGACAACACTATACTGCCTAACCTGGGCAACTATTTCCAATGTCTTCCCAAAAGTTTATCATAAAATTCCATCAAATGTGGTGGGGACCTTCCTCACATGCTGTTGACATTACATATGTTAGAAATGAAGTTAGTTAGTAATGAAGTACATGGACTCTCCATCAATTAACCCTTTCTCTTATCATGTGACTATCCCCTTCATTTTTCAGTCAACCAAAAGGCAGTTGGTTACTAATATATCAGACACTGTGTTAGGCAAAGAAAACACTGGGTTATACAAAGAAAAGCAAAACCACAGTCCCTGACCTTGAGGAGTTTACATTCTAATAAGGGAGACAATACGTAAATAAAAAGGTACATAAATGATACATATAATATAAATGGAAGGTAATCTCAGAGGGAAGGAACTGAGGGGATGAGGAAGGCATTGGGGGAGGGAAGATCTGGGAAAGGTCTCCTGCAGAACGTGAGATTTGAGCTAAATCTTGAAGGAAGCCAGGGAAGCCAGGAGTTGGAGGTGAAGAGAGAAAATATTCCAGGCATGGGAGACAGCCAGTGCAAAGGTATAGAGTTGAGGGATAGAGTGTTATGTGCAAGAGGAAATGACCAAGTAGATTCTTTAGCTGTTTTATAGAGTCGTGGAGGAAAGCAAATTATGATGAGATTGTTAAGGTTGGAAAAGGCCAGGCTATAAAAGGGTTTAAATGTCCAATAGAGGACTTTGTATTTGGTCCTTGGTATAACAGGGAGACACTGTAGTTTATTAAGTAGGAGAAGTGACATGTTTAGACCTACACTTCAGAAAAATCATTTTGGCAGCTTTGTAGCATCTTTTATGCACTTCTGTTTAAATATTTGTTGCTGATCTGATGCATCCCTCCTGTGCCAATCATGCCCTTCCCAATTACCCCAAGAGCAATTCTCAGAGAGTTTTCATTCTTTGAAGACTATCAGGTCCCATTACTGGTAGCCATATAACATCACCAAAAGAATATTGGTTTTAGAAAGATGGGGCTTCATTTCAGGGGTAAGTGTGGAATTATTAGAAAAATTTTGTGATTTCAAAAAAAATAAATTCAGTCTACTTTTTCCTCCTATTCAATTCTGAATCCAACTCATCATCCATTTGCAGTGTCTACGATATGAAGTACCTATAGATACAGAAAGGGAGATAAATAGATACACATACATATATGTATACATGTAGATATAGATTATATAGGTGTTGATATAGGTATGGGTGTGGATATAGATATAGATGTAAGTATAGGTGTATGTCTAGATTAAGGTACAGGTATAGATATGGAAGTGGTTATATGGATATAGATATAGATGTATATGCATTTATAGGCATAGATATAGATTATATAAATATAAGTGTATGTGTATATATGTGTGTGTGTATATGTATGTATGTATGTATGTATGTATACGGTGGCCAGCTAGGTAGCACAGTGGATATAGTTCTGGGCCTGCAGTCAGGAAGACTCATCTTCCTGGGTTCAAATCTAGTCTCAGACACTTAATAGTTGTGTGACCTTGGGCAAGTCACTTAACCCTGTTTGTCTCAGTTCCCTCATCTGTAAAATGAGCTGGAGAAGGAAATGGCAAACCACTCCAGCATCTCTGCCAAGAAAATCCCAAATGGTGTCATGAAGAGCCAAATACAACTGAAACAACTGAATAACAATAGATGTAGATATAAATGTAAATATAAATGCAGATATGGGCATAGATAAAAATTATAAAATTAGAGATAGAGATAGAGATATGGATAAAGATAGATAGAGATACATGCTGGTGGATGAGCTCTATGAATAGTTGATTTGATTGCATCTCATGGTATGTATAGAGAGCATTCTTCATTTATTTGGTTATTCCTATATGGAAAGTGAGACCAAACTCTTTCAAGTAATTCTGGATCTATGGCCACTGTGGTCCCTTCCAACTCCCAAATTCCGTATGATTCATTCCCTACAATGTTCAAAGGCTTCACACAATCGGCATAATAACATCCACAAATAAGGGCATCAGTAAGCCCCAATGTTATACAGGGGAATCCTTGAACTTGTACTCTGGATTAAACCTCCATCATGACAATGACAAACATCTTTGCTGAGTATAGATCCCTGGTCCTTATGCTTCACTTAATAGTAACGATCAAAGGATATCTGAATGAGGTTTACCTGGTTTTGGCTTGTGCATGGAAAGCTCTTAAAGAGGAAAACTTTTAAAATGATGTTTTGCTCTATTCAATTAAATGCTTTTTAATTGTCAATGAACAATGAACTCAGTGAGATCTTGTGTTTTCTACATCTTTGAGTCAATTGTGGAATAGTAAAAATATGACCTATTGTAGAATTGGTAAAAGCCTGCCTGTTCTCTTGTAATACTGCAACTATTTAGCAAGTAGGTCAAGATATTTTCTGACAAAGCTTCTTTTTAGGCTCTTGTTCTCCTCATTATGATCATATATATCAGTTAAAGATATATACATCATATATCTATATGAAGTGGTTATATTACCCTTTTAATGTCAATATGCTTTCTGCCATCAATTTACCATTTTTCATCATCAATGTGTGTTTAATAGCTTAAGGTTAGCCTCAATGCATGTGTATATCATTTTGATAAAACTTTTATATAGATAGAAAAATAAACATATGGGTGGGTAATTATTGGGGGTTTTTTCCTTGGTCATCTTTTTTGGGTTATAATAAGGCCCTAAATTCTGGCTGTGCCTTTGTTATATTTCCCTGCTTTAATAGTTTAAAAATAAATACATTAATGACCTCAAAATTGTGTTCCCTCTAGCGCAGACCTCCTCTGTGTATATACTTGGTCTAATCCTACTGTTTTTCCCATCTTTTTCATGGTACACTTTGTGCTTTCTCTAAAAGTACATCAGGAACTGCATTGTTCAAATAAAAATCAAACAACAAGCATTTATTAAGTACTTACTATGTGATATAAAAATATCTACATTCAAATAGAGGAGAAAAAATGTATATTCATAGTGTCAGGGACAGGCTGAAGTGTGAATCATTGAACAGTAAACAAAAGGTTTACTTTGCCCTATCCTACAAGTATACAATAGCACTTAGCTTTTTAGATATACCCCCTTTCCCCCAGGGTCTTCATAAAGAAATGAGTATGGGTTTCCATATGCAAGGTTCCATGGAAAGGGTAGAGGTTGGACACTGGAGAACTCCTCCCAATTCCTCCATCATTTAAGGGGGACACCCAGGGAATTCACCTCATCATTTCATACCCAGCTGATCTCTTAGATTTCATAGTCTCCAGAAAATCATCATTCTGTAAAATGAAATCAACTCTGAAACTCATACTTCCTCAGTACCTCCTGCCCCTGAGACCCTTGCCTCCCTCTTATTGGAGAAGTTGGAGGTTGAACATTGGAGAGCTTCTCTCAGATCCTCCACTATTTAAGGAGGGCACCCAAAGAATTCACTTCATCATTTCCGACTCAGTTGATTGGGATTTCATAATCTCCAGAAACACCTCATTCGGCTAAACACTAAATTCAGCTCTGTAACTCACACTTTCTCAACAAATTTCCCATCCTGGCTACAGGACTTCATCTTATCCCTAGCCAGGTAACATCATCCCCCCCCCATCTTTTTTTTTATATATTGTCTTCTCCCATTAGATTGTGAGTTCCCTGAGGATAAGGATTATTTTATGCTCTTCTTTGTATCCTCAGTATTTAGCACTGTGCCTGGCACATAGCAGGAGCTTAAGAAATGTTTATTGATTTTGACTCTGATTTCTCAGATATCTACCAAGTAAAAGGGACTCTGATTCCAATTTTTCAGCCATTAGGTGACCAGGAAGCTTTATGAAGGGAGGCAGGGGTCAATCAGATCCCAGGGACAGCTTTGTCATTTTTAGAGAAAATTAATCCCTGTTGCTGGGAAATGAGTGTGTGTTGCGGGGCAGGGAGGATGGTGTCAAGCCAGGGAGAAATGGGAAACCCAGCTCTACTAGCTGTCAAATAATAAGCATTTAATAAGTGCTTACTATGTGCCAGGGTGTGTATGTGATATTCTGGAAGGACTAGCACTTCTGGTGTAAAGGCTTGCTGAGACTAGGGCTGCTCATCTAGCTTTTGTGTCCACCTTCACTCTACTCTCACCTGTGCCTCTGTACAGGGATGGGGAACCTGCAGCCTCGAGGTCACAGGTTCCCCACCCTTGCTGTAGCATATGTAGTGGCCACACCCCATCCCCATAAAATCATCTGGGTAGATGGGCTAAACCAGGTTGAGGATAACCAATTGGCTTCAGACCAGTCAGTGAGTCAGGGAAATGTCTACCCCATTCATGGCAGAATGGGCAGATAAGAACAATTTGTTCCAACGGTGGCCATGAAGGTGCTAAAGCAGGTGCTATGGAGTGCTTAGAGCTTGGTCAGACGTAGAAGATGCCAAGATCATCTACTGCATCCTGGGCCATCTCCAGTCATCCTGACTTTTGTCTTGCCCCTAGACTTTGACGACTCTGGAAGAAAGAGTGAGGCTGATGACTTTGTACAACTCTGCCACACTTCAATCCAATCACTGGCAAGTCAAGACATCACCCCATGATCTCACTTGGCCTCTTTGAAAATGAAGGGACAAACAACAACTATGTGCCAGGCACTCTTTCAAATGTTGGGGATACAAGAAAAGCAAAAACAGTCCATGACCTCAGAGAGTGTATATTCTAACGAGTGGACCACAGAATGATAAGATAAAGTAATATGTGATAATACTAGAAAGTTAAGGTGTGACAGAGCCTTGAATGCTGAATACAACAATTTATATTTGATCTTAGAAGGGATAAGCTCTGGAGTTTACTGAGTAAGGGATAGCATGGTTAGTTTGACTCATGCTGTAGGAAAAATAATTTTGGCAGCTGCATAGAAAATGGATTAGGATGGAAAGAGAACTGAGGTCAGGAACAAGAGGTGAAGAAGGCCTGGATGAAAATGATGGCTATCTGAGTAGAAAGAAGGGTCTGGATGTGAGAAATGCTATAGAAGGAGAAATGACAAGATTTAGCAATTGATTGGATATATGTGGGTCAAAGACAGTGAGGCATTAAGGATAGCAGCAAGGTTATGAAACTAAATGACTGGAAAAATGCTTGTGTCCTTGACAGAAATTGAGAATGTCAGAGAGGTGGATTTGGGCAAGAAGATAATGAGTTATGTTTTGGATATGTTAAGTTTGAGATGCCCATAGGTTATCCAGTTCAAAATGTACAATAGGCTGCAGAACTGGAGTTCTTAGAAGGACTAAGCAAGATATGTAAATCTGGGAGTTATCCCCATAGAGATGATAATTGAGCCAATGGGAATTGATGAATTATCAAGTGAGATATGGAGAGAGAGAAGAGAAGCAGGCCCGAGTCAGAGCTTGGAGTACACAGAAATGGAGGGGAGGGCATGCTATATAGTTGACGAGACAGAAAAGCGAACTGAAAAGGAGCAATTAGACAGGTAGGAGGAAAACCAAGAAAGACCAATATCAAAAAAAGAGGCTCAAGTATCCAGGAAGAGAAGATGGTCAGTAGGGTCAAAAGCTGCAGAAGTCAATAAGCACAAGATTAAGAAGAGACTGTGAGTTTCGGAAAATAAGAATCTTTGCTGACTTTAGAAAGTAGTTTTGGGTAAGCTAGGTGGCACAGTGGACAGAGCACTAGCCCTGAAGTCAGGTGGACCTGACCTGAGTTCAAATCCAACCTCAGACCAAACACTTGACACTTACTAGCTGGGTGACCCTGGGCAAGTCGCTTAACCCCAATTGCCAAAAAAAAAAAAGTAGTAGTTTCATTGAAGGATGAGCTCAGAAAACAGATTACAAGATGTTAAGAAATGAGAGTAGAGGACATGGAAACAATGAGTAGATTTTCTAGGAAATTAGCTAAGAAACAGAGCTATATTAGAGTTTTTAGGAAATTACAGGATTTTTTTTTTAAGAATGGAACTTGGGAATACTTGTAAGTAATGGGAAATAGAATGTAGGAATGTAGGAAAAGATTAAAGATTAAAAAGAGAAGGGAGATGGCAATTGAGTAATAATCTTCCACAGTACAGAGGTGTAGACGAAATCAATGGTACATGTAGAGGGGGTGAACTTGATGAGAAGGGCCACTGATTCATCAGAGGCTAAAGTAGGAGATAAAGGTGTGCATTGGGGTGAGAGAAGGGTAATGGGGTGAGGAAAATTGTAAGATAGAGACAGGGAGAAGAGGGAGCTCATATAAATGGCTTGATTTTCATGTCTTCCTCTACTCTAAAGGACCTACAGTCGATAATATCACAGGAATTTCCCAGAGTCAAACTAAAAGGAAGAGATAAAGTTTCCAAGCTGAAGAACCTGTGTCAGGGAGCATTCAAAATTCAAAGTCTGATTCAATCAGTGCCCAAACATTCTTGATCAGATGCAAGGCCTAGCTCTTTGTTCAAACCTTTCATGACAGCCGGGCCATTGGTTCCCAAGCTCCCATCATTTAACTCGAGAACTCAGCCTTGCTCTTATCCTGGCATTTCTATTTGTCATGATCACACAAAAAATTCGCCAAGTCCAGAGGTCTGGGTAGCTAACATGCCTTTTTAGTAAGAGCAATTTTAAGGTCTTTTACATGATGGGACTATAAAATGTCTTTGTGTGCACTTCTTGAAAGATCTACATGCATAAATTATTTTCACATGGTGCAGTAGAGAGCTAATTATTTTTTAATTTATACAAATACATGGAATTAAAATGCGATTACAATGCAATTAAAATGTCAGCATAATTAAAATGCATAAAGGAGAGAGTTTATATATCTGTTCATGAATCCTCTTGATTCTCTTTGGGTTCAATTATTCCTCTTATGATTTACAGAATGTGAAAAACCTTGTTTCTGTTAATAGACCTGAGCTAGCCATCCATCTACCAATGTCTCCTGTATAACTATGGTGCATACTCATTTTAATGGATGCTAGCCTGAAACTAGATGAAGCAGACTTAGTTGACAAGATTAATGGAAGAGAATTGAGGATGCCTGGCCTTGGGTCAGTGGAAACAAGCTTGGTAAATTCAGGTCTTCCATTATTTCTTAGATGTTGGGGGTTAAGCTACATTTGTTTCCCAAATAGCAGCTCTGCCTCCCGCCCCCACCTCAATTTCTCTATAATAATGTTCGGTTGACGTGGACAGCTTTGCAATACTGTGAACTAACAACAAGTCAGAAGAAGAAAGAATATTGAATTAGGATTCAGGAGATTTAGTTTTTAGGATCAGAGATTTTGAGCTGGAAGGAACTTTTTGAGAACATCTCATATTTTAGATTAAGAAACTAAGATCTGGATCAGTGAAAGGAATTGTTGAAAATCAAAAGGGGTCATGACAGCTAGGTGGCACAGTGGATAAAGCACTGGTCCTGGAGTAAGGAGAACCCGACTGGCCTCAGATACTCACTAGCTGTGGGACCCTCCTGATTTCCTCCAAAGAAAAAATCAAAAGGGACAGAGCCAGGATATGAACCCTAGGTCCTTTTATTTTAAATACAGGAATCTTTCAACTATAGGAACCTGTTTTAATTCTGTCACTAACTTCTGGGACCTTGGAAAAATAAGCCATTTCACCTCTCTGTGCCTCAGTTTCCCAAACCAAGAGGGTAGTGAAGTGAAGAGATTTTTCTCTAAGGTCCCTACCAGCTCTCAAGTCAAAGAGTGGACTAGGTGACCTGAAATATCCCTGCTGGTTCTAAAGTTATGATCCTATGAATCTATGAAGTCAATGCTTAGTTCACGTACCAGCAAGCAGCAGAAAAACTCTACTTAGAAGTTTATATCTAAAGTTAAAGCAAAATGTAAATGATTATTATTTACTATTATAACCCATGTTTATTTTTTCCTTTTGAAAAACATTTTTAATATTATTTTATTTTTTTCCTAGCTATATGTAAAGACAACTTTTAACATTCATTTTCTAAAAATTTTGAGTTCCAAATTTTCTCTCTCCCTCCCTCACATCCCCCTTCCCTGAGACAATAAGCAATTTGATATAGATAACCTATTTCAAAACTCTCTCTTACAGAGACTATAGAACTTATACTGTCTTTTTTAAGAAGAAGAAAAACTAAAATAGTTACGTCATTCTTTGAGGTGTTTCTCCCTATGGAGGCAGGAAAAGTACGTGAGATTTTAACTTAAATCTCTAAAGACCTAGGAGATAAACCATGGAGAAGACAGAGAAAAAGAAGATGAAGAGAAATTTCTTTCTTGTTAGAAATCTCAACATGGTGCCTAACACATAATAGGTGCTTAATGAATGTTTATTGAATTGAATTGTAAATTAGCTGTTATTTTGTAAAGAAATCTTAAAAAGAGAATTTTGTAAGGATGAATCATGAGAGAGATTAGTAAAAGGGAGGGCTATGAGAATCTGAAGAAATTGCTTTGCTGTCATGGCTGGAGATAGCTAGAGAAAACAGAGAAAAATAAGTAGAGATATCTTCTTCCTTCATGAAACTATTGTAACTTTGACCTTGTGAAGAAAATTAAGAGCATTCTTGCAAATAGATTTTTTTTATCCTAAATAAATTGTGTAGACTTATTTATTAAGTACCTACTATTTATTAAGTACCTATTATGTTCTCAGAAATAAAAAGTCATCTGCATTTGCATTGAGGATGTGAAGTGGCTCTGACTTTGATCTTTCTCACAGCTAAAATAGAATTATCAGTTTTATTTTATTATTGATTTTATTAAATTTATTAAATATACAATTTACTAATAAATTATATATTCTTTAACTTTAACATTTATTTAAACCTGGGAGATTAAGGTATTCAATGTAGAGAAAGATATGAATAACCATTACTGAGAAAGGAGGTTTTTCCAATTTATTAAATAAATAATATTTTATGATCTGAGGTGGGGGCTCTGAGCTAGATTGATTCAGAAATATATTGAAGTTTTATTAGTTAATGAAGAAATATACAAATATAACCCGGATTGTCCTAGATTTGAAAAGATAAGATTAAATACAGTAATGAGTCAAGTAGCAGTCTGAGGAGGAGTGAACTATAAGTGAGTATGAAAGATTCTTTGGTAACTTGTTACATGGGAGGGATAATTCTCTGACCCAGCTTTGATCTTATTATATGTGGAAGAAGAAGATACTCATTAGCAATTTAGAGATTAAGACTTTCATGTAATTTAGCTATCTAGAGAACATATAGGCAAGTAAAATGGCGATTGAAAAAGAATTGGAAACCAACTAAAGAAAGGTAAAAATGACTTTTGGAAAGCTTATAGATAGAATGCTGCATTCAGTTCTATTACCTGGTCATGACCTTAAGCAAGTTATTTCACATTTTTTATCTTGATAGTCTCCTACCCTGTAAAACAAGGTGGTGGCATGAGATGATCTCTAAGGTCCCTTCCAACTGTACATCCTATGATCCTCTAACATGTGATCAAGTTCCAAAATAAAAGGCCAAAATCATTTTCAATTCAGTTCAATAAATATTAAGCATCTATTGTGTGTAAGATACTGTGTTAGGAGAACAGTTCCAGAGCTCAAGTACCTTGTAACCTATTAGGAGGAATGTGGCAGGTAAACAGATAAGTGTATTTCCCAACACCTACTCTGATCCAGTGACACTGGGCTCCCGGTTGTTCCATGAACAAGACACTCTATCGCTTAGCTCAGGGTATTCTCTGGTTGGCCCCTTTCCTGGAAGATTCTCCTTCCTCAACTCTGTCTCCTGACTTCCTTGACTTCTTTTAAGACCTGACTAAAATCCCATCTTTTATAGGAAAACTTTACTAGCCCTTCTTAATTCTGGTGACTTCCTTCTCTTAATTATTTCCTTTTTATCCTATATATAGCGTATTTGTATATATTTATCTGCATGTTGTCTCCACCATTAGATGGAAAGCACCTGAAGAGCAGAAACTGTCTTTTGCCTCTTTTTGTATCCCTAGTGCTTTGCACATAGTAGGTACTTAATAAATATTTATTAATTGATTGATATGCTGGAAGTAGGGAGTAAGGAGGCAAAAGACAGACCAAAGTTCTCTAGGAATATTTGAGAAGGGACATTGACAACTTGAACAAGCACAGATTTTTTTTTTTTTTTTGCTTTTTGGTGAGGCAATTGGGGTCAAGTGACTTACTCAGGGTCACACAGCCAATAGGTGTCAAGTGTCTGAGGCCAGATTTGAACTCAAGTCATCCTAACTCCAAGCCTGGAGTTCTATACACTGCACTACCTAGCTGCCCCAAGCACAGATTTTTTTTTTTTTTTTTTACAAAATAGGCAGCACCCATAACAAGACTGAGAGGAAAATGAAGAGTCTAAATCTAAGAGATGAGGAGAGAATGAATCCCAGGCATGAGCAATGGCTTGGGTGAATGCATTTGCTGTTGTTCACTTTTCAGTCATGTCCAACTCTTTGTGACCCTATTTGGGGTTTTCTTGGTAAAGATACTGGAGTGGTTTGCTTCCTTCTCCAGCTCATTTTACAGATGGGGAAACTGAGGCAATCAAGGTTAAGTGACTTGCTCAGGGTCACACATCTAGTAAGTGTCTGAAGCCAGATTTGAACTCAGGAAGATGAGCCTTCCTGACTCTAGGCTCAGCACTCTATATACTGCCCCACCTAACTGCCCTTGGATGAATGCATGGAGGCATATATTCTTAGCCATCTCCCTATGTGATTGCTGTGAACCATCTCACAATCTGAAGTGCCAGTGATATACAAATTTCTGTTGATAGAGGTAAACTTTCATGATGGACTAAGGTCCTATGTAGGATTTGATCCATTTATTTTTTTATCTTATGTTAAAACTGCCAATGCAATTCTTATGTTGGGAGATTTCCTTAGTAAAAGAAACTTTGGTATTAAATGTAATATATTATAACCCTTTCTGTTTGTATGCTAAGGGAGGCAGGGTAGTACAATAGAAAATGCATGTGATTTAGACTCAGAAGTACCTAGGTTTAAATCCCAGTTCTGCCATTTATGCTTATCAACCTTAGGTCAGTCACTTAAACTCTCAGGGCCTCAGTTTCCTCATCTGTAAAATGGGGAGAGGGGGAGTGTATCTATTACCTTTAAGATCCCTCCTAACTCTAAAGCTATCACCCTAAAAGTTGATAGTTTTCCTTGAAGTATATCATTACTACTTTTCACATCTTGCCTGTCAACAACTGTGAGTTTTAAAGATTGTCCATGAGCTCAGCCACCTATACTCTGAAGAATCAGCATGCCCCAAACCGTCAAGGCCATATCCAAAATGAGACTTTACTCATTAATTATGTCAGAAATTAGTAGTTTTCTCCATATAAGCAAGAACAAGGCTGTATGCCCTCTACAAATACAGGAGTTTACAATGGATGCTAAGCCATAAAAACTTGTTACAGGTCTAGGAGGAATGTCAGAAGCAGTGATGTTTCCACATGACTCTCTATCATCTTGGAATTCGGTCAGCCATGCTAAATAACATCGAGAAATTCCACTTGAATATATCAGTTGTATATAGAGTTCTGCTTTCCCTTTCTGTGGCATATGTAAGGCTTATCATGTCATTATCCATTTGAAAGCATTTGCTTCTAAATGTTGGGGAAGGAGGGAGACTGATAAGCTTTCCAACCTCTGAAATTAGCCCCTAGAACCCATAACAAAAGGAGAATGAAATTGACAAGGTCCACAGATAGCTTCTCTTTTCTGTAATATAGAGTATGTGAAACATACAAAATCTACAAAGACAAGATAACTTACCTTGCTTGGAGGACCACAGATGTCAGATTGAGAGGTTTATGTTTTATTCTACAGATAATAGGGAGTCACTGAAGGCTTTTAAGAAGTTAAATGTCATAGTTCAAACTGCTCGAGAAAGATGATTTTGACAGCTATGTGCATAATGATTTGGAGAAGGGAGAGGATGGAGGCTAGCAAACCAATGAGGAGGCTCTTATAATAATATAGGTGAGACATGAACAGATTTGGATGGTGACCACAGAGTAGGAAAAAAGAGGGTGGCTATGTTGTTATTGAAGTAGAATCTGACCCTCTGGCTGTGAACTTTTAAAAAATGTCACTTTCTGATTTTAAAAGGAATATCTATATTATTATTAACAGCATAACATTTTGAATAACCCTGATAGTGGAGTCAGGAAGACCTGGGTACAAATCCTGCTTCTGACATTTATTAGCCAGTCATATAATCTTCATGTGCTTCATGCATCTCCCTAAGATTTGTCTGTGAAATCATAGATGGGTTATACTCTGAAGGGAATTTCCACAACAAGAGTTCCTCACACTAACAAAATCACACATTTTTTCTGTATTCCTATTTATGTGCCCTACTGAATATCTAGGGCAGCTAAGTGGCACAGTGGATAGAGTGTTCAGTCTGGAGTCAAAAAGATTCATCTTCATGAGTTCAAATCTGGCTTCAGACACTTACTAGCTGTGTGACCCTGGACAAGTCACTTAATCCTGGTTGTCTCAGTTCTTCATCTATAAAATGAGTTGGAGAAGGAAATGCAAACCACTCCAGTATCTTTGCCAAGAAAACACCGAATGAGGTCACAAAGGGTTGAAAACAACTGAATAAAAAGGGAATATTTAATGTCAGATCAGGATCACAAGCCCTAGGATCTTGGGGCATAATTGAAGTAATGCTTTTCATAAAACTTCCGGTTTGACACAAAGAATATATGTAGGTGACAATAGCATCTACTCTGTGTCCAGTACTATGGCTACTCTGTGTGTGTATGTAGGTGTGTATACAATGACTGGTTGTACAGTTGAGAATTGGAGGGGAGGAAATTCAAAAGAATTAGGGGCCACAGAGTGTTAATTACTAGTATTAAAGGTTATGCTACAAAACAAAAAAAGAAAGAAAGAAAGAAAAAGTTATGCTATTAGACAATTTTTGTCCAGAGTTGTGGAATCTCTAACCCCTGCTCTGGGGCCATTCTATATGATCAAGTCTTACTCTATCAAGATGGCTCTAGACATTCAATGATACCATCTTCCTGCCATTCTGCCCAGGACTACCACTCCTGGAAAAGCAATCTCACAACTGGATCTCCAGTTCCAGCCCTGGGGCCATGCTGATTGAGGGCACTCACTAAATTCTGGAACCTCAGATACCCTACCAGGCCATTTTCCTCCTGAAGTACCCTTCTCACCCCAACCCCTTTTCCTCATCTTTCTCTCAGAATAGCAATCAAATCAATATTACTATTGTGTCTGGAAATGGCACATCATTCTTAAATCTTCATTTACTGTCCCTGTAACTTCCCCCCTTCCCTGGCTACCATAGCCCTTTCTGTGCTATGCCCCTTCATTCGAATGTAAGCTTCTTGAGGGCAAAGACTACCTCTCTTTTGTATTTGTGAATCCAGTACTTAGCACAGTGCCTGGCACATGCTCAGTGCTAAATAAATTTTTATTCATTAATTCACTGTAATACTTGATTGAAATCATATGGTCAAAGGTTTTAGGATAGTTTGTGAATCATAGGGGGGAAATCAGCCATTTGCTCACTATATAATATGACTCTTGATTGCCTTAAGTGATATGAATTATAAGGTCCTTTTCTAGTGACTCATAGGCCCTTTCCAACTCTTTTTTGGCAATATCCACATATGATGAGGTCGAGAATGCAACTGAACACAGTATAGAGACAAGAACTTTGTCCCTTGGGTTTAACTTGCCTCTACTTATCCTTTTTTCTACCCACTCATCTCATGGGCCAACAGAAGATATAGTGTTTAAAAACTAAGGGATCTCAACCCCCAGAGAGATGTAGTAATTATTAAGCAAATAACGAGTAACTGGCCTGTCTGAGATGAAAATTTACACTAAAAGCTAGGGTAAGGTCTCCAACAAAGACATTTGAGCCAGGAACCATCTGAGACATCCTATACCAGGAAGAGGAGCCAATAGAGAAGCAGAGAAACTACTGATCTTTGTTCTAGAATTAGAACATGCCTAACTGAGGATATCCTATTAGGGAGCTAAAAGACTCAGTCGTAGCCAAGGCTCTGAGGGTACAATACAGGGTAGACCTTCTGCTGATTCTAGGGCAAGGGTTTGTTTTGTTTTGTTTTATCTGTTTTTGAGAAGGGAGTGGGGGTGTCTTTTCTCTAAGAGCTGGAAGAGGCCTATGGGCTTTAAGAGCTCTTTAGATGGGTATTTGAGCTGAGTCAGAAACTGGAAATAATGACAATGAATGGCAGCCAAGAAGCATCCGCAGAGACTGTATGCCTGACAAAATGGTGTCCAATGGAAACTCTTCTTCCATGTCCACCAAGGGAGCATCTGGTAACATTCAGAATAGCAGCAGAACTGCAAAAACCAGTGGAGTGGCATCTAGGGCATCTACAAAACCAGCAGGGAGCAGACCCACCAAGCAGAAACGAGTTGACCATTGTTAGCTGGGGAAGTGTGACGATGTCACTAAAAGACATCACCAGACCTGCGTTGTCAAAGGTATGAGTTATCCCTCCATGTATGTGCCCTGGCCACTTATGTTCTCCACATATATGTCTGTTGCTGACATTTAAGATCCTCCATGTACATTTTCTGGTCACACATGTTTCTAACATGTGTACCTTTCAAGTGTGTTGCCTACATGTGTGTGTAGGGAGAAGAGAAAGGGAGAGCAAGAGAGAGAGAGAGAGAGAGAGAGACAGATTTGTGAATGAGTACACTCCAGGTTAATGGGTAAAGTATGTTATTGTTACTTTTCTTACTATGCCATTTTATTAAATTCCTTTGCTGTGAATTGGTCCAGTCATTCTGAAAAGCAATTTGGAATTGTGTTCATATCATTTGACACAATGGTACAACTACTAGACCCATATCCAAAGAGGTCAAAGAACAAGGGAAAGGATCCATTTGTACAAAAATATTCATAGCAACTTTTTTCATAGTAGCAAAAAAAAAATCCTAGAAATTGAGGGCTATCTCCCTATTGGAAAATGGCTAAAAAATCATGGTATATACATAGTATAATATCATGATTATTGCACCATAAGAAATAGTGAAATGGACAGTTTCTAGCGAGCTGGGATCTCTACGAATTGATACAGAGTGAAATGAGCAGAACCAGGAGAACAATTTATACAGTGACAACAATATTATAAAGGAAAACAACTTTGAAAGACTTTAGAACTTTAGTATAATGACAAATAATAATTACAGAGGACCAAAGGTGGAGCATGGTACTCATTTTCTGTCAGAGAGCTGATGGACTTAAAATAAAGAACAAGGTAGCACAACGGATAGAGCACCAGGCCTAGAGTCAGAAAGACCTGAGTTCAAATCTAACCTCAAATACTTAACAGCTCTGTGATCCTGGGCAAGTCATTTAACTTCAGTTATCTCATCTGTAAA
Organism: Vombatus ursinus; assembly: GCF_900497805.2. NCBI lineage: Eukaryota > Metazoa > Chordata > Mammalia > Diprotodontia > Vombatidae > Vombatus > Vombatus ursinus. Next base: position 10,886,003 of record NW_020940360.1, on the reverse strand, counting down.
ATGTGAATAATAATAGAGCTCCTAGCACATAGTAAGCACTATATAAATGTTGGCTATTACTATTATATTTTTTGATATGACCAATGTATGAATTTGTTTTGCTTTACTATGCATACTTTAATGAGTTTTTATCTTTAGTTACTATTGTTCATATGGAGAGGGAGTAGAAGGGAGATAAAATAAATATTAATTGGAAAAAATAATAAAATTAATATTAAAAGGATTTTTCTAATGGGAAACTACCAGCTGGCTTCTCCTTTGCCTAGCCTCACTCTATTCTGCTATCCCCCTCACCCTCTGACTCACTTCCTGGCATCCTTCTGCACCACCCCTCACTCAGATGACTGGCCTCTTTAAGTATGTGCTTTGCACTCGTCACCTCAGGCATCAAAATTTCTAGAATAGGCTCTGCTATGGTCACACAGTTGTAATGTGTCAGAGATACAACTCCCATCTCTTAGTCTAGTTCTCTGCCCAGTTGTAGAATTTTCCTGATCTTCATCGTAGCCCTTCTGGGTAGAAGAGCCTTTAGTAGGAGCTCAGTCCTTTGTACTTCATACAAAAGGTCTTAGCCTAGCAAGTCCAAGCATATTTTCTCTGCTTAGCTTCTTAGAGCTTGAAGGGTTGATCCTAGATTCTTATCTAGCAATATTCTGTTTTTAAAATTCCATTTTATTGCTATACAGCTTCAAAGATCATGTTCATTCGTTCCCAATCAATAAATCAAAGTGACTTCTTTACAACGGAATATTTCTGTACAGGATTTTTTGTGGGGATCCAATGAAAAAAGGGATAGTGTGCTTCATAAACCATAAAGCCATATAAATGTCAGTTAGTATTGTTGTTGCTATTATTATCATCCTGTTTTCCATTCATAAATACAGAGATGGATGTCCCTCACTATTGTAATTATTATTTTAATGTAATAAAATATATTCAATTAATATTTATATAATAATAATAATAATTCAGTTTTTTAAGGCTGCCTGATAACCTTAATGGCGTATTGGGCATATTGGGGGACCTGGGGGATAGGGTGAAGAGTGCTTCAGTTGCTGATTCTTAGCTCTTAACCTCAAGATGCAAACAGCATTTAATTCAACAAATATTTGTCAAATGACAACTATAAACAAAAAGACACTATACAAGGGATACAATGACAAAACTAAAGCATTTCTTACCCTCCAGGGGCTCATATTCTACTAAAGAGAGGCAGTTTGCAAGTGGATTAGATGTAAAAACATATCCGAAGTAAATGAAGAGAAGAATGTCAACAGTTGGGGAGATTAAAAAAAGGTAAGAAAAAGGTTTCATATGAGAGGTGAAACTTGAGCTGTACTTTGAAGTGTGACAAATAAAAAGTTCAAGAGGCATAGTTTCTGGGTAATTGATCATTTTATTAATTACACCAGCAGATAATTAATAAAAGGAGTCAGTAGAACTCTCAAATGCCAAAGACCCTTCATGGAACCCACTCAACACTTTTATGCCTTTGGAAGAGGCATGGAAGAAGGTGTTCCTGAGGGTGGCAATCAATTCTGATTGGTTAACAATTAAAGTGAAGAATGGATATTATAATGAGAGGTGTGCTTATTCTAATGAGGGGCTGGGGGACTCACTCAGTCTTAGACAAAGAGACTTATCTTTCATCCAGACTACGACTGCCTCTCCAGACTATACCTGAAGAGCAATCTAGACAAAAGGGGATCTACGTCTACTCAGAACTGGCTGACTAAAACACAATGGACTGGATTTCACCAGGACTAGATTCCCTTTGTAAGTTTTTTCCAGTTGGTTGGGGCAACAACTCTACCTAGATAAGATAGGTCTAGGTAGGGTAAATTTTTGGGCAAGGTTAGAGGTCTCCCCATTAATGTGTTATTTAATAATCATTTCTATTAGAAAGAACTGCCAGTTATGGTTTAGTATTGGGACAAAATGAAGTACTGATAAGTCATTGAACATTTAACAAAAGGAAATTTATTTTGCCCTAACACAGCAAGGATATGGTGACACAGATTCTCTTTGTATCACCCCCTTTCCCTTGTCTTCACATGGAAATGTATCTGGTCAGCAGGACAAAGTAAGGAGACTCACATAGACTTAAGAAATCCACCAACTTCATTCCATGTAGCTGGGACTTTTTATGCCCTTAGATGACCCAGAAGACCCATTATGACTCATAATGGAGAACAGCAATTAGGGCAATTTAGTTAGAATGTCTGGGAAAAAAAATAGTCTGGAACCAGACTATGAAGGGCTTTAAATGCTAAACAGAGAAGTTTTTATTTTATTCTAGAGACAATAGGGGACCACTAAGGCTTTTTGATCAAGGCAGTGACAAAGTATCGGTTTGGCAGCTGTATGGAGGATCATTTGAAAAGGAAAAATACTGGGGGCAGAGAAACCAATTAGGAGGTTATCACAATAGGTCTGGGCATAAGGTGATAAGAGCCTAGGATAGTGGCTGCATGTGTGGAGAACATCAGACAGATACAACAGATGTTGTGGAGGCAGAAAGGATAACAAGGCAACTAATTTGATATGGGTGTGGGGGTGGAAAAAGAGCACAGAAACAAGGATGGATGTTAAGGCAAAAATCTAGTGGAATGGAAGAATGGTGGCACCTTGGACCAAATTGGAAAATTAGGAGGAGGGGTGAGTTTTGAGGGGAAAAGAAAATGAGTTCTATTTTGGATATGCAGATGATGACCAATTAAAAGAAGTGAGAAGGATAAGTTAAACAGGTAAGAGGAGAACCAGAAGAGAACAGAATCACAAAAATCCACCGAGAAGAGAGCATTCAAGGGAAGGGTATAATCAATAATGTCAAACAATGAGATGACAAGAGAGATGGTGGAAGTTAGGTGGCATAACTTATAGAGCAGCAAACTCGGAGTTAGGAAGACCTGCATTCAAATACTATTGCTTAGCAGCTGTGTGACCCTGAGCAAGTCACTTAGCCTCTGTTTGCCTCAGTTTCCCCAACTGTAAAATGGGGTCATAATAGCACCTATTTCATAGAGTTGTTGTGAAGATCAAATGAGATATTTGTAAAGTGCTTAGCACAGTGCGAGGAGTGTAATAGATACTTAATAAAGGCACATTCCTTTCTCCTTCCTTTACCCTAAAGGAGAAAAGAAAAAAAGTTTGGATTTAGCAAATGAGGTTGTTGTTAACTTTGGATAGAGCAGTTTCATTCATTTATTCATCCAACATTTATCAAGCCCCAATTACTTATTTATCCAACAAACAATAATGGAGTGTCTACACTTTGCAGTGCATATATAATGAGGGACTGGCCGATGGAGACCCAGTCTTCAGAGCATGTGTAGTGTGCTCTGCCCGCTGCCAGCCCACAAGAGGAGTTTGGTAAGCCTTCTTCTAGAAACACAATGAAAACATAATGAAGGGGCTTTGCTCCCAATTCAGAACCACACAGGTATTCTGTGACAGTCTGCTTTCTTTGAGGTGAAGAAAAGCCTTCTTTGGCTGATGATCCAGAATTGAATATGCATACAAAAGGCACAAAAACCTCAAATAGTTTTCTCTTTCTATCCTGATGGCAACTGAAGGAAGAAATAGTATAAACTTCCCCAGATGAGGAGAGAGGCCTCATGTCTTTGTTTTCTTACCCAAGCCATCATGCAGCCCATGAATACACAATCGTGTTCTTTCTTCACTCTATTTTATTCTTCCCAGAACATAGGTGAAGAAATAACAGATACAGAAAAACTTTGAAAATTTTGGAAGGTCAGAAATGTCACTAGAGGTTCAGTGGTCATGCCCAGGAAGGAGTCAGCCCTGAGGAACAACTTGCTTGACCCAGCCCAGAGGTGCATTGACCTGGCAGCCAAAATGTTGTGTCCTGCAAGCAAGGAAACAACTGCTCCATTGGCTAGAAGGGAAATCAGTGGTGGAAAGGTGTGGCAGCCACCACTGTAAGTTTGAGTCTACTCTCCCCAGGAACTAAAGGAACGTGAGAACCCCCTCTTTTGAGAAGAGATGACACTACTTGTTTCAGAGGGAATCACTATCTTTGGTTCTTACTATGTCTTTTAAGTAAACATCCCTTTGTAAAAGATAATTGATGTAAATTAGTTGGTTGGTTGTTGTCCTTCATTCTCAAAGAGGACCAAAATGACATCACTCTGCCAGAGTCAAGTTGCGCTGTATACAACCGTGGCTGACCAGACCAATACAGGCTCAGAATGCTCCACCACAGGTCAGATACAGATAGTCCATGTGAACATTTGGGGTGGAATCTCTAAATCTGCGCATCTCATGTTTCTTTTGACCTACTTCGATTCTGCTTTGAATATTGATTAGCAATAATATCAAAACGATACCAGTGGGTTAAAAGATATTAAGGGGCAGCTAGGTAGCGCAGTGGATAGAGGAGCACCGACCCTGGATTCAGGAGGATCTGAGTTCAAATCCGGCCTCAGACACATAACACTTACTAGCTGTGTGACCCTGGGCAAGTAACTTAACCCCATTGCCTAGCCAAAAAACAAAAAAAAAAGATATTAGGACATTTATCACAGGCAATGATAATGTGGGGAATAGATCACATTAGGGTTTAAGCAGATAGCATTAGAAGAACCCTTAGCGCCCTGAGGGAGAGATGAAGGTAACCCACTCTGAGGACCCAACCTGCCTATGGGGGCCAGGAGAGTCTTGCAACACCTGAGATAATGAATGTAAAGTGGTAAATTTTAAATAGCTATGTAAATAGCTTTGTTACTATTGCTTCCCTCAAGGAAATTATAATCTACCTTGAAAGACAAAATGCACACATGAAATCTCAAAATTCTGAGCAATAAATTTCCTAGAACTTCTGACTGGTCCCCTGCCTTGTCTCTCCTCACTCATGTCCATCCTTCACTTAGCTGTCAAGTGATATTCCTAAAGTAAAGGTCTGACCATGTCACACACACTCTCATACTCAATAAATTTTAGTGGCCCCCCATTACCTCCAGGAGTAAGTATAAAATCCTCTGGGTTTTAAATCCCCTCATAACCTGGCCCCTCACTGCCTTTCTAGTCTTCTTTTCTTTCAACCTAACTTCCTGTGGCCTTGGTACCCTGTGGCCTTGGTACCCTGTGGCCTTGGTACCCTGTGGCCAGCTTACTTTGCAGGAAGACTTTGTTATGCTGCTAGAATATAGGATAATTTATACAATTATCCTATATTCTAGTATAGAATATAGAGATAGGAACGTAGACTCTAGAGAGACCTGGCTTCCCTGTGGTGACACTGTATCCTCAGCTTTTCTTTTCAACACTGGGTGCGCATACCTTCTCTTACACACCTCCCCACCCCTACCCCGCCCCCAACAAACTGAGTCAGAAGTCTCTCAAGTGAGTGAGTGTCAGAGTGTCAGAATTTCTTGTTCCCCACCATCATTTTCACTCTCTCTCTCATCCATATTTTCTCCTTTAAAGTTCACATAGTCAAAATTTTCCACTCAATCCAAATTATGGTGGTAGTAGTACACTGACCCCTATGTCATTTTCATTCCTTTCTCAAGGAATTGTCCCTGACTCACCACCTTTCTCTGTTACCACCTCTTGCTTTTATTATACAGGACTTTAATATTCACATAGATGTTCCCTCAAACTCCCCAACCTACCAATTCCTCATCCTCCTTAAGTCCTATAACCTACCTCTATATCCCTACTCTTATACTTTAGCCACATATAGGGATGGTCACTTACTAGATTTCAACACTACCCACATGCTCCTCTTTCCTAATTAGTAAATCTGGCATTTCCTATCTGACTACATAACTTTTTATCATTCCATCTCTCTCTATGTTTCACCTTTCCCAAATATATTCCTTGCCCTCAATTCTCCCTCCAGTTTCTCTAACACTTTGTACTTTCCCAGGCCACCATCCTTATTCTGACTTAACTTTTCTTCCTCTTTAATCTCAATGCAATAATCAACTATTTCAAATCTATATTGTCATCTGCCCTTGAATTCAATGCCTTCTTCTCATATTACTATTCATCTCTTGCCAGATCTCATCTCTGGATTACTCTCATTATCTATCTCCTCCTTTCTACTCAATTGGTCATTAAGAGCTAGAGAAATCCTCACCACTATGCTGACTGTATATTAGAAACTCACATTATCCAATTTCAACAGGGACTGGATTGTTGGGAGAATTTTCCCATGGGAGTTCTAGCTTCTCTTGGCAGAAGCTGAGGGTCACAACCTGTTGCGTGGCAAAAACAAGGAAGTCTCACAAGACCTCTCCTTTGCTGACAGGCAGCTCCCACGGTTGGCTCGGCTCTCCTCTCATTGGGAGAAAAGTCCTACTCATACCCCTGACACGAGGGCTGCAGGTGTCCAGCAGACTTGGTGATTGGCTATCACGTGGAGATCATGCTTTGATTAGGTGTTACTAGGGATATAAAAGAAAGCTACTAGCACTTAATAAACGGAGCTTCTGCCATCTTGCTGTCTCCTGCCTCATCAATGCACCTCCAGGTTAAAACTATTGAGCTGGTCTCATGCTCACCACTGCAGCGGCCGTGTCACTGGATCCTCACTGTAACAAGACAGTCTTTTTGTTCCTACTTAACTGGTTCCCTATTTTACTGCCTTCCAAGTTATCCTAAACCTTCTCTTCCTTCTTCAAGCCTTCCCCACTCCTCACCCCCACAGCTTGCCTCTTCCTTTCCTGAAAAAACTGAGGCAATTCATTGTGAGCTCCCACTTTTCCCAATCTCTTCATCTCAAAACTCCTCAAAACTACCTTTAATCTCTTTCTTTGCCCCAGTCTCTGACAAAAGAATGGCTCTTCTCCTTGACAAGGTCAATGGTGCAACTCTTGTGCTTAATGCCATCACTCCCATCTTCTCCAAAAGATTCATCTCACTCATCCCTTCACTTTCTCTCAGATCTTCAGCCTTTCACTATCTAATGGTTCTTTCCCTACTTCCTTCCAACATGCCCAGGTCTCCCTCATTCTTAAAAAACTAACTCTAGATGCTTACATCTCCTCAAGCTTTCCTACCTTTCTCAAACATCTATCTGCCTCCTCTTCCTCTTCCCTCACTCGCCCCTCAATCTTTTGCAATTACTTTCTGATCTTTCATTCAACTGAAACTGCTTTCTCTAAAGTTACCAACAATCTCTTACTCACCAAATCTGATGGTCTTTTTCTTAGTTCTCATCCTTCCCAAGGTATATAATGCATTTTACACTATTGAAAATCATTCTATTCCTGCATATCTCTCCTCTATGGATTTTGTGGTAGAAATGTAACCTCCTTGATGGCAGAGACTATCTCATTTTTGTATTTGTATGCTGAACACTTACCTCACAATGAATGTTCATTGATTGATTGGACTGGTCTTATTATATTGGTTTCCTTTTGATACATTATGGCCAGCATGCTTTGCTGGAAGAGTATCATGCTACAAGAGTATAGAGCAGGGGCCAGATAGGTGGCGTAGTGGATAGAGCACCGGCCCTCAAGTCAGGAAGACCTGAGTTCAAATGTGGCCTCAGACCAAACACTTGGTACTTATTAGCTGTGTGACCCTGGGCAAGTCACTTAACCCCAATTGCCTAAAAATAAAATTAAAAAAAAACAGTATAGGATAATAATATAGAGGAAATAGATTCTTAAACTTTTACAAATGGAAGCCTTCAAGAATTCAGTCATTTCCGTGTTGCAACAAGGCATCTGAGTAGGACCTTAGTGGAGACTAAGTTGTGAATAAGCCATAAATGTAAAAATTGGCTTTCATATATTTAGAAAGTAGAAAACATTGCTGAGATCCCACAATTACCATTAATAGTGTAATCTTTAACCTGAAGGGAAAAGGCAGAATAAACTTAAGAGCCTTAACATTTACCTAAGGTTACCTCATGCATTTGCTTCCTTGTTTAAATACTGATGCTGTAATAAACTTATTATTTGCTTATAGACAGATAAATGTGAACGAGTAATAAGATGATAAACTCTCACAGAAACTTTTGACTAGAGGATCATTACCTTCCTAGGCACAGGGCCACATTCCTAAGCATGGAGGACACATCTCCAGTACTCTCCGCTTGGGTTAGCACCCCTCTTTCAGATTATTTGCCTCTAGGATTAAGCTCACTGACATTCTCTACTGGTTTTATACTACTACCATTTTCCTTGGTTTTCCCTGAGTCCCTAATTTTTAGACACTCAGTGCCTCAGTCAGGGAAGCAGGCAGAGTTTGCCCTCCCTTCCCCAAGTCCTTCTTTTCCTGTCCCCAAATAGGGGCCTCCTTGGTGTTTTTAAGAGGGAATTTCCTACAGGCACTGCAGACACATATGAGATTAAGAAAAGACAATGGACCAGCTACAAAGAATTGGGCCTACTCTTCTTGATTTCCTCTTCACTCTTGTCTAACCTCCTTCTCCTAAATCTTGTTCCCTTGAGGGATGTTTGCTCAGTTCTACTTCTCTTGGAATGGATTTGGCTGGCAAGACTGTGGGCATTTCAGCCCTCCAAAATCTGTTTTCTCACCTCTTGATTTCAATTTAGGCAGGGCCTAGGGCCTAGCCAAGGTACTTTGCTCATACAATTCCTTAGTTTAGTCATTCTGGAGAGGACATTTCACCCTAGGAATATTGCCTATGTTCTAGGACAGGGGCTCCTGTTCACCCCTCTGATTCCCCATTGTGAGAGAGTCTTCCTAACTAGCCTTTCCTCCTAGATTGTAAGCTCCTTGAGGGCAGGGACTATCTTTTATCTCTTTTTGTATCCCCAGGGCTTAGCACAGTGGCTGGCACATTATAAGCACTTAATAAATGGGTATTCATGGGTATTCCTTGATTGAGTAGTATCTTTTGTGATATCTCTCTCCTTCTCTCTCTTTCTCTCCCTCTCTCTCTCTCTCTTTCTCTCTTTCTCTCCCTCTCTCTCTCCCCTTTCACATTCTGGTCCCTGGGATATTCTGCTACATATCAACTAGACGTCTTAGAGAGCTAGATTTAGGGTCTGGAAGACCTGAGTTTTAATCTAGCCCCCCAAAACTCATTAGCTGGGTGACCCTGGGCAAATTCCTTAACCCCTTTAGCCTCAATTTCCTCATAGGGAAGTGAATTCTATCATATTCAAAGTCTCTTCCAGTTCCAAGTCTATAATGCTAAGATCAGTCCTCTCTGTTACTGCCTGGTTCACCTGAAGCAAATTCTAATCTCTAGATCTTCTAAGCTCACTTAGCTCTTGGTAAAACTGCCTCTTCTACCTATTCACAACATTGATGTCAGGTCTATGGCCTATCTCCTAAGGGCTTTCTGGGCCTAGGTCACCATACTGGTACCAAGAAATATGAATTTATTAAGTATCAGGTACTAGACAAAGAAGGCAGCAAGGTGGCACAATGGATAGAGGGCTGGACCTGTAGTTAGGAAGACTCATCATCCTATGTTCAAATTTGGCCTCAGACACTTACTAACTGTGTGATCCTGGGCAAGTCACTTAACCCTGTTTGCCTCAGTTTCCTCATCTACAAAATGAGCTGGAGAAGGAAATGGCAAATCACTCCAGTATCTTTGCCAAGAAAACTCCATATAGAGGTCTTGAAGAGTCAGACATGACTGAAAAACAACACTAGTCTAAGTGCTTTACAAATACCTCATTTGACCCTCACAACAACCCTGTGAGGTTTTACACTTGCGAAAACTGAAGCAAACAAACATTAAATTACTTGCCCAGAATAACACAGCTATTGAATGTCTGAGGCTGAATTTGAACTCAGATCTTCCTGACTCCAGGCCCAGAAGCTTTGACTCAGACCTGCCTAAAAAAATGTGACCCAAAGGATCTTGGGAACCATAAATAACAACTACAAGTTTCTTCTTGTATAGAGTAGACCTGGACTTTTTGAGGAGAAAGCAGCTTTAGGTGCTTCAAGGAATAATGGCCAGAATTCACAAGAAGCATCAGGAGAGTGGTCATCTAGTACTGGTCAGAAGAAATGAGTCATAGTTGATGGGCCTTCTGCTGAGAGATCCATGTAATTGGTCATCTATTGTGGGTCAGGATACTAATGGAACAGGGGAGGCATGAAATAACCCTCACCACTCCCACAATACCAGCAGAGACTATTATAAGCAGAGAAGTTGTAGAATGAGACAGTTTGGATTAACTTTATGTCCAGGTAGATTGAGCTGGGACCCAGGACAGCCCTGTGGGATACCTACGGGTATGATCTGGCAGAGGGCTCCTGAGACACCTTGCCAGCTGCTCTTACCTTCAATGCTGGGGTCTTTTATCTCCCTAAACTGCTTTTATTTGCTTTTACCTGAGAGTATAGATGTTGTTGTTGTTTGTTAGTTTAGTTTAGTTTTGTTTTTTAAAAGAGGTACTTAACTTTAGTAAAGAGGTTGTTTGTTTGAATTCTCAGATTCTGAATAACCCCTTATATCAGAAGGGAAAACAAACAAAAGGTGAAGGGGTAGTGGTCCCCTGGCCCTCATTTATCACCTCAGGTACTCAGGAGTGTGATATTCAGATAGAACCTATAAAAGTGAGATAATGAGGAAAGCAATGATTCCTAGCCTGTGGGCTAATAGTTTCTGTAGCAGTGAAAGCTCCAGCAGTAATAGGATAATGGGAAAACAGGAACACACTGGCACCTGACAGCACTAGCAGCAGTGAGATGATGACCTTGGCAGTGGCACCCAATCTGCAGACAGTACTCTTCATAGCATCTGCAATTCGATAGGTGGGGGGCGGAGGAGGGGGGGAACAGCTTTGGGACTGTTGAGTAGACCCCAGGCAGCAGCAGGTGAGCTGCAGGGACTGTAGGCCAGTGGGCTGGAAGCAGCCCCAGGAAGGATCCAGAGAACAGTGGGCAGGCTCTAGCCAGCTGGGCAGCCTCAGAAAGTTTGAGTCCTCACCAGCTGGTGGGACAATAACAACGGTAGACCCTTGTAAGGCCTTTTTGTTGTTTTGATGGGCTTTCCTTTAGTTTTGTTCTCTTTTTTGTTTTGTTGTTAGGCAATGGGATTAAGTGACTTGCCCAGGGTCACACAGCTAGTAAGTGTTATGTGTCTGAGGTCAGATTTGAACTCAGGTCCTCCTGAATCCAGGGCTGGTGCTCTATCCACTGCGCCACCCACCTGTCCCTCCTTTAGTTTCGTTGTAAGGATGAGACAATGAGCTGTAGAAAATTGAAGTTTATGGCCATCTATATATTACTGGTGGCCACCATTCAAAAGAAAGGAATGTTATAGACCAGGACTCTGATAGGACAGGGAAAGCTGAGTTAAGCCCCCAAATTCTCACAACACCAGCTGGGACTGGTTTAAGAAAACAAATTGATACAGACAGACCCCAGGATATTTTGGGTTAACTTTGTGCCCAGGTGTATTAATTTGGGACCCAGATATGGGCCCTTTGTAAGAAGGAACTAAGAAAGCTTTGCTGGGGTGATAAAATCTCGGGAAAGAAACTGAAGATCCTAAAGGCACAGACTTTTCATCACAGCTGCCAGGTAAAGGTAGGAACTTGAGTGAAAAGTATATTTGAACAGTTTTAAGGACTTTGGAGGTTGTCTAAAACAACCTGGAAAATTCTTGGGCTGTTCCAATGGGGCATCTGGGTGGCTCAGTGGATTGAGCACTGGGCCTGGAGTCGGAAACACCTGCGTTCAAATCTGGCCTCAGACACTTAACTAGCTGTGTGACTCTGGGCAAGTCACTTAATCTCTATTTGCCTCAGCTTCCTCAACTATGAAATAGGGACAATGATAGCATCTACCTCCTAGAGTTGTCGTGAGGAACAAATGAGATAATATTTGTAAAGCATTTAGCACAATGCCTCACTAGGAAACACCGCATAAGTATTAGCTATTATTACTAAGGGGCTTCTATCTGATTTTGTCTTTCTGTGAACTGCTTTTACCTGGGGGCATTTGAATAGGTTTTTATTAAATGGATTATTTGCTTGAACTGTAGGGCTGTGAGTAATCCATTGCATGCTAAATGTGGACTAGTAGCCCAGATATCATTTGTCAACATGACATGAACACTAGGGAGGAATGATAACTTCTGGGGGGCATGCATTTGGGATGTGCAAAGAATGTCCAACCATTTGCCCCAGGAAGACAGAATGCCTCCCTATTGTAGACAACCACTTCGATTCCTAGTGATTTGCATGGCCATACGGGATAATATTGTAAGAAGGAACTAATAAAGCTTTGCCAGGGTAGTAAAATCTTGGGAAACTGAAAATCTTAAAGGCACAAACTTTTCATCGCAGTTGCCAGGTAAAGGTAGGAACTTGAGTGAAAAGAAGATTAAGAAAGTGAGAAGTTTGTTCAGAATTTTGAAACGGAATGGGGATTTCTGAACCAAACTTAAGCTATGGAAATAATGGGTCCTCGGCTAGGGCTGGAATTCAGCTAACAAAGCTTGGTAAAAATAGATTTGTCTGAAGCCTTGCCAAGAAGGCTTTATTCTAAAAGTGGTGGAAGAAAGAAAATGCCCCAAATATATCCACCAAGCCAGATACCTGTGGAACTAGTAGATATGGAAGAGGAAGAAGAATATCACTGAAAAGGGTTATTAATTCTTAGGAGACAGTATCCAAGAAGAGAAGTATTAATAATACTCATGGTCTCAGATATATATCTACATGTATCAGCATATATATGTATATACATGTATATGTATGTGTGTATATAGGTATATATATTATATATATATACATATATATATATATTTATTATACAAAGGGATTTTAGTTCACAGAGATAAATTCAACCTTGAAGGTATCACTGAGACTTGGTAGGATGTGATTCTTGACTAGAATATGGCTATGTAAAAATATATACTTTATTTAAAAGGAGCATATTAGAAAAAGGGGGCGGTGGAATAACATGATGGGAGGTGGCAATAAACCATATAACAAGTTCACTATTTCATATATAATCCCCCTTTTTTCATCTGTATATTGAAATGTTCAACCTTTTAGGACTGGAAGGAACCTTGGAGGTCATAAAGTTTCACCCCCTCATTTTACAGATGAGGAAACTGAGGTACTGAGAAATGAAGTGACTTCCCCAGAGTTCATATCGAGTAAGAGTCTGAGACAGGATTTGAACTCGTCTTCCTGATTCCAAGTCCAGTGCTCTATATACTGTGCCACCTAGATGCCTTAATGTTTATTAAGTTCATAGTTTAAAAAAAAAAAGAACTTTTAAAAAATTCACAGGAGAAAATTCACAAACTAGAGAGAGCAAGCATGGTAGAGAACATTTGATTCAAGATCCAAAGAAAGAGAAATAGAGGTAAAATCATGCTCCAGAGTACTGTATCAGAAGGAGGAAATGAATGATGAATTCAAGAAAAAGATCTCAAAGCAGACATAGAGGCATAATGTTGGACCAGACGACCTTGCCAAACCAAAAATCTGCTAGTCCCGGGTTCTTAACCCTTTGTGTTTTCTGGATCTCTTTGGCAATTTGGTGAAGCCCACGACTCCCTTGTCAAAATAATGTTTTTAAATTCATAATGTAAAGCACATTGGGATTACAAAGGAAGCCAATTATATCGAAATACAGTTATTATCAAAAAAATTTTTTGAAGTTCATGGCCCCCAGGTTAAGAGCCCCTGTACTAGATTACTAGAAGTCTGCTAAAATCAGAGTTTGATAATTTCCCTCTTCGATATTGGGAGAAGTAATAAAGGGAACCTTTTCTAGATCTGATTATAACCAATAAAAAAGAATCAATGGCCAAAGCAGAAATGATGAAAACTGGGGGGATTTTAGGTAAACAAGGGAAAGAAAATCAATTATAGCCTGACACACTCTGTACATTTTGGGAGAGTAGATTTCAGGGGACCATCAGGATCACATAACCTAAAGTTGTACAACGGGAGTTGACCCTAGAGGGATGAGAAGCTTTCACAAATTCAATTCTGATAGCACAAAGACAATCAATTTTAATACAAAGGAAAAGGAAGAATTTTCAAAGATCATGTTTGATGTATGGGGAATTAAACTTCCAACTCAGATTTTAAAAGTGTACAAAAATTAGAAACAGATAAGTAACTAAGGATAAATACAAAAGAATAACACAGTCCTTTTAGAATAGGGTAAGGAACTCTAAAGTTAACAGCTACCATGGGCCAATTATGAATGGTAAAGAACAGTGCAAGAGGGTTTAAAGGGACTTTTATAAAGCTTTTTAGGGGTAAGAGGAAGGTTGAAGAAAGAATGGTACCACTACTTGGGGTATAAGGATGAAGAGATAAAGGCAGAACAAGTTTAATTCTTATAAATGCTTCCATTTGCTCCAGCAAGAAAAATTGTCTTCAAACAAGGAAGAATGGAACAAAAGTGAGTAACAGGAAACTGAAACCCAAGATAACCAAGGAAAGGTGGGAGAACTTCTAGCTTGATTCAGTGAGTCACCAGGCCCAGAAAGACATCATCCCTCTATACTGAAAGAATGAAAAGATATGTTTCTTCAGACCCTCTGAGGAATCATGGAGAAAAGAAGAAATACCACTGGGATGAAGTAAGGCCTGAATTTCAAGACTGAAAAAAATCTACGGTCATCAGAATACTAGCTTTTGAAGTGGGATTAGTTCATTTAAAAAGTTAGGTAAGAGGGATAGGGATCAGATGGTCTTTGCAGGAATTCCCAACAAAGAAAGGTATCGGCAGCTCCATCCCACTACTGCCAGTGCGTTTTTTTTGTCTGAATTTTATATTTTTATTTTGAACTCAAATGTCATACAAAAAGAACATTCTATATACACAGCAGAACACAAGGGATTATTTATAGAACCATAAGTCTCCATTTCATGACACTAGAGTTGTTTTAAATATATGCTACATTCTACACATTTTAAAGGACCTAATACATTCCATGCAGTACTTTCAAAACTGTCTTGCTTCTCTGTGCTTCCTTTTTAACTTCTACTCTCTTCTGTGCATTCATCCAGTGCTGTTCAGTACCTCCTTGTGGCTTGTCAAAGCCTTGAGGTAATTTGCATGATACTGGTGCTAGCTTCCTGGGGACAACACAGGAGTTGAAAAGAATTTAATCATGCCAATTTAAAAATTAAGAGAGCTTAAGGGAATTCCAACTGAGAGGGGATGAGTGTGAGTAGAAGAAAGAAAAAAAGATTTTGAATCAAGATTATTTTTGCATGCCAATAAGTGGCTGCGGGCCTAACAAAAGAGTTTAAAATGTGTTGATTAACCCAAAGCTTGCTGGCTGTCTGAAATGTCCAAGGAAAGTGACAATATTTCCTTTGAAAAAGAGGAGACTCTCAATGGCCAAAGATAATTCTAGATTATGGCAATAATGATTCAGCCGAGAGGAAGCAAGCAGCCCAACCACAAATGGTAGCATCATCTCACTGCAGAAGAAGCACAGAAATAGATGGCAACAGAAGCTCTGGGAAGAGGTGACAAATAGTAATGTCAGAGGCAGAAAGAAACAGCAACTTTGGACACGTAGAGGAGAACACAGGCAGGTGCTGAGATCAAACAGACACTGGAGACGTGTCACATCTAAGACACACAACCCTGAGGAGCACGAATCTTCCACCAGCATAGGAGTCTGTTGGAGATTGTATTTGTGCTGGGAGACAAAGAAATTGTCTAAGTTATTAGTCAAGATGTTGCACATTATTGACACAAGCAAGAGATATAAAATAATATATTTATTCACCTGTAAAGAAAACTGTTGAATACAAAGAAAGTGCATGTGTTAATAGCATCAATTCATTCCTGGTTCAGGTGAGTGCCAAAGCCTTCCCTTGTCCAGCTTGATTCTTTCCCCTTTTACTCCTTGTAAACGTCTGTTACTTGGTGGCAAATGTGGCCAGCACAGAGTAAAGAATCTGCCAGGTCTGATAAGGCACTGTCATTTTATATGTTGGGGGGGAGGGGCAGTGAGGAGGGAAGAAATCCACGTGCCAACTCATCAATGCAAAACCTTTTGTTATGCAATAAACAAAGAAAACTTTATGCTATAGCTAAGTGTCAGGAAGGTACTATCCATTAACAACCCCTAACCTCCAGTGGCTTGTAATCCTATCCTCTACAGGTGGGATCTTCCCTTTTGAAATTCTCTCTAAACCTAGGAACTTCCCCCTTGAAATCCTAGCTGTTCCTTCAGATCTACTTCTTCCCTTATAATGTGTATAGACCTGGTCATAGCTAAGCATAATACCCCTAGGAGAAGCTATAAGATTTTCATTTGTTATTTACTTTGCCAATCTATCCTCATTTTAAAACTTTGCTCTTTGATGGAAGGCTTTGGGTCTGTTACTAGAAAATATTCTAGCTATATTCTCATAACTGGGATTAATACTTAATATTAAAAGTGGGGCAGCAAGTGGTTTTGGTCATATGGAACCCATACTACAGTTTAAAACACCGTAATTGGCCTACATTGCACAACATTGGACCAAGAATGGATGGCTTGACCCAGAATATAAGGTTATACTGAGAAACATCCTGGACTTCAAGACAAAAAATCTGGATTTGAATTCTTCTTTTGCCATTAACAAGCTGTGTGACCCTAAACAAGACACTTTATCTCTTTGGGCCTCAATTTCCTCATCTATCAAATGAGAGAGTTGGACTTTATTATCTT
This sequence comes from Vombatus ursinus, assembly GCF_900497805.2. Taxonomy (NCBI): domain Eukaryota; kingdom Metazoa; phylum Chordata; class Mammalia; order Diprotodontia; family Vombatidae; genus Vombatus; species Vombatus ursinus. The sequence goes on along the minus strand of NW_020940360.1, from coordinate 10,869,382 downwards.
TAAAATTCCTTCCAGTTCTGTATCCACAAGCCCATGACCAAATTCCTTCCAACTCTGTCTTTGTTTAAATATTGATGCTGTAATAAACTTACTGTTTACTTATAGACAGATAAATGTGAATGAGTGATAAAAGTGATAAACTCTCACAGAAACTTTTGACTAGAGGATCATTACCTTCCTAGGCACAAGGCCACAGTCCTCAAAGATTTTTTTTTTCTCTAATACCTATTTGCTTTCCATAGAATATACTGATGAAAAAGCACGTTTATAGAGGAAGCACATACTAACTCTCTAGAAACCAGCCCTTCATAAGCTTGTAACATTGCCTGCTGTGCTATCACTGGCCTGGGTTGCATGACTGGTATACTTCTCAAGGGTTGAACGAGTGAACCAGGGAAACAATTCCATAACCAACACAGAACTGACAGCAGTTATTATCCCAGAGTCCTGTAGACTTCTGGGAGACCTTTGTGTACGTTATTATGGACTGAATGTTATTACTATATATTGCAAGTTCTGACCTGGGGCTCCTTTTTCAGCCTGGTGACTCATTCTTTTCCCCAGTACCAACCACACTGGATCACCAAACAGATAAAGAAATCTAGGCTGATAGAAGGCAGAAGGAAATTTTATGGTCTAAGCAGAAAATCATTAGGAAAACTGTTATTCTTTGCCACATAAACATCACACAGCCCTTTGTGATTGTGATTGTTGTCTGTTGGATAGCTATACTGCCAATGCTTTGTGATAAGAAATTGTTGCCTAGTGGCTTAGTATGTCAAAGGCCCTGAAGGGGAGAATTTTTTCTGTATCTATACAAACCTAAATACCTTTGCCCTAAAGATCACTGGTTGCCCATGATTTTCTATTTAATCAAAACTGTTTGCAACTGCTCCTGCAGGGAGATTTCTACAGTTTTCAGCCTCCCCTCAGCTTGTCCCTTGGATCTTGCCATAATATCATGATTAATTGATTGATTCAAAGCTTTGAGAGTCAATAAACTCAGTATTTGTTAGTATTAATTATTTATTATTTAGATACCCCTAGCGTGCTAACTGGCATTCAGAATCTATAGGAAAATGCAGTCTAAGCTCTCACAGGGCTTACCAAGGAATTGATTATATAGAGAAAACCTTTCCTCCTTCAGAATATGAATACTGATGGTCTGGGGGAATCATGCAAAAAAAAAAAAAAAGAAGAAGAAGAAGTAGTCTGTATTTAGCTTTTGTTTGAACTTCTTAGTCAGGATTGGTGATACTAAGCTTTTCCCTTCCTTCCTTCTTTCTTTCCTTCCTTCTTTCCTTCTTTCCTTCTCTTCTTCTTTCCTTTCTTTCTCTTCCTTCTTTTCTTCCCTCCCTCCTTCCCTCCTCCCTTTCTTCTTCCTTCCTTCCTTTCTTTCCTGTTTGACTTTTTAAGTGTTTTTGTATACCTAGGCTCAATTGAAAGCTGACTAGATATGACCCTGGGCTTCTGAAGGCCAGGCCCACAAAACAAAGGCTCAGGCAGGTGCTTTCAAGCTAGAAAAGTTTCAAATACATCTCAGAAATTAACTGAATAATAGTTGTCCAAGAGAAAGGGTTTGTCTTCAGAGGGTTAGACAGTAGGTGGTGCATTTGTTTTGGCTGTAATAATTCACTAAGCTTCTTAGGGACTCCAAGCCCAAATTATGCCATATTGCATCTAAATTGCATTTAAATCAGTGGTTTCCTTACTCCTTTGGGTTTAAATTGGACCACTGGAGACAAATCTTGATGTTACCTGTGTAACCCTGGAGTCACTTTCCTTCTATGGACCTCACTTTCCTAATCTGCAAATGTGAGGATTTGACTCATTCTAAGAACATTCTAAGAACACTTCTAGTTTCAAATCCTATGAGATATACTCAGTTTTTACCTCATGTACATACCTTTCCCATAAGTTCAACTACAAGCATTTTCATATAACATAATATCTGGACTAAATCTGGTACCAGTAAGTCCTAGAGAGTTGCCTAAGGAATGTAAAAGTTAAATGACTTGACCAGGTAAGGGTCAGAGGCAAGAAAACCAAAGTTTTCCTGACTTCAAGGCCAGCACTCTAACCACTATACCATTTACTGTCTACGCATAAAAATTATTTAAGAAGCAATTAAAGCAAATTGAGTTGAGCTAGAGGAGGAATTAACTACCATATCTACCATGGCTTCTAGCTGAAGGAATATATGTACTAAATTTTTGTGCACTCCAAAATTCCTGTGCCTTGGAACAAACCCCTAGTGACCTTCCCTTAGCACTGAGTTTGTATATCATTAGAAACTCAATTAGGCTCCTTAGTTTAGGAACTAAGGCTGCATTCTCCTTCTAACTTGCCATGGTATGGGAAGTTGCCACAGTTGACTAAAATATATCTTCTTTGCAGAATATATGGGTCATCACTCCCCAAAACAATATAGCCTTCTTATAATGCCATGTTAATTCTCAAAACTGCGGGCAGGGAACAACATGCATAAATTGTCAAAATGAATGATAGTGATGGGAAGTAAATAAATATGTTATTAAACATGCTGACTCTAAAATCACAAATCAGATTGGTAAGTAAATTATGATTAAAACAGAGGGGGAAAGCAAAGAAGTTTCCTTTGTGAATAAGAACATGAATGTATTGTGCATCTTTTATTGGAGCAGCTCAGAATTTTCTAAGAAAGCTTGTGGGGTCACTACATTTTAGCATGATTATTTTACTAAGAAAGAAATGGAGTAGAGAGAATTTAATGGACGTTCCCAAGGCCACACAGGAAGTCAGTGGTCAAGTTGTGGTACAAAGAACATAACTCATGGCTACAAGTGATCTGTCTACTTCTGGACATTAATACTGGGCCTAATCCATGACATTTTCATGACAAATTGGACCCAGATGTTGTGCTATACAGAAGCGCTATTTGTACTTGAGCCTCCAGAAAAGGTGTATGCGTGAAGCAACATTTGAATTTCATAAGGCATAAAAGTGATCTTTTTTTCTGTATTTATTTAGTATTTTATTTTTCCCCAGTTACATGTAAAACCAATTTTTAACATTTGTTTTTAAAACTTTGAGGTCCAAATTTCCTCCTATCATTCCTCCCCACCCCACCCCTCTGCATTGAGAAGGTAAGCAATTCGACAGAGGTTATATATGTGTAGTCATGCAAAACATATCCATAATAGTTATGTAGTGAGAGAAAACAGACCAAAGAAAAACCTCAAGAAAAATAAAGAAAGTTAAAAAAAAAAAAGGCATGCATCAATCTGTGTTCAGACACCATCAGTTCTTTTGCTGGGGATAGATTTTTTTTCATCATTTTTTTATCATAAGTCCTTCAGAATTGTCTTGGATTGTTGTATTGCTGAGAATGGCTAAGTCATTCATAGCTGATCATCACACAATATTGCTGTTACTTTGGCCATAGTACATTTCCTTTTGCATCAACCCAGGCAAGTCATAGAAATGATTTTAGACATTATCTAGTCCACTTCCCCCCACCACTACCTACTCCCATTTTACAGATTAGGAAATTGAAACCAAAGAGAGAAAGTATCTCATGCAAAGTCCTGGAGTAATAGGCAGCAGCCATGTTTTATTAGCTGTCCAATTTGAACCAGAAAAAATACATTAATAGATAAATAAATGAATGAACAAATAAACAAACTACTGATTTAAGCCTATTAGTGTCTTCAAGATTATAGAAGCTGTATGGTGTGGTGGATGGAATGTAGGGCTTGGAATCAGGAAGAACTGGGTTAAAATCTTACCTCTGTCACTACCTCTCTGACCTTAGAAAAGTTGCTTAACTTCTCTGAGCCTCAGTTTCCTCATCTGTAAAATAAGGGGTTTGTACTAGATGGCCTTTGTGGTCCCTGCTAGCTCTGATCCTATGATTTCCTATGATCTCTGAGATCAGTTGTTTAGCCCTGGACAAGTCTCCTAAGCTTCAGGCACCTCCCTAAGATTTATCTACTAAATCATAGATGGAGTTGAAATCTGTGCTGAGAAAATCACAGATCCAAAGTGTTAGTGCATGCTTTGCTAAATGTACCAGCTGTTTGAAATATAAACCATCCCATGCTGTAATCCAGAATACTTCCATGCCATGAACTGGATGAGAGGCAGGTACAATAACCACATGTCATGTGGAATATAAGAGAAATCAGTGATGGCTCCAGAGGTTCTTTTCTCATCTTGTGTGTCTGGCTAGGACATATGGTGTCTGGGTAAAATGAAGTCATCATTGAGCAAAGATATGAGTGATTGGAAATATAATTGTCTCAAATCATAGACCACAACTCTGTTGTGGATTAATGGTGTCGAACACTTAGAAATAAACATGTTAAGTATAACCTAAATACCTTATGTCACCTAACATTTGCTATGCCTTATTACACAGTTGCAATTTTTATAGTAAATCAATTCTGTTTGCATCATCTGAACTTGCAGTTTTATTTGGAGGAAAAATTTAATTTCTTTAGACTTGGGAGAATTTCAACAGTTGCAATAGTTTAACCATTACCTTGGATGAAAAAAAACACACACACAAAAAAAAAATCCCAACATGTCATTTTAAACACGTAGGAAGGAGCCAGCCAACCCAGCTCCAGCCTGTGCCTCCAGATTCTCTGTCTGGAAATCGAGGGAGAATTCCTGGTGATGATAGCATGTGGTGCACAAATGAAAGTCAATCAGCTGGGACCCAGCCAGACTGGGAATTCCCAGGGATCCTGGTGCTCTTTCCTAGGGGATTTGAAGTGGGTCAGAGAAAAAGGAACTCTTCCTTCCTGCAGTACAGTTGATTCCTTAAGAAAAAAATTTACCTCATTTGTGGTTTCAATGCAGCTTGTAATTCTTTGGCAATTCTCCTGAAATTGATGTAATGGCAACCCCTCTTACATGTGTTGAGTTAATGCTATAAACCTTCATTAAAGTAGTCCATCATTCTGCTTAAAAATGTAATTCATTTTGATGAAGTGTCCTTTGGTATAACTTATCACATAATCACATCTCAAAGAGAGCATATGTCACTGTCAGGTGTCTCTGGTGATCAGTATCTGGCCCAATTCAGCAATGAGTACCACATCTATCAACCAAACACTCATCTCCAACAGCCAGGTGCACTATTTATCACCAAAGGGTACTCTAGAGAACCATCCAGGCTCTCTTAGACTCTGGTTACCTCTCTCCTCTTAGCCTTGGCTTGCTTATGGAAGCTACCATTTTTCTCATCAGTCTAAAGCAATAGATATGGAAAGTTTTACAGTATAGCATTCTTTGCCATGAGGAATCACAGCACTTCAAACATATAAGTTAGCAACAGAGAAGGGTTCCCAGGCATTTGGGCTTTCAGATGCATTGCCTAAGCCTTGAAATTATTCCATCTCTCCTTCCCTTTCCCTATCCCCTCACCCTCTTCCTTTTTTACTTCCCCAGGACTAGCAGCAGAGGAGACAGCTTTGTACCTCCACAGATAGAGCTACCATTATAACCTTCTACAATATATAACCACAATATCAGGAGGAAAAGGTAGTGAGCTGCATCTGGGGATGGCGGCTAGAAAATGCAGAAGGCTAGGTGGTGGAAAAGAGGTTTGTGACACTTATACTGAAATCTCCAACACATTATTAGGCTGGAGCAACTCCTTTGAGAACCACTGGCCTCTTATATACACTACTCAATCAGATTTTTTTGCACAGTCCCTATCCTACAAGGGAGCCAAGTAGATAGTACAGTGGATAGAGCACTGGTCCTAGAGTCAGGAAGATGCATCTTCCTGAGTTCAAATCTGACCTCAGATACTTATTAGTTATGTAACCCTGGGCAAGTCACTTAACCCCATTTGCTTCAGTTTCCTCATCTGTAAAATGAGTTGGAGAAGGAAATGGCAAACTATTCCAGCATCTTTGCCAAGAAAACTCCAAATGCGGTTGTGAAGAGCCAGACACAACTTAAATGACTGAACAACATTACATATCCTACAAGGAAGACTTCCCATTCATTATGTCACTTAGTGCATCATTACATCACACTGAGTCACCTCCAACTTAAAGATACAGTATGTAAAGCTTTAATCAGAATAATAGAAATAAATAAAGTAGATGACATCACTATAACCAGTGCAGATATTTGTTTCCAGACTGCATGCTCTTCTTCAGACCAGGAAGCAATCCCTTAGCTAATAGCAGGTCAAAACATGGAAACTCTGTTGCCCTCTCATTTGCTTCCATGTGGAGCTGGCAAAACCTTCATACTCATGGCTTTTCTGCCAATGGGAAAATTTTCTAGGACTTCAGCAACCAGTCTCTTTACATGGTACAGGAATTCAAAGCACATTTACTGTTCTCTCCCAAGGCAACAGGAACGGCTCAAGTAGATTGAAGGGGCATCATCCTAGCAACCACCATCTCTGTTCCTCAATCTCCAGATATCTTTCAGGTACATTTATCTAGTTGTGTCTCTCCTCTTCTCATATCCAGCAAGTGCTTGTGTCCGTGTGTGTGGGTGTGTGCTTGCCCATGTGTGTGTTTTAGTAGGTCTCCAAGTCCTACCCAAGGAATCAGACTGGAAGAATGTATCAGTTCCATACCTCCCCTCCTCATCTCCTCCACATACAGCTCCAATTTATCTCTGTAATCTGCCCCATCTCCAACCCTAGTAAAGCTAAGAAGGATTCAGGTTGTGCCCCCTTCTTAACCATCCTATATCTAGCATCTACAGTAGCAGAAAGAATGACTATGCCTTGCTCACCATTACCTCCCTTCTCCCTTTCTCCTTTAAAACTCCGTGTTTCCTAGTCTGATGACCATGCCAATGGGCACATCCTATTCTTAAATTCCCCAGATAAATATGTCCTGTGAACATACCTCTAGATAAGTTTGTCGCTACTGTCTAGAACATCCTCCTTCCACCCTTCCACATGCATACATATAAACATACATGCATACATATGTAGGTATGTGTGTACACATACCTACATATGCACACATACCTATCTCATATAGAGAGTTCTAGATCTGGAAGGGACCTTAAGTCATCAAAGCCAACACCTTCATTTTGCAGGCAAAGAAACTAAAGCCCAACATCTCACAGTCTGTAAGTAGAGGAACCAAGATTCCCTTGATTTCAAAGCCAGTAGGTGCCAGGAATACCTGAGTAAGAAAAATCCTCCTCACCGACTGGGATAAGATGATAGAAAAGAAAAGCAATACAAAGTCAAGAAAAGTAAAGGAAACTATGTAAGAAAAAAAAAATGAGGGCAAAAGTGCACAAATGGATGCATACATTAAGGACTTTCCCCTCATACCTGTGTCATAAATACCTTCTGGATATGTCCAATACTTGTGAAGTGTTAGACCAAAATTCTTGTGCCAGTTGCCACGTGATTAGAGATACAATCTCCATTACCCAATTGACACTGTTGACCATAGACTTGGCATTGGCACTATTCAATGTTAACTGCCCAGGGACAACCTGAGTTTACACAATATCAGAGAAATGTCAGAATCAACAAATTTCTTGTCTTAAGCAAACCTAGAAGGGAGGGAAGGAAATGTCTGTGTACACCCAGTATAAATACACAGCATAACCCAAAGCAGGCAAGATTGTTCAACTGTCAGTTTTAGCAACTGTAACCCCATGGATCTCCTTCTGCTGGCTTTTGATCAGCTTTGGCTTTTTATGCTTATGGCTTTGTCCATTAGTAACTCCTTTCCCTCTTTGCGCCTACTGCCCTTTTCTGGTCTGCACTCACATTGCTTCGGTGTTTGTCCGAAGTTCAAGCTCTGATTTCTATATGTCCTGGTCAGCTCCCTCAATCTCCATTCTCTCCTTCTCCCACCCCTCCAGTTACCAGCTGGTTAAAATGCTGATCCATACTGTCCCGGAATCCAGAAGACAATGCCATGAATTTGATGAGAGGCCATGGTCCTCAGAACAGATAGCACAGTTTCCACTCTGGCTCAGGGTTTTCCAGCCCTTGTCGTTTTCAGGCCACAAAGGCCCTCCAATCTATGGATACCTCTCCCCTATCCCCAAAGCAGGGACAGCCAGAGTAGCATTAGTATTCAAAATGCTACACATACTCAACCCTGAACCAAATTTTGAACTAGCCAAGTGTTGGTGTATTGGAAAGAGCATGTGACTTAGAAATAGAAGAGACATGGGTTTGGTCCCCTTTCCAACTCTAAGATTCTGTGAATCTCCTGACCTTTACTGTGACCTTATGAAAGTCTCACTGAGCATCTGACTTACCATCTCACTGAGCATCAGGTTTTTTTATCTGAAATATGGGAATAATAATACCAGTAGTACCTATCCCCACAAAGTTATTGTGAATATAAAATGAAATAATACATGAAAAGCACTTTGAAAATCTTAAGGAGCTATATGAATGTCATCTGTTATTATCATTTGTCTTTGACCCTCCCCCTTATCATCTACCTGCAAGGTGCCAGGATCTTCATGCTGCTTCCTAGCAGTATCCTATCTCTCCCTTATTTTCCCACCCAAGTCTCTACCAAATTCTATCTGGAGTCTTAGAATATTAGAGCCAATTCAGCAATAGCACTTCTAGGGCTGTATCCCAAATTGATCATACAAATGGGAAAAGGACCCACATGAACAAAAGAATTTATAGCAGCTTTTTTTGTGGTGGCAAAGAATTGGAAATTGAGAGGATACCCATCAATTGCGGAATGGCTGAACAAGTTGTGGTATATGAATGTAATGGAATACTATTGTGCTATAAGAAATGATGAGCAGGCAGACTTCAGAAAAACCTGGAAAGACTTATATGGACTGACGCTGAGTGAAGTGAGCAGAACCAGGAAAATGTTGTCCACAGTAACAGCCATGTTGTATGATGACTAATATTGATAGACTTAACCCTTCTCAGTAATGCAAAGATCTAAGACATCTCCAAAGGCCTCATGATGGAAAATGCTATCCACATCCAAAGAAAAAACTATGGAGTTTGAATGCAGATCAAAGCATACTATTTCCTAATTTTTTCTCCTGTTGAGTTTTGTTTCCTCTTTCTGGTGGTTCCTCCTATTGGTTCTAATTCTTACTTACAACATCACTGATGTGAAAATATGTTTAATAGGAATATATATGTATAGCTTACATCAGACTGCATTCCATCTTGGGGAGGAAGGTAGGGAGGGAGGGGGAGAAAAATTTTAAACCCAAAAGCTTATGGAAGTGATTGTTGATAAATCAAAATAAATTAATAAAAAAAAAGAATATTAGAACCAAAAGGAACTTTAGAGATCACATTATCCAACTTTTACATTTTACAAATGAGGAAATTGTCTCATCCCATCCCTCTGCTTCCCAGAATAATAACTAGTCATTTAATAAAACAGATTTTTTTTAACAAAGATCATTGACCCACAGAAAAATCAATCAAGGACCACATAAGTAAAAATTGATTTCATGTTCCACTCCTCTATTTAAAAACAAAAACAAGGGACAGCTAGGTGGCACAGTGGATAGAGCACTGGCCCTGGATTCAGGAGGATCTGAGCTCAAATCCGGCCTCAGACACATAACACTTACTAGCTGTGTGACCCTGGGCAAGTCACTTAACCCCATTACCTAGCCAAAAAAAGAAAAAAAAGAATTAAAAAATATAAAATAATATAAAATAACATATATTTATTTATAAATTATATATAAATATATATTTATTTATAAAATGAAAAATAATTATAAAATAATATAAAAAAATATAAAATAAAAACAAAAACTAAGAGCAGGAAACACAGAATTCTATCTAATAAATAATTGTTTAAAAACAACTACTACCACCTTTGCAAGTTGACCAGTCAAGGGAAAGAGAAAGAGTTTAGGAGAGGAGGCCATGAAGGAAGAGAGACAGGTATCAAAATGTACTGGCAATCTTAATGTTTGCCAAAGGCCTCATCACAGATCATAGAATGCCAGAGCGAAAGACCTTAGAAATTATAGGATCACATATCTGGAACACACATTAAGGACCTTAGAACAGTCTAGTCCAACTTCTTAAATTATAGATGAGGAAATTGGGACCCAGGGAGGTAAAGTAACTTGCCCATTGTCACACAGCCTACAAATGACAAGCCAGTGGTCAAACTCAAGTCACCTGGCTCCAAATTGAGTATTATTGTCATTATGCCACACTGCCTAAAAGGCAAAGATCTAACTTTTATTTTTTTAATTTAAAAAATTGTTATGGAGAATGTTTTTCTCCTTACCTATAGTTCAGGAACACGAATATTCTTTAAATTTTCTATTTTCCTTATTTTCAACAGAGCCTAATTTCCTGGTCTGGAAATCATGGAGTTGAAATGGTCTTTTTGCACTGAAATATTATTTTTCTAAATTTTGTTTTTTTTTTCACTTGCTTTTTTAAAAGTCTATTTTTACATAGTGACATTACAATCCTGTGGCCTTTCAGAGTATTGTTACTAAAACTCTTTAAAGCCATGTTGACTTTTCACAACTATAGTCAAAAAATGAGAATATCTCTTCGTGTTTGATACAGAAGCAAAATGAAATTCAGTCAATATGTGAGTCATTTCATGGCCCACAGATTCTCCACATTAAACTAATTCATATTAAGGTGCAAATGTCTGCTAAAGAGTTAGGTATTTACATTTTAACAGGGATTCAGGTTCTTAATGAGTCTCTAACAATTGACATTTCTCTTTCTGTAGAAGGCTGGTGGAGAAATATAGGATTTAGGGGGCAAAGAGGTCTTTTGACAATGCTGCTCATAAAAATCAGACTAAGTGGATGATGCCTACTTTACCAACATGCAAGACATTATGACAGCACAAAGATGCAGCGGGTGGATGCATAATGGACAGAGACTGGCCACAGAGGTCTAGAAAGTCCTCCAAGTAGGTGGAAACATTCTAAGGACTCCCGGGGAAATGGGGGTGAATGTGAGGGACTTTTGTGGAGACAAGCTAATGAGCAATGAAATAGAGAAAAAGGTAATACCCAGGAGAAAGGAGAATAACAAAGGATGTGGATAATTTCTCCAAATCAGCAAATTTGCAATAGAACAAGCACTGACTGCTAAGGCAATTTCTGCAGAAAGTTCCATAGCTTATAAAGCAATAATGAATCCTTTCCACAAATCCTTCCCCTTTTGACAGCCACCTCCAGCTTCTAAGAATTCATTACAAGGAGACTTTCTTGATTGTCTTTACCCTGTTGTGAACATTGGTGAGCTACAATTTATGTCACAAAGTTATGGCATGCTTAAATTTTCAGTTCTTGTCTCAGTTCTTTCTCTAGATTTATACAAATCAGAAAGCCCACCAGACACAGCCTGCAGGAGAGCAGGATTTACAGAACTAGATCATAAATTTGCAATTAAACCAAAACTTTTTTAGACAAAGAGGCTTCAAACTGAGAACAAAGTCTTCTGAAGATATTCCTTTTCTTTCTCAGGGTATCCAAGGGTTATGTGAGTGATATCAAAAGTCATGCTAAGAGGAGTAAAGAAAAAGGGAATCTATTCACAGCAAATAGTAAAAGATTAGGTAGTGTCTGTCATGCAATGGTTCCCAAACTTTTTTGGAATCCCTTTTTAATTTTCACCTATAGCCCAGGACTCAAATTTTTCTTGATTACTTGATACCATGGGGACAGTTTCTCTCTGGTTCTATCCCTAATCTGGGGTGGGGAAAGGAACTCTCTACAACAAAGCTTAGGTATGGTTCAAATTTAGGGTTTCCAAAAGAAAATGGGAAATAGGATTCCCTTGGATATTAGATAGCTTTTTTATTTTCCACAGTACCAAAAAAGGCATAAGATACAAAAGATTAACAAGTATTCATGATTAAATCTAGTAAATATAAAATATTTAAATCACTGATTATACTCATTATACTTCCCCCAGAAAATGAAGACCCTTTGTAAGACAATGAAAAGATATTTCTCATTTACCCAAGATCTGCACTATCTAAACCACACATAATAATTATAATGGATGGTGAGCAAGATTTATGTATTCTGGACAGCTATGACATGGTGTTAATCCAGTCACAGAATTCTCCTGTTGGTGGCCCTCCCCTCTGCAGTTAAAGAAATCTTCTTCTGGGCAGCTGGTGTCAGGCCTGCAGGATCACCCATGAGGTAATCTCTAAAGCTGAAAACATTGATTTCTCAGGTACACTTGTTACTGACCTGTGCTCAGAAAGGAAAACACAAAGGCAGTAGGCAGCCAGAAATTATGAGGTCCAAGAAATAGTGCTTGCCCAAGTGAGCCAGTCTCAGGCTGCTTCTACTGTGTGTCATCGTTACTGATGGGGGAAAGATAAGAGAGAGAGTAGGGAAAAACGTTCCTCTTTCCCCTTGCCCTCCCCCACCCCCACCCCCAGAAATCTAAGGGAGAGCAAGTATACAAAAAAAGAAGTATCTAAAAAGTCTAAAATGTGAGTAGAACCTCTTTTATATCCTCTTAGAGAGCACAGAGGGAACATCTTCTTACAAGGATCTGTGGCCCTGTGCCTCCACACAATTGCCAAAATTATTTTTTTAAGGCACATATTTGACCATGTCATTTTCCTGTTCAAGAATTGTCAGTGGTTTCCAATCATCTCTAACATAAAATACAAACTTCCTGGCCTTTCACCTAAGACTAACTCCAAAATCACTTCCTGGATTTATTTCCTATTATAACTCATCATGCATTCAATATTTCAGCCAAACTGGAATACTTGCTGTCCCCAAACTCAATATTTCACCTCCTAACTCTGTGCATTCTCCCAGACCATCCTTTGTACCTCAAATCTCATCCCCTCTCTTACCTATCTCTCAAAATTCTCATCTTCCTTAAAAAAGGATCAATTTCATGTGTCACCTCTTCCATATAGCCTCTCCTGATGTCCCCAGTTCCTACTGTTCTCTCACTCTTCAAATTATTTTGTATTTGCATATATGTGCATATGTGGTACTTACCAGTGGAATTAAAGCTCTTTGAGGAGAATGGTTGTTTTACTTTTATCTTTGAATCCCCAGAATATAGTGTCTTAGTTCTTATTCCTCTCTAACTTCTCAGGCTTTCTTGGCTGCATCATCATCATTCACATCCTGACCCCTAACTGTGGATGCTCCCTAAAGCTCTGCCCTGGGACCTCCTCTCTTCTTTCCCTACACTCTCTCACTTAATGACTTCATGAGTTCCCATGGATTCAATTATCATCTCTATGCAGAGGACTCTTAGATCTAAGTATCCCGCCATACTCTCTTGAGCACCATTCCCACATAGTCAATTGTGTATTAAACATTTCAAACTGGATATCCCGAGGGCTTCTCAAACTCAAAAACAGAGTTTGTACAAAAGATATATCATTATCCAAGACATTTCAAATGTCCAAAAGGGATCTCCCAAATCCACTCTTATTCTGAACTTCCCTTTTCTATTAAGGGTGCCACCATCCTCAGAGGTATACTCACTTTTGAGTAATTCCTTATTCTTACCCCACATATCCAATCAGTTGCCAAATCTTGTCAATTCTACTTTTATAATATCTCTTGTTTCCCTGTCCTTTTGTCCACTCCCACAGCCATTACCCTAGTTCAATCACTCATCACTTCTCACTAGGGCTATTGCAGTAAGTCTCTTAATGACTCAAATCTCTCTCCATCTCCAATATATTCTCCACACAACTGCCAAGTCAATATTCTGAAAGTGCAAGTCTAACCATGGTAAATCTCTGCTTGAGAAACTCCAGTGGCTCCCTATTGCCTCTAGAATCAATGACAAGCTCATTTGTTTGGTACTTAAAGCCCCTTACAACCTGAATCCAACCTGGTTGTTTGAATTGAATTGAATTGAAGTTCATTTACTATATCATGGTAACCATAAATGGAGAAAGGTATATTTAAATGTGTTCCAGAAATTACCCAGTGCTGGCCAGATCTTTCAAATGAGTTATCCTGGCTCTGACAGATTCATGTTATAGGATAGACATGTACCCAAAGTTGGACAAGTTTCCCAAGATGCTAATCACAGAGAGCATAACACTAAACCCTTCCTCAAAATCTTCAATGGCTTGGGCTAGCATTCCCTTTCCGCAATGGACTTTCATGGACTGATTGCACTGATTATTCAGACAGCACACTTGAGCCTCATTACCCTTGGCAATATCGTAACACTCAAAGAACAAGGAAAATATTCATAAGATTATAGATTTAGAAATGAAAGTGATATTAGAAACCATCTGGTCCAAACCACTTATTTTGCAGATGAGGAAACTGAGGCCAAGGAGGTTAAGTGATTTACCCAAGGTCGCACTGGTAGTAAGCATCAGAGATATAATGTGAACCCAGGTCTTCTGTCTCCATATTCAGTGCTCTTTCCATAGGACTGCATTGCTGGAATATTTGGTATATGTATTGCATGTAGCTGAAGTCACTCTATTGCAGCTTCTAGGAATACCTCCTTTGTTTGTGCAGCCAAATTCAAGTTCATGACCAATGAGTATATTCAGTTCATTTTAGTTCAATTCAACAAACATTTAGTGAGAGCCTACTTTATGCCATCTAGCCAGCTAAATTGTATCATGGCTAGAGTGCTGGACCTGGAGTCAGGAAAACCAGAGTTCAAATCCAGCCTCAGATACTAACTGTGTAACCCTGGGCAAGTCACTTAACTCTGTTTGCCTCAGTTTTCTCATCTTTAAATGAGCCAGAGAAGGAAAAGGTAAAGCACTCCAGTATCTTTGCCAAGAAAACCCAAAATGTTTTCATAGAATCAGATATGACTGAAATGACTGAAAAACAGCAACAAGGGGTGAGCACTGTCAAAAAAAAGAACTTCAGAGCAGTGAAGAAAGATGAAGACTGAAAAAAAGGTCTTTCATTTTAGTAATTAGGTGACCATTGGTGACTTTAAAGAGAGCAGTTTCTGTTGAGTAGTAATGTCAAAAGACAGATTAGAAAGGTTTGAAAGATGAATGGGAGGTGGGGAAGTAGAGAAAATTAGTATAGAAAGGTTTTCCTAGTAGTTTGAAGGATGGAGACATGTGAGACAATAATGAGGGGATGATAAAGTCAAATTAAGGTATCTGAGGATGGAGGACACATGGCTAAGTTTTTATAGGCAGCGAAAAAGAAGCCAGTGAATAAAAAAAAAAGATTGAAAATTATAAAGAGAGGTTTAGGGGAAGCTAGATGGTACAGAGGATAGAGCACTGGCCCTGAAGTCAGGGGGACTTGAAATCAAATCTAGTTTTAGACCAGATACTTGACACTTACTAGCAATGTGACCCTGGGCAAGTCACTTAACCCCAATTGCCTCACCAAAAGAAAAAGAAAAAGAGAGAGAGAAAGAGAACATTAACTGAAGGGTCAAGCTCCTAACAGAAGTGAGAACAGATGGCATCAGGCATCAAAAAGAAAGAGGTATTCTCTTTCTCTGAAATCAAAGCAAAGGAAGAGAGAGTGAAGGATAATGGACTAGAATGGTCTAGAATATTCTTGCTTTGAGGTCTAGAACTAGGAAAAAGAATGAATTCCTGAAAGATGATCTCAATTTTTGTGGTAAAATATGAGCCATAACTGAGTGGGAGAGAAAATGGAGTGGTGTAGGTAGCTTCAGAGAAAAGAGAAATTTGAAATACATACTGCAAAAAGTACAAGAAGGTGTCAATCAGGGAAAAATAAAGCATTGCCAGGCAATGGTAAGAGCCCAGTTGAGATTAAATAAAACAAATTTATGGTGAATCTAGTCAGCACCATTATGTGACTTCCTCCAACATCATTAAGCAGCTTAAGAAAAGTAATTCAGAAGGGAGACAGCAAATGTACATTTGGGATTTGGAAAAGGAATGAACAGGGATGGGACATGGGAGAAATTGAATCAAGTACAGAGGACAATGATTTCTAAGAGAACAAAAAAGTTGGGGGTGGTGGCTTGGAAATGGGGAAATCAAAGAGGATTAGAGAGACTAAAGATTGCAATGAAGATAAAGAATAGATTCAGGATGAGATATAAGGACAGATGGAGTAAACAAGAGGTTGTGTTCAAATAAAAGGATTTCATAAATCTAGATCCTGGAAGTAGAACACTTACGGGTGATAGAAGGGTATGAGGCAATATAGGGTAGAGGAAAGAGTGCTGCCTGAATTTGGAATCAGAGTTACTGGGTTCAAATCCTGATTTTGCTATTTGTGTAACCTTGGGCAAGTTGCTTAACCCCTCTGGACCCCAGTTCCTCAAATGTACAATCAAGGGGTTGAACTAGACAGCCCTAGAACTCTGAGGTCCCTTCCAGTTGTAAATCTAGGATTCTATAACCTTCCTTTTATATGTCTGATGTAGAAAAATAGGCAAAGAAGGATTCTTACCAAATTCCTTTTATGACACAAATATGATACTGACACCTAAACCAGGAGGAGCCAAACAGAGAAAGAAAATCATAGACCAATTTCCCTAATGAATATTGATGCAAAAAATTTAAATATAATACTAGCAGGGAAATTACAGTAATATATCACAAGGATCATACACTACAACCAAGTGAGATTTATACCAGGAATGCAGGGGGAGGTACAGTATTAGGAAAACTATCAGCATAATTATCATATCAATAACAAAACCAATAGAAATCATATGATTATCTCAATAAATGCAGAAAAATCTTTGACAAAATACAGTACCCATTCCCATTAAAAACACTAGGGAGCAAAGTAATAAATGGAACTTACCTTACAATGATGAGTAATATTTATCTAAAACCATCCGCAAGCATTATCTGTAATGGCCTTTCCAATACAATCAGGGGTAAAGCAAGGATGCCCATTATCACCTCAATCACTCAATATTGTGCTGGAAATGCTAGCTATAGCAATAAGAGAAGAAAAGGAAATTAAAGGAATTAGAATAGGCAATGAGGGAAAAAAACTATCACTCTTTGCAGATGATATGATGTTATACTTACAGAATCTAGAGAGTCAACTAAAAAACTAGGGGAAATAATTAACAACTTCAGCAAAGTTGCAAGATACAAAATAAACCCACATAAATCATGAGGATTTCTATATATTACCAACAAAGTCCAGCAGAAAAAGACAGGAAGACTAAATCCATTTAAAATAATTGTAGACAATATAAAATACTTGAAAGTCTACCTGACAAGACAAACCCAGAAACTATATGAACACAATTACAAAACACTTTTCACACAAATCAAATCAATTCTAAACAATCAGAAAAATATTAATTGCTCATGGGTAGGCTGAGCCAATATAATAAAAAATTACAATTCTACCTAAATTAATTTATTAATTCAGTTCCATACCAATCAAACTACCAAAAATTATTCTATAAAGCTAGAAAAAATAATAACAAAATTCATCTGGAAGAACAAAAAGTCAAGGATTTCAAGGGAATTTATGGGGAAAAATTTGTGAAGGAAAGTGATTTAGCCATATCAGATCTCAAACCGTATCATAAAGCAGTAATCATCAAAAGTTGGACTGATTAATCTGGCTAAGAAATAGAGTGATGGATCAATTGAATAGGTTAGGTATACAATACATTATAGTATATGACCATAATAATCTAGTATAACATAAACTCAAAGATCCAAGCTTTTGGAACAAAAACTCATTATTTGACAAAAACTGCTGGGAAAACTAGAAAAAATTAAGGTAAAAACTAGTTATAGACCAACATCTCACTCATTATAGCAATATAAAGTCAAAATGGGTACATGATTTATGCATAAAAGGTGATACCATAAGCAAATTAGGACACCATGGAATAGTTTACCTGTCAGATCTATGGAAAAGAGAAGAATTTAGAACTAAACAAGATATAGAGAGCATTATAAAATGTAAAATAGATAATTTTGATTATATAAAATTAAAAATTTTGCACAAACAAAACCAGTGCAACCAAAATTAGAAGGAAAGCAAAAAACTGTGGGGGGGGGGAGGGATTTTGCAACAAGTATTTCTGATAAAGGCCTCATTTCTCAAGTATATAGAGAACTGAGTCAAATTTGTAAGAATACAAGTCATTCCCCAATTGATAAATGGTCAAAGGATATGAACAAGCAGTTTTCAGACAAAGAAATCAAAACTCTCTATAGTCATATAAAAAAATGCTCTAAGTCACTATTGGTTAGAGAAATATAAATTAAAACAACTCTGAGGTACCACTTCACACCTATCAGATTGGCTAACATGACAAAAAAGGAAAATGATAAATGCTGGAGGAGATGTGGGAAAAGTAACACATTAATGCACTGTTCGTAGAATGCAATTTGGAACTATGCCCAAAGGGGTATAAAACCGCATACCCTTTGATCCAGCAATATCACTGCTAGGTCTATATCCCAAAGAAATCAACAAAAACGGGGAGGGGAGGGACCTATTTGTACAAAAAATATTTAGAGCAGCTCTTTTGGTGGTGGCTAATAGTTGGAAATCAAGGGGAGGCTGTAAACCGTGGACCTCTTCTCAGAATAATGTTTTTAAGTGAATATCATAAAATATATAAGATGACCAAGCAAACTATTTATATTGGAATATGGTATGTGTGTATGTGTGTGTGTATGTATTATATATAATGTGTGTATATACATACATAAATGTATATATAACTGTATATATACATCTAAAACTGTATATAAATGTCATTTATATAGTTTAATACATAACTATGTATGTGTATATATACACATATACATAAAATATAGCTATTATACATGTATACTATATATGTAAACTATATAAAATATATAATATACATATAAACTATATAGTTTATAATAAATACATATATGATTTAATATATGTATTTATAACTGTTTGATACAATTGATTTCCTTGGTCTTCCTATGTGTTTTTTTTTATGCATCTAAACACATGATTCTGAAAAGAAGTCCAAAGGCTTCACCAGACTGCAAAGGATCCATGACCCAAAGATGGTTAAGCGCCCTGGCTACTGTGAGATCTTGGGGAGCTAAAAGTTGATGTATTAGGAAGGGGAACCAAAGCCAAGCCATCAGCCAGGCCCTACTTTCCAAGTGTTTTTGCTCTTCTCCCTCCTTTTCCAAGCACACTTCCCTCTTTCCTTCCCTCCTGTCCTCCCACTATAAGCTTGCCAAGAATAATAAGCTTCTGTTAGCAGCAAGACATTTAAAACAACAGGTTTTTGAGGGATATTTTTTTTTTCCCATCAGTGCTCTGGTATCTGTGCAGATTGCAAATTTCCAACTGATGGTTCTCTGCCAAAAGTTCTTTGGGGTCTTTACAGCTGTGAAATACAATCTTTCAAAGAAGACACATTCCTGTCCTTGTTCCCACTCTGATTCCAGCAGCTCTGTGTTCCTGACAACATAATTCATCATAACAATAATGAAACAGCAAGAATATTTATTGGTGTTTATGCTGTACCCTTCACCTGAGGGTCCCTGGGTACTTTCAAACAGAGCTGAAGTGGTTCCAAATCGTGTCCCTCTCCAACTCTGATGCAGAAGCTGAAAGAGATCCAGTCTGCTCTACGTCATTCTCCGTAAGTCATGTCATAGACTTCCCATATATGGAAGTTATAAGACATGATTCCCATTCTACCATTTTTCTTCCCCTGTTAAACCTAGCCCCCTAATTGGGAAAACAAACTTTAGCCAAAGCCAGAGTGACTCTTAGGTGTTTTGAGATCCTTTTTCAGGTCACTACTCAATAAATATTATCTTAAACCTCCATTATTTGTGATACTTAAATATTTTATTGTTCTTCCACCAGAGGCAGCTGGAACCTAGAATCAAGAAGGCCTGATTTCAGATCCAACCTCAGACTCTTACTTACTCTGGGCATGTCACTTAACCTTTTTCTGCCTCAGTTTCCTCAACTGTAACATGAGGATAATAATAGCACCAACCTTGCAGGGTTGTTGTGAGGATCAAATGCAATAATATTTGTAAAAGTACTTAATGCAGTGCCTAGCGCAAAGTAGGCGCTATGTAAATGCTCACTCTTTTCCCTTCTCCTCCATTCTACTTATTTAATATTTCCTCTTACCATTTCTCCCCTAATACATTATTAAAAATCTTTGTAAAAGGCATTGCTCCACTTTTCTTTTTTAATAGAAGCAGAGAACAAAACTGAATTTTTATATGAAGGTGCAGTGCTTTGCAATATCTCTCAGACATCCCTGAATTTCCATTTTCATTCGTATAGTTCTGAAGATTCATTAGTTCATTCTTTCATTCATTTCTTCAACAAGTGTTTCTTAACTGTCAATTCTGCATATAAGAGAGACAGTATTGCATAATGAATATAGAGCCTCCCTTGTAGTTGGGAACATCTGGATTTAAACCCTGCTTCTCACACATGTGTATGGCACTGAGAAAGTCGTTTAACTTTTCAGTGCTGAGGCAACTCTCTAAGATTATGCAAGTTATAGAAAATTTGCTGGTCTGCATTCATACGAGATTATTCACACAGGTCCAGACCAAAAGAGAACAAAATAAAAATTTGTTTACTACTGTGCCCACACACGTGTATAGATGAAGAAGGTATAAGTACACTGAATTACAAATAAGTGGTGAACCTAGACCATACCACTGAAACAAGTCTTTTATTTTTTTAACTAAATTATTGATTATGGTTTGTTTTCCTTATCTTTTCTTCTTTTCCCTAAAAATGGAATGAAGAAACATTTCCATTTAATTGAGAATTCCACTCAACCAAGTTTCACCATATCAATTTTTATGTTATTCAATTTCACCTTTATTGAGCACCTTCTATGTGCAAGGCATTATGCTATGCAACATATACTATATTACACCTGTACCCAAATTATCAGAGTTCCACTGACACATAATTTATATTAGACTACTTCTCCAAGATTTGTTTTCTCATCAAACAACCAAGATAGATAAGTATTGCTTTTAAGATCCTCACAACTATTTAAATTGAAAACATGAGAGATTCTAATTTCTTTTCTGACAACTCTAGAAAGGGATTTCATTCACAGATTCCATCCAAGTTCTAGAAAAAATGGTATTTGCTTCTCTGTTTAGATCAACAAAGGACCAATTAGTCCCAGGCCAGGCAATATTGTAAGGAAAGCAAACAGGTGGCAATTCCCTAAAATCAAAAGAAGAGGTGTCCCACTCTCCTCAGATAATTGTTTTCAATCCAAGGAACACGGAAACAATAACTGATTGACCAGCACAGGACCAGTTTTCAGATAAGACGTATGGGTTGCTTGAGATATATAATAGTGAGAAAACTCCTTGCATCAATCTTTGGATCTGACTGGATTTCCAGTTAATATAATGTAGGTCCTTAGTTAAGGGTCTCTAAGGTAGATGTGCTCTAATTTCCCAGCTATACAGGGTTACGTTCAAACAATGCAATAAAGTCCTCTCATAGTTACCACAACTGAATAAAGTTTTCTCACAAGACAGAAATTGGACTGGATTCATTATTGAATAGAAAGAAAACTAAGCTAGCTCCAGAATTGAGTAACAAGATGGAGTCAGTGTGGTTCACTCATTTCCCACAATCACTTGCTATTCTAATACCCTCAATTCCCTCACCCTTCCATTCAAGAAAATGTTATATGATTCTTGCTGTCACAGGACAAAGCAATCTACTAAGAAACAAACAAAAATCAACGCAGATACAATACTAATATTCAACCCCTACTAGCTCTAACGATACTTTGAATCCCTCATCAAACTGAAGGTTGTCCAAAGCAATTGCATTACATAGGTAAGGGTAGCAAGGCTTAAAAATAAACTATCTAATGATCTCCTGCCCCCAAACAGAATGGTACCAGACTTAACATCCCACAAAATCTCTGAGGCAAGTAATGTTTGGCCAAGCAACAGAGAGTGACAGTGAAATGGAGTGGGCAGAACACTGGATACTGGTAGCAAATTTGAGTTCCAATCTTACTTGTAAATGAATTACTGAGTTAATGAATTAATGAAAAAAAGCATTCCTTAAGCACTTACTATGAGCAAAGCACTGTGGTAAATACTGGAGATATAAATGCAAAAGCAACAGTCCCTTCTCTCAAGGAGCTCACATTCTAATAGAGGAAGGCAACACACAGGGAAGGTTTCAGTTGAGAGTCAGATGGAAAGGCCCAGTAGTCCTTAGGCTGCAACAGCAAAACAGAGAGTGACGCTTCTTCTTAAATGTCAGTTCTGTGAATAAAATCATATTCGTTTCTGATGTCGTGTCATTGTCAGAGCCAAGGACTTTGGCAGTGAGAACCGTTGTGCTATCCCTCTCATCTTAACATGTCTTTGGTCATAGGATATGGATTAGTGCAGGGAACTATGTCTCTACCAATGCAGATCAGGAATATGCCTGTAACTTACAGTCTTGAACACTTGTGTGCAATGGTAAGAATGATATGCATCAAGGCAAAACTTGAACGCGATCCCTTCTCACTGCAAGGCTGGTTCTCTTTCTGCTACTCCATGCTGCCTCTTGTCTCTTTACCCACTTATCACAAATTTCAGGCTATTAAGAAGAGAGATAATCCTTGACAGTTCAGGGCAGAGAATCTTTTAGGATTGGAAAAGAGTGTCTGTGCTGTGGCCACATAGGGCCTGCCTTACATGTATGAATGGTCACTGTCCATTTGTTTTCCCTCCTGAGAGGGTACCTGAGTCTGTGGGACCATCCGTAGGCCTCTGTTACAGGGATGTAACAACACACTGTTCATGACCTTCTATGACAAGGACATGCCTGTTTTCAATGGCTTCTTTGGTAGGGAAATATCTGTTGACCATGGCCTTCTGAGACAAATGTGTAAGGTATACAAAATTCTTTGACATGGAAAACCATACTTTTCAAGATTAAAAAAAAAACTTTAAAAGGGAGTTGACCAACTCAAAAGCAAATATTGAACCCTTGTGGTTAAATAATCTTTTAGGAGGGAATTGTGGGAAGATGGTAGAATAAGTCAGAAAATTGCCTGGCTCTCTCAAATCCCCCCCCCCACCCTGAATAACTTCAAATAATCCTCAAAGTTAATTTTAGAGTGGTAGAAATAACAAAAAGTCCAGGTAAAGCAGTTGCCCAGCCTAAACCAAATCGGGAGGACATTAGGAAAGATCTGACTTCCTGGGCTAGTGGTCTGGCCAGAGTAAAGTACAGATACCATTCTGTCAACAAACAGTGATGGTCCCTGCTATGGTGCTAGACACAGAACCCAGGCACACGGACTGGATTTGGTCCTAGACTGCAACTGAAGGCGAGAAAGAGCAAGAATATGCAGTGAGTACATTGGCAGAGGGGCAGGGTCCTTCTAATTGTGGTCACTCACAGGAGAGCTGAGTCCCTGGTTTCACTTCCAGGGCAGAGGAGTGAATTGACCTAACTACTACAGGGACTCTAGGAAGCAAGAGTATTTTGAGTGGCAGCAGTGCTGGGAACCCTGTTCAAGGTTCAGGGACAGAGAGGAGTACCTAAGATCACTCATAGACCAAGGCATGAGCTGGAGGAGCAGCGCCCATACTTGGCCTTAGATCATGGAACACTGGAAGAACCAAAAAGTCAAAGACTCACAGAGCTCAGAAAACAAAAGTACAAAAACCAGGAAGCCTGAGAAATTGTCACTCATACCTTGGGGGTACAGCCCAACCCTAAAATAAAGTTAACAGCCAAGAAATAGGCCATTAAAAATGAATAAACAACACAGAAAAAAACCAACCATAGATAGCTACTATGGTGATAGAGAAGATCAGGGTTTAAACTCAGAAAAAGACACTGAAATCAAAACAGCTACTTGTAAATCATCAAAGAAAAATGCAAAATAGTCACAAGCCCAAAAATAGTTCTTAGAAGAACTTAAAAAGGACTTTAGAAATCAAATAAGAAAGGTGGAAGAAAAATTGGGGAAACAAATGGGTAATACAAGAAAGTCAAGAAAGTTATGAAAAGAAAATCAACCAATTGGGAAAAGATACAAAAACTTACTAAAGAAAATAACCCCTTAAAAATTAGAATTGGGTAAGGGAAAGATTATGACTTCATAAGACATCAAGAAATAATAAAACAAAATCAAAAGAATAAAAATAGAGGAGAATGTAAAATAGCCATTAGAAAAAAAATAACTGACCTGGAAAATAGATCAAGGAGAGATAAAATAAGAATTGTTGCACTACCTGAAAGTCAAGATCAAAAAGACACTATGCTTCAAGAAACTATTAAGGAAAATTGCCCTAAAGTTTTAGGACTAGGGAATAAAATAGAAGTTGAAAAAATCCACTCATCACCACTTAAAACAGATCCCAAACAGCAACATTATAGCTAAGTTTCAAAACTCCCAGGTCAAGGAGAAACTATTACAAGAAACTAGAAAGAAACAATTTAAATATTGTGAAACTATAGTTAGGATAGCATAAGATTTAGCAGCTTCTACATTAAAAGATTAAAGGATATGAAATATGATATTCCAAAGAGCAAAGGAGCTGGGTTTGCAACCAAGAACAATCCGGCCCTCAAAGCTGAGCATAGTCCTGCAAGGGAAAACAGATATTTAATGTATTAGAGGACTTTTAGTTATTCTTAAGGAAAAGACCAGAACTGAACAGAAAATTTTACTTACAAGACTCAGGAGAAATATAAGAAAGTAAACATGAAAGACTAATTACAAGGGTTTTAATAAAGTCAAACTGTTTACTTATTATATAGGAAAATGATATTTGTAATCCTTAAAAGTGTTATTACAAGAGCAGTTTGAAAGAGTATACATAAATAGAAGGCTTGGGGTTGAATTGATTATGATAGGATGATCCTCAAAAATAAAATTGGGTAGGGAGAGGTAAAATGGAGCAAATTTTTAAAAAATTATATAAAAGAATAGAATGACTGTTACAGTGGAGGGGAAGATGGAGTAGAGGGCAGGCAGTGTGGGAACCTTATTCTCATCAAAACCATGTTTTAAAAGTGAATAACATATACATTTCGTAGGGTATAAGAGCAGCTAGATGGCACTGGGCTAGGAATCAGGAAGATTCATTTTTATGAATTTAAATCCAGCTTCAGATACTTTGTAGCTGTGTGACCCTGGGCATGTCACTTAATCCTGTTTGCTTCAGTCCCTCATCTGTAAAACAAGCCAGGAAGGAAATGAAAAACCATTCCAGTATCTTTGGGAAGAAAACCCCAAAATGGACTTGCAGAGAATTAAACATGACTGAAAATGACTCAAAAACAGCAAAAAGGGTAAAAAAAAAAGTCTCCTTAACTTACAGAGAAATAGGAGGGCAAAGGGATACGATAAGGGAGAGACTCTTAAAATGGGATGTGAATTATGGAGGCAGTAGTCAGAAGTAAATTAGACTTCTGAGGGGAGGTAGGGTAAAAAGAGAAAGAGAGAAGGATAAATAGGGAGAAAAAAATGGGATAGAGGCAAATACACAACTAATAATTATAACTTTGAATATGAATGGGATAAATTTACCCATAAAATGAAAATGGATAATGAATGGATCAAAAGCCAGAACCTGATAACATGTGGTTTACAAGAAATACATTTTAAAATGAGACATACACACACAAAGTAAAAGTAAAGGGCTGAAGTAGAATTTATTATGCTTCAGCTGAGGGAAAGAAAAGTGGGGTTGCAATCATGACCTCAGACAAAGTTAAAGCTAAAATAGATTTAATTTTAAAAGATAAGCAGGGAAACTACATTATGTTAAAAGGAACTATAGATAATGTAATATCAGTGCTACACATATATGTACCAAATGCTATAGCATTCAAATTTTTAAAGGAAAAGATAAATAAATTACAAGTGGAAATAGATAACAAAGACATAATAGTGGGGAATTTCAACCTTCTTTTTCAGAACTAGATAAATCTAGGCAAAAAATAAATAAGAAACAAGTCAAAGAGATGAATAGAATCTTAGATAAGCTAGATATGATAGACATCTGGGAAAACTGAATGGGAAAAGAAACAAATATACCTTTTTCTCAGTGGTAAATGGCACCTTTAAAAATGACCATATATTAAGGTATTAAAAACTTTATAGCTAAATATAGAAAAGCAGAAATATTAACCATATCCTTTTCAGATCACAATGCAATAAAAATTACATTTAATAAAAGATCATGGAAACACAGATTAAAATTAATTGAAGATTAAATAACCTAATCTTAAAGAATGAGTGGTTTAAAGAACAATTCATAGAAACAATAATTCTATTAAAGAGAATGATAATAATGAGACAACACACTGAAACTTATGTAATACAGCAAAAGCAGTAACCAGAGGAAAATTCATATTTCTAAATGCTTACATCAATAAAATAGAGAAAGAACAGACCAATGAATTTGATATGCAATTTTTAAAAAGCAGGAAAAAATTTATATCCCCAACTGAACATCATATTAGAAAGCCTGAATATTAAAGGTAAGATTAAAAAAATTGAATGTAAGGAAACCATTTAATTGATAAATAAAATGAGAAGTTGGTTTTAGAAAAAAACAAAATAGATAAACCATTGATTAATATGATTTTTAAAAAGAGAGAAGAAAATGAAATCACTACTATCAAAAATGAAATGGGTAAATATGCCACTAATGAAGGTGAAACTAAAGTAATTATTAGGACTTATTTTAACCAATTATTTTGACCAATTAGGACTATATTTTGACCATTTATACATATAAAACAAATTTAACAATTTAAGAGAAATAGAAGAATATTTATATAAATATATAGTGCCTAGATTAACAGAAGAGGAAGCCAGTTATCTAAATAAATCTATTTTAGAAAAAGAAATTGAACAGGCCATAAATGAGCTTCCTAAGAAAAAAGTATTGGGACCAGATGGATTTACAAGTGATTTCTACCAAACATTTAAAGATCAATTAATTCCAATACTAAATAAATTATTTGGAACAACAGACAAAGAAGGAGTACTACAAAACTCCTTTTATAAAACAAATATGTGGATGATACCTAAACCAGGAAGAGCAAAAACAGAGAAAAAAAAATACAGACCAATTTCACTAATGAATATATTGATGCAAACATCCTAAATAAAATACTAGTGAGGATATCATAACAATATATCGCAAAGATTATACATTGTGACCAAGTGGGATTTATACCAGGAATGCAGAGTTGGTTCAATATAAGGAAAACATTAACATAATTGATTATATCAATAACAAAGATAACAAAAATCATATGATTATATTGATAAATGCAAAAAAAGCTTTTTGACAAAATACAACACTCATTTCTATTTTGAAAAAAAAAACATTTTAAAGCATAGGTATAAATGGGTTTTTCCTTATAACGATAAGAAGTATCTACCTAAAACTATCAGCAAGCATTATTTGTAATGGGAAGCTAGAAGCCTACTCAATAAGGAGTAAAATAAGGATGCCTATTATCACCAATATTGGTCAATATTGTCCTAAAAATGTTAGCAGGAGCAATAAAAGAAGAAAAAGAAATTGAAGGAATCAGAATAGGCAATGAGGTAATAAAATTCTCTTTTTTCACAGACAATATGATGGTATACTTGGAAAAACCTAGAGACTCAACTAAAAAGCTAATTGAAACAATTTGAACAAAGAGCAGGACATAAAATAAACCCACATAAATCATCACCATTTCTACATATCTCCAACAAAGCCCTGCGAGAAGAGATTAAGAAGTAGTACATTTAAAATGACTATAGAAAATTTAAAAATACTTGGGAGTATACCTGCCAAGAAAAACCCAGGTATTATATGAACATAATTATAAAACAATTTTTATACAAGTCAGATTTAAATAATTGGAGAAATATTCATGAGTGGGCTGAGCCAATATGATAAAAATGATAATACTACCTAAATTGATCTACTTATTCAGTGCTACCCCAATTAAATTATCAAAAAATCGTTTTGAGCTTGAAAAAATAATAAAAAACAAAAGGTCAAGAATATTAAATGAAAATGAATGTAAATGTAATATGAATATTAAAAAATGGAAGGGAAGGAGGTTTAGAAGTATCAGATCTTAAACTGTATTATAAGGTAGTAATTATCAAAACTATCTGGTACTAGTTAAGAAATTGAATGGTAAATCATTGCAATAGAGTAGATAAGCGATATATAGTAGCAAATGGTTGTAGTAACCATGTGTTTGATTTCTGTAAAGATTTTTAAGCTTTTGGGATAAGAATTCACTATTTGGTAATAAAAAAAATTGAAGGGAGGGGGAAACTGGAAAGCAATCTGGCAGAAACTAGGTATAGACCAAAATCTTATATTTATGAAGATAAGGTAAAAATGGATAAATGACCTAGACATAAAGGGAGATATCATAAGTAAATTAGAAAATGGAACATATTACCTCTCAAATTTATGGATAGAAGAATTCATGAATAAACAAAAGATAAAGAGCTTTGTAAGATTTAAAATGAGTAAATTTGATTACATTAAATTAAAAAGGTTTTATACAAATAAAATCAATATAGCCAAGATTAGGAAAGCAGAAAATTAGGGGGAATTTTTTATAGACAGTTTCTCAGATAAAAACCTCATAGCTCAAATACATAGAGAATTTGTCAAATTTATAAGAATATGAATCATTCCCTAATTGATAAATGACCTAAGGATAGGCAGTTTTTGGAAGAAATCAAAGCTATATATAGTCATATGAAAAAATGCTCTCAATCATTA
The DNA here is from genome assembly GCF_900497805.2 of Vombatus ursinus. Classification (NCBI taxonomy): domain Eukaryota; kingdom Metazoa; phylum Chordata; class Mammalia; order Diprotodontia; family Vombatidae; genus Vombatus; species Vombatus ursinus. The sequence goes on along the minus strand of NW_020940360.1, from coordinate 10,840,712 downwards.
TTGATTAGAGAAATGAAAATTAAAACAATTTTGAGATACCATCTCATGCCTTGTAATTTCCTTTCTCAGTCTACAATGGCAGCCTAAGTCCCTCCTCTTGAGAGAAGAAGAAATATCATGAAAGGGGCACAATATGTACTCAGTCCAATTGAGTTGACTACTCTTGCTACTGTGTCTTGTTTTTATTAGACTTACTACTATGATGTGGCTGATTATTAAAAGGAAAATATGGCAATCTCATGCATATATTTTTTCAGGCTTTCTATATTTTTTATCTGTGCTTTGCTACTATCTCACACCTATCAGACTAGCTAGAATGATAGAAGGGGAAAATGACAAATGTTGGAGGGGATGTGGAAAAATTGGTTCACTAATACACTGTTGGTAGAACTGCTAATCCAACCATTTTGAAGATCAATCTGGAACTATACCCAAAGAGTTATAAAACTGTGTATACTCTTTGGCCCAACAATACCACAACTAGGTCTGTTTCCCAAGGTGATCAGGGAAAAAGGAAAAGAACCTATATGTTCTAAAATATTTATAGTAGCTCACTTTGTGGTGGCAAAGAACTGGAAATTGAGGGGATCAATTGGGGAATGACTGAATAAGTTGTTTATAGAATCATAATGAACTATTACCATGCTGTAAGAAATGATAAGGAGGTTGATTTTAGAAAAAAACGTGGAAAGACTTGCATAGAATAATGAAGAGTGAAACAAGCAGACCCAATAGGACATTGTATACGCTAAGCAATATTATATGCAGAGTAACTGTGAATGAGTAAGCTATTCTGGGTAATATGAATATTCAAATCAGCTACAAAGGCCCTATGAAGATGCTATCCACCACCAGAAAAAAAGAACCAGTATATGGAAGTATGTATTGCACAGCTTCATAGATAGATAGATAAAGATATAGATATAGCATATGTATTATGTATATATATCTGTGTCAAATGTTGGCCTTCTCTAGTGTGGAGTTGGAAGGGAGAGAGACAGCTTGGAACTCAAAAGGTAACCCCCACCCCCAAAAAATATAGTCTTTTAATGTAAGTGTATTTGGAAATGATGAGTCTCTGAGGAAAGTGAATTTAAAACTCAAAGTGATACAGAGGTCGCTAATCTAACCTTTTCTTTTTTACAAGGGAGGAACTAAGGCACAAAAAAATTAAATGACTTGCCCAGGGTCACACACAGAAATAAGAATCTGAGGAGAACATATGTCCCAAAGGATTATAGATCATAACTTCATAGATTTAGAGCTGGAAGAGACCTCAGAAACCATTAAGTCCAACCACCTCATTTTATAGATGAAGAAACTGAGTTCCAGAGAGGTTAAGAGGTTTGCCTAGGGTCACACAGCTAACAAGGATCTGAAAGGGATTTGAGCTCCAATCTTCCTGACTCAAAATCCGGTGTCTTATCTACTACTATACTATGCTTCCTCTCAGATACACTGACTCCCAATATAATGCCCTTCACATCTCACTCCTGTCTCTTTTACTCAGAACGTGTGACTCAGTATGATTTCAAAAACATTTCAACTGTAGCCTTTATCACCAGGGTAGCCTGGGTGCATCATGACTAAAATTTTAACATCTTATCTTTTTAATCTTGCGTGACTTTCCCTGGCAAAGTCACTCCAAAAAGAATAACCACTTAATAAACATTTGAGGCTGGGGACTCCCTACTTGCAATGGTGCTGTCCATTAAGTGTAGGTTATACAGAATAAAATGTTTTATGGAGACTAGTATATCTCTGATGCCGCCTCATTAAATATGTGGCTGTTTTTATCATCCCATCAGCATGAAAAACAAACAAAACAGCTCTTCAGCTATCAGGAGACATCTCTGGCCCTCAAATCTGCTTAGAGTTTTCCTCTCAGTTAGATATAGCGCCTGGGGCTAGGTTTACAAAATGCAACTCTTCAATCAGTGCCCTCCCCCCCCACGCCTGCCACCAAAAGCATGAGAAACAAAGGAAGAGGAATATCATTTTATTTAATAAAAGCAGAGCAACGGATGATAGCTTGTGCCACAGTTCCTGCACATGGAGTACACATTCTCAGCCTGCCTCCCTCTACTTCCATAAAGGATGGGGCAATATCCCCAAGCAGTCACCCTCACTCCAGACAGGGGTGAAGCGGGATGTGGGAAATCTGCAAATGAAATCTTTGAAGAGAATTAAGTTATATTCACAACAGCCTAGGGAGACAGGGTCCAACCGCTAGGGCTTCTGGGAGGAGCCACCTATTTCACTTCTAGGAAACAAGAATCAACAACCATTTGGATCCAGAAAAAGCTACCATTTTTTCTAAACAGAGCAAGTTCATGGGAAATACAGAGTCTTGACAGAGGAATGGGGAAGTGATCTGACTCAGATTGGATAAGTCCCACCTACTAACCATGCCACCTCAGTTGTCAAGTAGGCTCAGCCAACCAGAGAAAAGGGGAGCTGGGGGATTGAAGGTCATTCATAAGAACTTTCTTCCAACACTTCCAACCTTCCAGCAAGGTGAGGTACCATAATCTCCAGGGTGACCATAGAATTTGCCCTGATTCTGATCCTTCCTGTTGAACTGGATCAGGTAAGCAACCAACAGTGCCAACAGTTAAAGACCAACTCTTTCAGCTGGTATTTAATTCCTTTTCCATCTCCATCAATGGTTGCTCTCCTCTTCCTGCCCTTAAAGCTTCCAAGTGTATCTCACTATCTCTTGGCTTTCCTCCAGCTTCAATTATCACTTCTTTGTAGATGCCTCATAAATCTCTATCTGCAACACTGACCTCTCCTCTAAGCCTCATTCCTCTACTTTTAACTGACTGCTAAATATTTCCTCCTAGACATCCCCACTGACATGTCAATCTCAACATATCCAAAAGTGAATTCATAATCTTCCTTCAAAACACTGCCTTCCCTCCCAATTTATTTACTTCTTTTGAGATGCCCAGGTTCAATACCTTGAAATTTTCTCCGACTCTTTCCTCCTCTCTCTTGTCCCACTTACAACTCTGATCAATTCTACCTTAAAAACCTACCTCTACTGACACAAATACCTCCCAACTCAGACCCATATCACCTGCAAGATTGGCTTGCTATCATAACTGGTCTCCCTAATCTTAGTCTTTCCCCATCTCTCATCTATCTTTCACTCCACTGCCAAAGTAATCTTTTTCACTCATACTTTGGTCATGTCATTCCCAAGTGCAAAGACTTTCAACAGCTTTTCTTTCTTTACAGAATAAAATACAGACTCCTTATCATAATATCCAAAGTCTCCTGCATCTGGCCCCAACCTACCTTTCCTACCTTATTTCATACTACCCCTTTTCACACACTTTGTTCTAGCTCGACTGAATTCTTAGCCATTGTCCAATCTCATCTTGCCCTTTCCCACATTTGCACAGTATTCTCTAACCCTGGAATGGATTTTCTCCACACCTTCACCTATTGAAATCATTTTCCTCCTTCATGCGCCAACTTGGTAGCCTCCTCCTCCATAAAGTCTTCCCTGATCTCCCCAGCTAGAAATATTCCTCCCTCTTTAATCTCTCATCCCTTTCTTTTTGACTTCCAATACACACTATCTCATTCTAACTCGCATTACTAGTTATTTATATGTCTCACCTACCTATTCTATTGCAAGCAAGGGACTCTATTCTATTGTAAGGTAGGGACTATATTGTTTTCCATCTTTCTATCCTCAGCATTTAACACAATGCTGATAACAAAGTAAGAATTTAATAAATGTTTGCCAAGTGGATATGGAATATTGCATATATAATACAACTCAGTTGATGTATTAGTTTGTTTTTGAATTCCTTTTTTCTTTTTTTCTCTTTTGATTCCTTGTCACAAGGAATGGCTTACTAGATAAGGAGAAGGGAGGTAGACATTTGGAAAACAAACAAAAACAAGATAAATGGTTTTAAACAAGACAATAATATTTTGATTTCTAAAATAAATATTTGCTGAATTGGATTATAATTGATAGACTATAAGCCTCTGGAGGGCAAGTACAGTTTCATTACTGTCTTCACATTCTCAGTGCCTGATACATGGTAGGTGCTTAATAAATTCTAGTTGGTGGTTTACTGAATTCGTGACTGCTTCAAGGATGTCACATGAAGTTCCAAAGACTCATATGTGCCCTTAGCGTTATGTCTTGGCCACCTCTGTGCTTCAATAACAGATAGGTTCTTCTTAGAGGAAATAGCAGGGCTTCTCTCCTTCTGACTATTAATAATCAGTTTAAAAATAAAAAGGCAAAATGAGCTTTCCAAGTTAGTTTCCAATGGCTTCCAAGGCAAGATAAATGGAAGCAAAGAAGCTCACTGTCTTGGCTAATGATAAATTATTTCAAAATGTGAAAATTATTTCTTTTCTTCAAAAATGCAAATGTGTGATTTAAGATGTCACATTTCAAATGTAGAAGCTGGAGAACTGTACGCAATCATCCCAAATCAATCATCTCCAGGTATTTAGGAGCTATCAGAAGAAATAAAAGCTGAAAACATTTTTTAAAGCACAGTGCAAGAAAGATTTACAGCAGCTCATAAAAAATCTAAATTACTGCATTTATTCAGTTCATGGAAACTGATTATTGTTTTGGAGTTATTTACCCCAAAGTCTCAGAGCTCTAAGAAGATGGCAAAAAAATGCTGCTAAAATACAGGATTTTACTCATACTTGTGAGGAATATGCAACTGTCACAGGTAACAGAAAGAACCTTAATCAGCAGACTAGTAACCTGGGAAAATTACAAATACCTACAAACATAAGTAGGTGACCACAGATAATAAGGACTGAGCACCAATTGCATGCATGCTGTCCTCAGTAGGAGCCCAAACAGATCAAGAGAATAAAGGCCAAGCTCGGAATTCCAGGGCGTAACATTTAATAAGGTTGTTCACTCAAACCTAGACAGTTTAGCAGGGAGCAAATTTTTCCTGTAATTGTTTTAGGCCCTAAGTGGAGTGAAGTGGTCTAGTTCCTGTTCCAAGTAAACCAAGTGGGCATCCAGTGCCTCACAGCTAGGCATCTCCTAATGACCATCTCTGTAGGAAAGCCAAAAGGTGAATCAATCAGCAAACCCCAATGGCCCTCCTCAAAGATGCTCCTTAGTTAATATCCAATAACTCATCAAATCAAAATGAAGTGCCTTTTCACAACCCCAGGCACCCAAAGTGCTACCAGAGAGGAGGAAATTGGATTGTTGTGTTTAGTGTGTTGTTTTCCCTTGAGAGGATAAAGCAGAGAAGTGTGATATAAAATCAGATGCTGAAATTCTAACTTGCATGCTAGAAAAAGATATCAAGAACAACATCTTAAACAAGGGCTATACCACCAACAAAGCAATAGGAAAATATAACATTCTGCAGTGGAAAGGCATCTCTACAGGTACAGACATGTCATTTTCAAAGCTTATTGTGATTCTAATGTGTCGTTTCCAAAAGAACTAAAACTTGTCTGAACAGTCAAGTATTAGAGTGGCTTTAGTGATGTATGAAGGTCAAAACATAAACCTACTCAGAGGTTATCCAGGGGCATGACAATGTTCCAGTCTTGCTAAGGGACCAGTCCTCCTTCCTTCATTACTTGTTTATGGTGCCACCAAAATTTGTTAGACTCTCAAAAAAATCTGAGGAAGAAAGCAAGACTCATTTTGAAGGAAGTCCCTGGATGATAGGCACTCATAGGAACACTGACTATAATGTTCAGTACCTGCTCCAGTGGGAGCAAGTGTGTTACCCCAGCTTTACAGGAAGAGGAAGCAGAAAAGGCATCCTTAGAGAAAATAAACCAGTCTACTGAACTTCAATTCATGGGAAGCTACTAAAACAAATCATCACTCGATTTGAAGAATATCTAAAAGAGGGTTTAGAACAGGAGTATATAACCTTTTTCTGTCATGGATCTTCTCTAGCAGTATGGTGGACCCCTTCTCAGAATCACGTTTTCAAATAACTATAATAATAGCTATTAACAATGAGAGGAATTAATATCAATAACCAATGATTTGGAGAGATCTAGAGTTCCCCCTTTTTCCATAGTCCTCATTTGAAAATTCAGTCTCCTGAAAGACATAACTGATACTGAGATTGAAATAACTCTCCTCAATCTTAGTCAGACCCCACCCAACCTTACAAGGAATTTAATCTAAGGTGAGGAAGTCCATTGTGTTATACTCAGGTTTGGGATGAGATAAATTCTTTGATTAGACTGCCTGAAGCTGGGGGTGATCTGGATGTAGAGATAGTCTCTTTGTCCAAGAGTGATATGATGTCACTCTCTTAGTGTGGAAGTGGAGTGAATTCATTTATTGTAATATCCATTCTTTCATTAATTGTTAACCAATCAGAGTTGATTGCCCCCCTCAGGAACACCCACTTTTCCAAGGGAATATAAACTGTGAGCCCACCACCATGAGGGGTCTTTGGCATTCAAGAGCACACTGACCTCTTTTATTAATAAAATGCCAGCATTATTAATAAAATTATTTATTACCAGAAATTATGTCTGTCAAACTTTTTAAACATCATAACAACAGTAATGATGATGATGACAGCCAGAATTTATGTAGTACCTACTATGTTCCAGACACTGTGCCAAGTGTTTTACAAATATTATCTCATTTTATCCTGAAAACAACCCTGAGAGGTAGGTGCATATTACAATTGAGGAAAGTGAGGCAAATAGAGATTAAGCAATTTGTCCAAGCTCACACAATTAGTAGGTATCTAAGGCCGGATGTGAGCTCCCTTCTTTCTGATTCCAGGCCCAGAGCTCTATCCACTATGCAACCTAGCAGCCCCTAATTGAAGGAAATGTGAAATTTCAGTTAGAGGTTAGTGAAAATAAAGACAAAATGTTTTTTTTATCCAAGTTCAGTTTCGCTGAAATCTATCCACACACCTCTAAGGGGTTTACGGATTCCAGGTTAAGAAGACCTGTTTTAGAAAATACGAACAACATCACTTCATGAAGCACCATTACTGCTGAAGTAATTCAATGAATAAATATTTTTCAGTTATAGTGACAAGCCTAGGAGACAAGGGGTATTGTAGGCTAGGGCCAACCAAGTTAATACAGTTCTAACCAGGAAAGTTGGATATATTAAGTTCAGAAATGAACAGAATGAGACTCACAGTCCATCTGAGAGTTTAAAAAGTGGATTACTTGGATGTAGTAGGAAAAGGACATTTCAGAGCTAGGAAAGGATGTTCTTTGAATCAGCTGATTCAAGTGCAAATCTTTCCTGTGCCACTGATGGTCATGCTGATGGTCTGTGTTCCAAAGTCTGAAGGAAAAGATCCAGTTCCTTGTGTCCTGGATGTTTTAATACTTAAGCAACTAAGAAGCTATGTTAATATCTCAATCCTTAGTCCCCTAAATCTACAGAACAGTTTCATTGCCTCTTGAGGAAAAAAAAAACTAGCCTAGCCTTCCTGGAATAGCCATGGGATATTGCTGCTGCTGCAGTTTGTCCTTCATGCTCAAAGAGGACCATGACATCAGAAAAGTGATGCCATGGCATGCAAGTGAATTGGATTTAAGTGAGGAAGGGCTATGCAAAGTCACCAGCCTCACTTTCACCTCTGGAGCTATCTGGGTCCAGTGGCCAGATATAGATCAGGACAAGTAGAGATGGCCCAGGATGCAGTGGGGACCCTAGATAGGAGAGGGGAAGACCCTCAGGATTTCTGGCCCAAACAGAAACAATTGCTGTTTACAGTCATTCTGAGCCAATCAGGGCCCAAACAATGACCAAGTAGAGGCTTGCCTTGGGACCTATTACGGACCAATCAATGAGAGCCAGAATGATTTGGGGTTAAGCCTGGTCTTTAAAAAAAGTTTCAGAGACACAACAAGGAAGAAGCAATAGATTTCATTTTCAGTAGGAATGCTGATTCTATCCTACATGCTATTTGCTTCAAGTATTGTACTTTAGCATGTCAAGGACTTATTGGTTGCATGCTTTTTCTATTGATGCAGATAACAAACCTTCTTCAAGTTGCTATGGCCATAGAAATCATCCCTCTGTGGCTATTGTAGAGAGGAGACTCTCCAAACTTAAGCCAGTCCATCCCTGGGCCCATATTTAAAGCCTTTCCATTTTGGTAAGACCTTCCAGAAGTGATACTTTGTTGGAACAGCTTTTCAAACCCAGGTCACCTCTATGATATGATGTTCTATTGAAGGAGAACTTCAGTGGAGAATTCTACAAGACAATTCTCACTAATAATTTAAGAAGGAAATCGAGAAGAGATGAACTTAAGGTGCAGAAGGAGATATATTTTTGGACATGGCCAATGCAGGAATTTCTTTTGCTTGACTATGAATATTGTTTACAAATGTTTTCTTCTTTTTTAATGGGGGAGGAGATGGGAAGGAGATCAAATAATTTTTTGTCAATTTTTAAATTAAAATTTAAAAACAATAATCTAATAAAGAATAGTCTACGTAAGGACTCTGGAAATATTTCCAAAGGGGCTTCATTCATTCACTTCAAGCCTTCAAGCTCCATTCACTCTTCATAGTTTCACAGGATTGTGGAATCATAGATTTAGAACCAGACAAGACCTTAGAAGTCCTGGAGCCAGTGCCCTCATTTTGCAACGAGGAAAGGGAAGTAAATAGAGGTTAAATGACTTGCCCAGGGTCACATAACTCGTAAGTGTCTAAGGTGGGATTTGATCCCAGGTCTGTGTCTTATCTACTACACAGCACTTACTGCCTTTCTTCATTCCTGCCCAACAAGGGAACTGTTATGTATATAGATGCCTCCAGAGGAAACATACTTAAACAATCCAACCAATCCTACATGTAGAGGTATGGCCAAAAACATTTGGAAAAGGAGTGCCTAGGAATGCCAATTGTTCAAGCCTCAAACTGCCAGTAGTTGAGGGAGGAGAAATAGGACTTACCTGAGGGAGTGATCTAGAGTAACAACCCAAAGGAATCAATTTTATGGTCTTCAAGTTTCTCTTTGAAATTAATTGTGCAAAGAAAACCATGATTATTAAGGTTTCAAATGATGCCAACTTGAGTGTGGTGATTCAGAAGTTAGGAATAGAATTCAAAGCAACCATGACACATTAGAGAAATCGACCATCAACACAGAATGAAGTTCAAGAGAGAAAACTGAAAAGTTTCAAATGTTTGGGACAAAAAGCAAAGCATAGAAAAAATGGACTATGCGTAAGTATGGCAGAAAGAAACAGGGTCATGATGGATCACAAGTGGAATGCAAATAAACCATGTATTGCTTTTTCAACATGTTATAATATGATCATTTAAAGGCCTTGTGTTCTTTTTGATATAGGAGAAATCTAATCCTGGAGCTTCATGATGTTGAAATATAACAATGGATATTGCCATATAACATCAAAGAATTAGTTCTCCTTTCCTTGGCCAGGCACTAATTAAAGGTGTATGGGTTTTTTGGGGGTCTCTGATAATTTATAAAAGATGGACCAGAGCAAGCAACATAGCAAAATGTTACCTATGAAAAAGAATTAAAGGAATCAGAGTTGTTAGCCTGAAGGGGAAAAATAGTGACTTTAAAATTGTTTTGTGCATATGAAGACTTGTTACAAATAGGACAATGGCTAGTTATTTGTTTTTACAGAGCTCAGATGCGGGGACAGGGGAGGAAATGGACATTGGTTTTATTAAAAAAAAAAAGTGGCTGAATACAAAGAGGCCAGGCTTTACCATAAATAGAATAGTAATCTGCTTCCAAGGTGAGATTACAGGTATAGACAAAACACTGACCCCCTAAAAATACCTCAGCTATCTACTCATAGATACTTGAAATCCCTTTAAGAAGGGACAAAGCCTTTTATTCCACAATTTGAAGGAAGACTTCAAATAGAAATGTTCCTAGATTAACACTAAATTAGAAGTATACCATACAACATCAGCAATTAGCTCTGAAAAAGTTCAATGTTAGGTGAAACAATATTCAAGGAGAAAAAAAGTTACCATCCAATATGCTATGTCTGAGTGGGGTTTTATGATACTGCCAAGAGACTCGTTAGTGGTATTAATGTGAACTAGCTTTGGTCAAGGTAACATTACACAAATTTGGAGTATGCTTCCTTAAATGACCAATGTCAATTTTTAGGGCAATTTTAATAGGGAAGGAGGATAGGAAAGGGCATAAAACCCTGGACAGCAGAAACAGGAGCCAGAAAGGGGACAAACAAGGAAAATATGACCTCTATATAGGTAAGGATCCATTAAGAGGAGAGGAGAGAAAGAAAGAGGAGAAGGAGGAAGAAGAGGAGGAGGAGGAGAAGGAAGAGAAGAAGGAGAAGAAGAAGACGACGACGTTGAGATGACTGAAAAGGACATAAGTCAAATGGCTCTCCTGATCTGAAAACTTTCTGCACATTTTAGGTAAACATGCCCAAACTCTGCTGAAATCTCTAGTCAAACCCTATCCCAGCAATAAAACATCTTCATGCTGAGCCAGAACATTGTAATAATATTTACCAGCAGCCATGAGTTGTATTTCCAGAGAGAAAGAGGGAGAAGTAAAAAGGATTTTTCCATAAGGCAATTAAGGTATAACATGGATTAGGAGGAAAATAAAATGCCTCTTTATCATCTCTATGTAAATATTTCTACTAATGCACCACCTGCTAGAAGCCTCTGGCAGGAGGTGATGGAAAGAATGTAACTTTTATGGTATAGTTATCTGAATTTGTGCACAATTCAGGGGGGAAAACAGAATGCTTCCTGAATTATCCCAACTTCTGCTTAAAATCAGATTTTCAGGGAACATCTCGCCCAAACCCTTCATTGTATAGACAAACTAAAATGAAAAAATTGGCCCAATGCCACACAGCAACAGTACATTAACTCCATTCCTTTTCTGCTTTAATTCTATCTGCATTCTTTAACACATATATATTCATTTGCTACTTTGATATTTTAGAATTCATGATTTTATCATCTCAGCTATTCCCTACCTTCATGCAGATCACAAGCCATCCATACAATCTCAAATGGATTGTTGTTATGTCTCAATCTTCCACATTGGATCATCAGTATTCTACCCAGTACACTACAGGATTTCATCTGAATATCTTAATATTTCTTGGACATTAAGTATACCATAGAGCTGTCTATCTGTTATACTTTACTGTTGCATAGGACTGGTCCATTTCCTTTTCTGTTCAAATAAGAATTTAACTAAGGCCTCTTTGCCAACACTATATCCACCCAGAAACTTTCTATTATTGTTTGGTGAAGAAGAAGAAGAAGAAAGAAGAAGAAGAAGAAAGAAGAAGAAGAAGAAGAAGAAGAAGAAGAAGAAGAAGAAGAAGAA